>NW_024412405.1:3071028-3326137 GCF_014898765.1 Herpailurus yagouaroundi | reverse complement strand
AATGGGCGCGGGCCGCGGGGGGGCGGGCCGCGCGCCCCCGCCCCGCCCCCCTTTCTCCCCGGGCTGCGTTTCCCGCCGTCCCCTCCCCCTCCCGCGGAGGCCAGGGCCCGGGTGGGGTGGGGGCCGGCCCCGGCCTCATTAATCAGAGGCTCGTTGTGGATGCCGGCGGAGGAGATGCCACCCAGGGCGGGAAAAGGGGCGCGCACGAGGGGCGGGGGCCGGCCGCCGCGCGGAGGGCCCTTCCCTCCCGCCTTTGACTCAATTAATTGGGCTCGCAGCTTCCGCCGGGGAGGAGACCGGGGGAGGGGACACTGCAGGGGGCGGAGGGCCGGCGGAGATCAAGGGCCGAGACCGCCGAGCCGGGGGCCGGGCGCCGGCGAGGGGGGCGGCAGCACCCTTCCCTCGGGCCCCGCGTCGCCCTGCTGCCGCTCCACTCGCGGGGGCAAGAAGGGGCAATGAGCTTGGCCGCCCTCTCGTAACCCCCTCCCACCCACACGCACGCTTGGGCGAGCGGATCTGGCGCCCAAACTCGGGGTGGGCGCGCGCCCGCCCCGCCGCGGCGGGTTTGCGCCTGGGTGGTTCCCGGGTGCCCGGCCCGCGCCTTGTTTACGAGCATCACATTAGTCACCGGTGAGCGCCGGATCGATAGCAGCTCGGTGCCCTTTCCTGGAAGGAGGGGAGGGGCGCGGCGCCCCCTCCCTCCCCGCCGCCCCCGATCCGGGGGCCGCGCTCGCCTCGGGAGGCTCCCAGGGTCCCACCCGCTCGGGGGCGCCCTTCCCCCGCACCCAGGTCGTGGGCTCTTCCGGGGCGTCATCAGCGCCATTCACTTGTCAGGTTCTCGGGAAGTTGAAATCGTCTGTTTGGGATGGAACCAGAGAAAGAGAAGGAGGACGAGCGGGCGTACAAAAATGCAGTTTCCATAGTGCCGGAAAGAGGGCGGGCTCCAGCGAGAAAACAGCCCGCAGCCCGGGTGCCCGCGGCGGGTGCCCGCCTCCCACCCGACCCTCCGGGCCCCGCGCGCGTTGGCGCGGACGGCGGTGGGCGGCTCCAGACCTGCGCGCCCTTCGCCGGCAGTCGCTGCCGTTGAAGATGCCCTTGAAGAAGTGCTTCCGATATCCCCGTCTCCATGGCTTTTGTGACGGCTTTTGTGACTTTCAAAGTCGATTGCAAATAAGAACCCACGTGGTCGCGTCTCCCAAATGTCACAGTGGGGGCAGCTGGTGAGGATGTGTGCCCCTGAGTTCAGACCGCAGCCGGCTCCGGGTCTCGCAGGAACTGAGAAGGCTAACAAAACAGGCCCTTGTCTGTTTTCTTTCTTTAATTCGTGTGTCTTCATGAGATAATTGGAAACAATAACGTTGGTTATTTTTTATTAAGTCCTGGGAGTTTGCCTTTGAATGCCCTCTATAGTTTATAAGAGTCTTTATTTCAAATGCAATGAAGTCTTAAGTCTAAGGAAAATGTAGGTTTTGAAATGGTGATAAATATGTTAACATACTTGTAGGCATGTGACTTAAAGATCCTGCTAGTTAATGTTATGTGCCCCCAAAAAACAGCGTTTTTACTCTGTAGCACGTACACCGTTATGATTCTCGATGAGTCGCATAAATTTGGGAAGAATAATCGGTGAGGCATATATCATAGGAGGGTTTGATATATAAAAAGTATATATTTAGAGTCCATCTTCCATTTTCAGTCATGCTTTAAAAAATAATACCTGTGGGAATGTCGTTTCACGTGTGTGCCTGCATGCATGTGTGTGTCCTGTGTGTGCACCTGTTGGGCGCACCTTCGTGAACACGGTAGTCCGGCTTCCTGTTCCTTTCAGATCTTGCTGTCCTTCCTCCGTTAGCAAATGTTGCCTAGCAATAGGTCTGCTGGGAAAGGAGGGATGAAGGAATTCTTATCTGGGAGTGGAAGGGAAATGTGGCCCAGTTTTATTGGCTTTGTGATGATTTCTGCCTCCCCACAGGAAGGGTCTGAATGGGTCTGCCTGTGTGTTCAGGAACCCTAACTAGCAGACGGGGACGTGGCACAACCTCTAACTCAGCCTAACGGGATACTGAGCTCCACTGAGCTCCTCGAAGAAAGTACTTCTTGCAATTGTTCCGTTCTTTCCTTTTTGGTTGTGGCTTTTCGTGCAAAATTGCAAACTAATTGTCATTCTGAAGTCCTAGAACCTCGAAATACAAGTGTGGGAGGTACCATTTCCATTCTCATTAAGAAGTCAGCCCATGAAACCGACAGTAAGGAACTCTGTCATTAGAGGTATCCCTGCCTTCCTCCCTTCCCAGTGCCAAATAAGCGCTTTATTTATTTAAAGCTTGTTCGACACCTTGTGATTTTCCAACTGTTCCCCCATACTTTTTCAGCAAAAGTCAGCTAATAACATCTGCCAAGCTGCTCTCCACGCATGGTCTGTTGCCAACAAGCAGCCTGGATGAAAGTTTTTCTCAGGGTCCAAGACCTTCCCTTGGAAGTTCTCTTTGGTTTTACGGATAACTAACTGGCCGTATCTTTTAGCAAGGAGTGTTTTTCTGTTTGCTTGTTTTGCTTCCTTTACATAAAATCGTACACGAGGACTCTTTTATTAAAACAAAAAGTCCTTACTGGAATAATTTAATTACCTATTATAAAGCAGTCAATTTCATAAAAATGTAGACGTTAAAAACGCACCACAAATCCACAATGCAAATAATAGTAAGCATCGTTAATTCTCTTCTCTGTTTCCTGTAACAAAGGCACACGTAAGGAGGAGAAAAGTAGGTAACGTTTTAGTGCTTGTGAGTTTTTTTTTTTCTTTTTAATTCTTAACCCTGTGTAGCTGTTTGACAGTATTTTCTATCTCGATGAACTGTATCTAAAAACTAACTGAGCAGTTAGTTAAGTGGCATACTAGACGACCGGTTAGAATAGCTTCAATTTAAAATGTCCTTTTAAATTTAAATTTAATTTAAAATGTGCTTTATGAGGAAAAAAATAAAGTAAAATAAAATAAAATGTGCTTTAGAAGGTACAGATTTTAAGTTCAGAGGCTTATGTCAGAGGACATGTTCAGTCTTTTTAAAAAGTAGAGCATTTCATCACATTTTGCTGTATTAAATAATGTGGTTCAATAGCTCATTTAATAAATTTCTCTTTCTCTGATGAATGAACCAGGAAGAGACAGACTTTTCCCCATCTAGAATTCATAAGGGGACTTCCTGCACTTTCAAAGCTGGTTGTTTTTTTTTTTTTTTTCACAAATATATTTGCTAATATGTTTCAACTGAAATTTCACAAGAATTTTGTAACATGCTAATTCTGTGCAACAGAATGATTTACAAGAGAGAATGTAACTGCTGTTTGGATACCTTACTACCTGTGCATGACTTTTCAAATATCTAAAGCACCAAGATTTAATGGATTGTATTGGTTCCTTGGACATTGTGAAGGTTTCCACTTTAGTATTTATTTTGCTCATTGTAAGTACTTGTGTATCTTAATTTGTGTCTTCCTGAAATATTCACTGGAGAGAAGGGATTTTCTCAAATAAATGACTATTTCATGTACACGTAAGGTGAAGCAAACTACTATAACTTTAAATATGAGAATTCTTCTGGAAAATGTATGCACTGAATCAAAACTCCTTGGAGAAAATCCTCATGTAGTAGCACAGCTAACCCAATACTCACAACATTTTCATTTTAAATATGTCGAAGAAATGTATAAACCAGCAATTACAAAGTGACTATGGTTAGTAATTTAACATTTTTATTAATTCACCTCTGGATTTTGTGGTGTTTGAATTTTGAGACTAAATTTCTAAATTCAAAACAAAACAGACCTTCCCCCCACAGACTTTCCATGATAGAAATTAAAATTTTACATGAATGACTGCCTAACATTACTGAAGCATAAAACAAACAAAACAAACAAAAACAAACCAAAAGCGTTTCTTCTTAGAATAACCCTCTTGGGATGCTTGGCCCTATAACAAAACTCACGTTTTGCACGACCAGATTGGTGCCCTGGGTAGGTATTGGCTGTCAGCGTTCTAGCTGCTGGGTTAAAACGTTGTTTGGTTGGTGTTACTGTGGTTTTCTGTCAGAGCAAAGCAAAATTGTCTGCCTCTCAATGTGTTGATCACAAGCAGATGACATTAAAAAAAGAGTCTCTAAAATGACACAGCTATATTTTCTAGAAGGGAGGGGGCATGAGCGGTGAGGAGAGCCATGTGTCCTTGAACAGAGCAAATGTTAGGGAGGAAAGATCAGCCCGTGTTCATTGATCCCACTGTTTGCTCTAGGAGCGAGCTTTCGCCCTGTTTGTAAACTGCTGCCGGGAGTGGGGGGGGGGGGGGGGCGAGCAGGACACAAGCCACCCTGCTTTTTGCCAGCTGCTCCGGCGTTTTGTGGAACTGGATTGTAGTCACAAACCTTCCCCTTTGCTGCAGCTCACGTGCTGTCCCAGGCTTGCCTTTGAGTCTGTTTTCTAGAGTTGTTTTGAAATCCAACCTAAAGATAACAGCGAAATGTGACCCGTTCTTGTGAAGAGTGCCACCACCCGGCCGTGCTTCTTCCTAAGGCAGAACAGGCTTTTTTGCAAGACGCTGCAGCCAGGGAGGTGGCCGAAAGTTGGTTACAACCTAACCTACCTTACACTTGCTGTGCACAAATCTCTAAATGGGTGGGTAGAAGCAGTTTGGGATAAATCTGACAATGAGCGACTCGGGGCACAATCAGAGGACAAATGAAAGGACACATTCAGTTTAAAAGCTTATTTTTTATGATTGGGTAAGTATCAAGCTAATATGTTCACATTTTCTAATATATCTTAGCTCAATTTGCATATTTACTTACCAAGAGCAGTTACTGTATGAAACTGAGTATCAATGTTCGTTTAAGACTTTGGAAAACTTCGTAGGCAACACAATGAAAACAAACAAGGATCTGAAGTCAGGATTATTGTGGAATAAACGTGAGTTACAGTCAAGATTGGTTTGTCTTGCAAGCAAGCTTTTTATCGCATTTCTTCACTAAGTCGACTTGTCAGTCTCAAATTTTTGTTTTTAGAATAAGCCAGTCATCTTGAGGGATATTGAAGAGCAACGTTTGAAAAAGTACGGATGGGAAAGAAAATATATCTTAAAAGCCAAGAACAACAAAATCATTTTTAAACTGCAAATAATAAGTGGCAGTTAATAAATGTCAAATGCGGCTATTTTTTATTAAGATAACCTGAACTTACGCACTCACAACTTACTTACCAACTCTAAATGTAAAAATTACATTTTCTTTTTACTTGTTTTCATCCGTCTTTAGGGAATGTAAGTACTAGAGGTACTCAAGGTAGGAAATGGAGTTTAGAGGTGAGTTATCTACGTAGAGTGAAGAGATGAGAAGATTTGCTTTCTTTACTGCCAAGCAAGCCTTTCTGGTGCCTTTCTCTGTGGTTGGACAAAAGGTGGTGATATGTAAAACAGCGATAATAATAACTAGTGAGGATAGCTCATCCCTATACTCACGTATGTTATGCAATGCGATCCGTACCAGTCTGTGGGACGAGTAAAATATATACAATTCTCCCATGATGCTGATACTATAAATACATGATTCCATTGCAAGTGGAAATAGAATCTTGTTCTTTTCATTCCCCCCCGGGCAAGCTTCACTACCCTGTCCTGTGTACCCACATCCAATGTTTCAGAAGCACGATTAACTTCTTATATATTATTATTGTACTTTTTACCTTGTTTAGATCATGTATAACAGAGGACATCGACTAGCTTGAGGAAATACGAATTAGTGAGGTTCACAAGAAAATAATGCAGGTGCATTTAGTGCCGTTTTCTGCTCCCGGATGGGTGTTAATTGCAGATAGTCAGTTTAGATAAGCTGGTTCTCAGAATGACCACTGCAAACACCAGCCAGTGTCCCGCAGCTGCCAGCTCTTTTTTACATGTCAGCCCAGCCTCTTGCTAAAAGAGGACAAAAATAAGAATTCCATATAAAAATTTTCTTTTTAAAATTTTTTATATTTATTTTTGAGAGACACCGAGCATGACCAGGGGAAGGGCAGAGAGAGAGAGAGAGAGAGAGAGAGAGAGGGAGACACAGAATCCGAAGCAGGCTCCAGGCTCTGAACTACCAGCACAGAGCCCGACGACAGGGCTCAAACTCACAAACTATGAGATCATGACCTGAGCTGAAGCCGGCCGCTTAACCAACTGAGCCACCCAGGTGCCCCTAAAAATGTTCTTAAAATTACTTGTTGTACTGCAAGACTGCCTTTTTATGTAGCAAATAGTAAGAATTAAAAAGCCATATTTACGGCTGCTGTTGAAAAGCAAACGGACAATGGAATATATTGCTATTTTGAGAGTTGACATTTTTCTGTTTTTATTTTGGGAAACTGGTACCTGACTTTAAAATTTCTACACCGTAGAGGTGTATTACAATTTCAAGATGACACCAACATCCCTTATAGTCTGAGTTAGAAAGGAAACCAATATGCATGCAGTAACTTAACCTCGTTGGATAAAGTCACTCTATGCTTTCATTATAGAGTAATAGAAAAAATAGGAATATCCTTCACTGCTCAGGTGAATTGATATCTTCCTCAATCCAAAATACAAAAATCACCAAGTTACTAAGCATGTGTCCAGTATTTGTTAAGCATCAAATGTATTTTAGGAATTACCTAGAATGTAAGTCTTTGCCCTTCGTTTTCTATCTAAAAAATACGGCACTGTTTCCTTAAGTGATTAACGTTTACATTTCTTTTTTCTCTTGTAGCTTTTATTCAATATTGTCTCATAACTTGGACACAAAAATTATTAGGTGTTATTATGACCACCATCCAGCATTTTCTTAGTGGTTTATATTAATTCTTAAGGCTGCTATCTTAGCCTCTTCTTGCCAAGAATATGCGCCGGAGAAAGTGATTTTCGTCTCCGAGCACAAAACTTTCACCAACGGTCTCACATCAAATTACATGTTCAGGAAAATTGCGGGACAAGGGAATATGGAAATAAGGAAACAAGAACGGAACTTCACCTTGGTAAATAAAACGATCTTCCAATTGTAATTTTGTTTGCACTCAGAGGAAGGAGGGATGCATGAGAAAAGTACGAGGTGAATCGAGGCAACTTTAACATGAATCTTTTTTAAGGTGTCTTTTGACTTGATTTGATTTGGTTCCACTGATGTTAGGCGTTGCGCAGTTAACATGGGAATCGCTTTGCACGTGACCCTGAGAGATTTGGTCAGGACCACAGCTCCCAGGGCCTCTGGGTCCTGCACCTGTACCATCAAGAGTTCCCCTCGCTCCCACAGAAGCATGTCTGCCCTGCCCCCGTTCTGATTCAGTGCTCAGGTAGAGAGCCATAGCCCCATGGTCCCTGCGTGCAAGTCCCCGTCTCAAACTGCCCCTTAAATACAGTGAGCTGGTGTGCCGTGGCATCTCGCTGCCAGTCCCCTTGGTCCCTCTCTTCCCTTTGAATTCTTAACCTAGTTCCCTTTTCCGCCTTCTGAATGGTGTTTGCAGTCTCGAGCTCATTCCATAGGAGGCCAAACCCCTTTTTGTTTCTCCAGCTTTGTTTACCTGATGGTGTTCCCCGTTATGATTGGATTACAATTTCAAACGTGAAAATGCATGATTAAAACGTTTTGGCGATAAGCACCAAGAGCCCATCTTATAAATAAGGCCCATCCGTTTAAAATAAATTAAGGGCACTGAAACCGGCACATGCCTTTCGAAGCTACCCTCCTACCCTCCTGTTCCAAACTGAACACATCCTAGGGAATTAAACTAGTAAACACACTCTCCAAATTTCTTTCCATGGAAATCAGTTGTAATTAGTCAAACATTACTAATTCTGTTAAGTCCAGTGTTAGGTTGATTTTTAAAAAAGCCCATGTTCTGATCCCACCTCAGTCTGTGGGCTAAGGAACTGTTTGCATAGTATGAAATAACACGGGTACGTGCTTTCTGGTTATGCTATCTGGTGCCCAATTCATACTAACCCAGTGAAATATTTGATTCGAGCAAAGTTATCAATATATTTCAAGCATTTCCTTTGTGCCAGATACCGTGTGTGGTCCCGTGGGCACAAAAGTGCAAGCCGACACCAGCCACCCAGTGGTGCCTGCTCGTTCCCTGGGTCTCTTGGGCTCCCACACCGCTGGCTGGGTTAGAGAAATAAACATGGCGACCTCCCTTCCTTCAAGCCATTTCTAGGAGTGTGTTTGCAGACAGCCGCCCTGAGATACGAAGCGATGGCGCCTTCCAGGACAATCGGCAGGCTTGCTTCTTTCCTGCTACAAAAGAGGTGGGTTCCCCCAGCCCGTTGAGTGAGCTGTGATAACCTTCTGCACAGGTAGCATGCACCGGGCTTCTCCATGGCACCCCCGTGGTACTTGGGGAGGGAACAAGAAGCCAGTCACACTGTTGTCTGTGTCTCGAGTCTCTGACCCTAGCAGCTCCCATCCTCTGCCGGCATGGCACGGGGGGGGGGGCGGGGGGGGGGGAGGCTAACCAATGAGCTCATCAGGAAGAGGAAATGCACTTTCAGACCCGACAGCGCCCTCTGGAAGCTCACCGAAGAAGAGAAACTACATGCAAATTGCTAAATCAAAGGGCCAACTAAGTGCAGAAAGATCCAATGACACAGGGAAATGAGTGAGTGCGTTACAAGGCTGGCATTTTACCTCACTGGGGGAGAAGACAGATTATCCAATAAACGGGGTTTGCATACCTGGAAAATATATCTGAAGACACGTTAAGTTTTATTTATTTTTCAGACAGAGAGAGACAGAGCATGAATGGGGGAGGGGTAGAGAGAGAGGGAGACACAGAATCCGAAGCAGGCTCCGGGCTCTGAGCCATCAGCACAGAGCCCAACGCGGGGTTCCAACTCACGAACCGTGAGATCATGACCTGAGCTGAAATCAAGAGTCGGACGCTCAACCAACTGAGCCACCCAGGCGCCCCTGCAGACACATTAAATTTGAATGCCTGTCTCCTTTCACTAAAACGTCAGTTGAATTGAGGATTTAAGCATTAAAACACAAAACCATAAAATGTAGGAGAAAATGAAAGAAATATTGATGACTTTGACTTTCTGAAACAATCCTGCAGGGAGAAAATACAGTAAAAGCAAAGTCAAAGTGCAGAAAGTGAACTGGGAAGAAAGCATAGCCAGCATCACAGATAAAGTGCTAATTCTTATGTCTTTGTATAATACCTTAAGGGCTCCTGTAAGGCAATTTAATAAAGAATCCAAAATTGTAGTGTAAAAATGGGTGAAGGAACTGAGCACAGATGTCATGATAACATAAGTACATGCAAGAAAGTCTTAAATATATGAAAGTTTGCTTAACCTTTCACATAATAAGATAAATGCAAATTAAAACCACAAAGTGGTACAATCATTCACCTATCAGATTGGCTCAGATTGAGAATTTGATAACACAGTGTGTTTGCCAGAATGTTGGGCAAGGTTCCCACACAGGGCTGTGGTGGTACCAACAGAAACACGTGTGCTGAGCAGCTTGACTGTATCTATCAGAGTGGCAAATGCCCACATGCCTGGACCCATGATTTAGCTTCTAGGAATTACTTGTGCATGTGCGAAGTGATTTCTTTATGAGGGTATTTATCGCATTGATGATTGCAATAGAGACAAATACACATATGTGAAACGATATGTATTGAAGTAGCTTCATTTCAGTCTTGCCTGGAATAAGAAAAATGTGGAAGCAAGTTGAATGCCAACAATTTGGAACTGATCAAATTTTATCTATGCCTCCAGCTACCTGCCTACCTATCTATCCATCTTAGCCTGTAAGGAAATATACAGATGGTGTTCCGAATCATGACTGGATGACAATTTCAAAGCATTTATTTTGTTTTGCTTTTTTAGAGAGAGCGGGAGAGGGAGGGGGTAGGGGCAAAGGGAGAGAGAGAAAAAGACAGAGAGAGAGAGAGAGAGAGAGAGAGAGAGAGAGAGAGACAGATGCAGGATTCGATCCCATGACCCTGGGATCATGACTGAAATCAAGAGTTAGGCGCTCAACCGACTGAGCCACCCAGGCGCCCCTGGATTACAATTTCAAACATTAAATTAAATAATTAAAACATTATAGTGCTAACAGCCAAGTGCCCCTTTTATAAACAAGGCACACCCATCTAAAACCCAGTAGGTGTAAGGGTGGTGTAAATGAATAGCAGGATATATGTGACAGGAACAGGAACGTGTCAGCTCTGTTTACAGTGACCCATAATCACATTTGAGGATATGCTGTAAGGTGGGCATGTAAGTCACAGCGCGGATCTGGGCTAGGGCAGGGTGGAAGACGGGTTTTCTGAATTTTGTAACACAAGAATCTGTTCAATGGTCAAAGGGGTGAAAATAATTAATTTTAGTTTTAACTAAGGGCTCAGTAGACCTTGGCGAGAGTTTGGGCATGCGGGAGGAGGGGCAGAGTCAGAAATGGCTACTGGAAAGTCTTGCGGGGCGACTGGAACCCACAGAGCCCTCTCTTGAGAGAAGGTAGCAGAGGGAGAATGGAGAGGTGACCCAGCCACCCAAGGAAAGATGTCGGCAGACTGTCGGAGGGGTTTGGACAGGAGATGAGTTTGGGGGCCCGGGCAGGCTGCTAGAGCCATGCCAAGAGGGTGAGTGAGAGGAAGGCCCGGCTGCCCAGATCACACTGGCATTGGGAAGGGCAGAAGGAGGAGCCCACTGGGGGCCCAGGGAAGAAGCAGTCTTTGAACGGGAGTTGGGGGGGACCAGCAGGGTGGGGGTCACGGGTGTGAGCAGAGCGGGAGCGGGGGGTGGCAGCAGGCCCAGTCGTGACAACCACGAGGAGTCATCCGGTGAGGTAGGCCTGGATCTCCTCCTGGGCATCTGTGGAGAGGGAGGCGTTGGAATCCAGAGACGCATGTAAAACGGGCCAGGGTCCCTGAGGAGGAAATGCAAGGGACGGAACACTTCCCTTCTGCGTTGGAAGGTCTGTGCGGCCAAAGCCATGGGCGTCAACAAGGACAGCAGGTGCAGGTGCGGGAGAGCTGAGCTGGGGACCAAGGGCAAGAGCTTGGGTTCCCATAGGACACACACTCAGGTTTACTGTGGGGTGACTCTTAGAAGGATGGACTAGAAGTGTTCGGGAAACAAAGGAGGAAAATGGGGCTGGTCGAAAAGCAAGGACCACTTAGCATGACCCCGTGGGAGCAGGTGGATGGTGGGAGGGGCGGGATGCATGACGGGTTGAGTTTTCGTAGTGGCTGTGAAGATGCTTATTGAACTGTGTGGCCGGGAGTGAGGCTTGGCCTCTGGGAGGGCACCTGAGTCCCCTTCTCTTGGTTTTGCTTGTGCTGTCATCCACGATGGGTGCGGCACGAGCTGTCACGGGTGCACAGAGAGGCACCAGCCAGGAGGTACCTCGTGGGGCACAGGGACGGAGAGAGATCCGTGTGTGCCCCTGATTATTGTGTGTGGGCCTCGGTCATGTCTGGACATGGGTCTCCGTTGTGCCCTCCGTCTCATGGCTGTCTTGTTGTGAATCTTAGAGCGCCCATTACCGACTCTCCCCCAAAGTCAACGTCGTCTTGCTCTTTCTTTTTTTTTTTTTTTTTAATGTTTATTTATTTTTGAGAGAGAGACAGACATACAGACAGAGTGCGAGTGGGGGAGGGGCAGAGAGGAACATGGGTCAGAATCCCTTTCCTCGACTCAAGCTGACAGCTTGTTAGAACTTGTTCACATAGTACCTGTGGCGGATGCAACTTGTTTATACCAGCAGCTCCCTTTGAGTGCTCAGGTCAAGAATTTCCAGAGGTCTTGCCATTAGACAACTGTCAGGTGGCCCCAATCACACGTGAGGAATGTCGATGTTATTCTGGAACAGGCATGGAAACTGGTGCCTGACCTTTCCTCCCGTCCTCGCCGCTGCAGGCTGGCTGGCTTTCTTCACCCCACGGCCTCAGAGCACCTCCGTTCGTGGCCCCTCCGTCCTGCCTTGGGCCGCTGTTGATTCCCGCTTTACCCTGGATCCGCTTTGTCAAGGAACCACACGGTTGATGCTCGACACATTCTTGTCCCGCCTATTCTACCTTTTTGGGCTATACTTGCATACTTTTTCCTCTACTGGAACATTTTTGCGATTATAGAAAGGCGCAAATGAACGGATACATTAAGCCCTTTGAATCATAAAAGGCCGGCACATTTTGTTTTTCAATGTTTATTTATTTTTGAGAGACAGAGAGAGAGACAGAGTGTGAGTAGGGGAGGGGCGGAGAGAGAGGGAGACACAGAATTCAAAGCAGGCTCCAGGCTCCGAGCTGTCAGCACAGAGCCCGACACGGGGCTCGAACCCATGAACCGTGAGATCATGACCTGGGAAAGGGCCGGCACATTATACATAGTCAATAAAGGTTTGTTATGACTTTGTATTCTGTGTCATACCATCTGCGGGCCACAGACTCAGAGACCTTGTGGACCTTCTGTCTAGGGAGTGGAGGGCTGACACCTGAGGATATACACAGGCTTGTTTCTCTAGGTCGACGTGTGGGAAATCTAGAAGGTGAATCAAATGACCCAGGAAGGGGAGCAGTGGATTTGGGTGCCGGGAGGGGGTGGAGTGAGGAGGGGAAAGAGGTGATCCGGGAAACCTACATTCTGAGTGCGACCCCAAGTTACAGGGCTATGAGCTGTAGAGGAACTCACTGACCTCAAGGTTTCTAGAAGAATCCATCCCAGCACCTCCTGATGAAGGGATTGGGTGAGGTTGGCAAATCTGAGTCTTCTGGAGGAGGAGTCAAAGTTTACGACTAAACCCTCGCTACTTCTTGTGCTATATTGTGCATTCTGGAAAAACATGCATGAAGTGGATATATAGTACAAATTAGTAGGTTTTGAATAAATATTTCTATGTATAGTTCCAGAAAAGTTCTAACCATCGCTAGAGGGGCAAAAATGAATGGAGCCAATCCAAAAGAAAAAGCTGAGGATCTCTAGGGGCCAAAATGTAATTTTGCAAAAAAAGGGGATTAATAGATAAAATCTTAGTCTATTTCTCATGTGCTATTACGGTAATGTAGGATTTGTTTATTCTAATTCTTAATTCCAGAAACCTCTCAGGACAAAGCGTGTATGTGTTTGTTAAGTTTTTATTTAAATTCCAGGTAGCTAGAGGCTGTATATTTTTTAGAGCTAGGGACAAATCTGCCATCTGGGGGTCAACAGGTAGAGAGAGGTTAACTGCCCGCCGGCGGGCGGGCGCCGGGGCCTGTCACTCTCCTGCAGTAGAGTCATCTCGGTGTCTTTGTAGCAGATAGCTCTTATTTCGATGCAAACATACTTCTCGTATTTTGAAATCTCCTTTGCAAGATGCATCCTGGGTAAGAAGTGTACCATTCTGGTGAGTGATGGTAATAATGGTGAGGCTGTGTGTGCAGTGCTGTTATAAGCATAAAAGTGCTCTAAAAAAAGTAAAGCCTTAAGGGGCGCCCTGGGTGGCTCAGTCGGTTAAGTGCCCAACTTCGGCTCAGGTCACGCATGATCTTGCGGTTCGTGGGTTCAGGCCCCACGTCAGGCTCTGTGTTGAGAGCTCGGAGCCTGGAGCCTGCTTCCGATTCTGTGTCTCCCTCTCTCTCTGCCCCTCCCCCGCTCATGCTCTCTCTTTCTCTCCCTCAAAAGTAAATAATGATAAACAAAACTTTCAAAGAATGACTTATTGCTTGAGCATGTGCATGAAAGGAAACTTACTTGCCACATAAATTATATTTTGTGATGTGGGAAGACAGAGGATGGAACAGAAATCTGCCTTCCCTTCCAGATTTAAGTACAGGTGACGCTCTGGAATAAGCTGACAAAGAACGTAGGTTTGATGTGTGGAAAATCTAGAAGGTGCATCCACTTTTTACCATCCACTTCTGGTTGGTGGAAACTACCGCAGAGGCCCACACACAACATCAGGACCGCTGTCCCTGGATTCGGGCAGAATGGTGGCTCTGGTCTTGTGGCAGATGACATCCCTGAGCATGTGGCGACTCACTGGTGAAATGCGAGCCGTGATGATAGGGCTCGTGCCGTGGATAAAGATGGTAACACGCACGAAGTGACTCCACACACGTTATTGCTACCTCTGGGCACGTCTTTGGGAGAACGTACAAAGCTGCTGCAAGGGAAGTCTGCCAGATTTCTGCCGTCGACTCAACTCTGTGAAGAACTTCAAGTTACGGTATCACGTCACGCAAACAGCCGGGTTCGAGCCGAGGGCACCCGCGGACCGAGGGCACCCGCGAGCTGGTTTCCTGCTGTTCCCTTTCGTCTGACCGTGAGCTAGGGAGCGTCATTCTTTCCATCCTCTTTCTCCTGGGTACCAAGAGCATTTTCTTAGCTCAGCACAACACCAAGTTCAAGAGAGGAGTGCAGGAAAAGTGACCACCCTTCACTTCACTTCACTTTGGTCTCCCACCTGCCAAAGAACAATGTCTAGCCCTTTGCTGTGTTTGGTCCGACACTTTTTGGGGGGGGGGGCCCCTAAGGACTTTCATTTATCTGTTTCATTTATCTGTGTCTTTCTCCAGCTCTTCCTGTCCCCCAGCAAGTGTGACCCCCAGACCTCCATCCGGAACTCAGCTTGATGAACCCACAGCAACCTTCACTGCCGGGGGGCCATGAGAAACTTCCTTGTGTCAAGTGCAGGGGGCAAGACCATACCCGGCTGTTTCCTGGCTCCACCCTCAGCACCACCCTGGGACTATCCGGGGTCCTGAAGACTCCACAGTGGCGATTCTCCAGTTCCGTGGTCTACAGGTCCTGCGGCCACCATCCGCGTGGGTCAGACGGCTGCTTCTGCTCTGGAGGGTGATGGATGGATGGTGGGGCCCTGCACTGCACCTGCTGTCCCGAGTCTGTCCTGCCCAGTGAGGCTACTCACACTGGTCCTCAAGGTGTGACGGAAGTGCCACTGGGCCAGTTGCCCTAGCTCTGCATGACAGTGTCACTTAATGGCTGCCTCATCCTCCATGAAGTCACCATAAGGTCATACAGTCCTTTTTCTCCGTTTCCGATTGACAGGTATCACTTCTCCCCTTGTATTTTGCCATGATAAACAATCTTCTGTATGCATATATTTTTGTTTCCATTTTGCATTATTCCCAAGGGATGGATTCCTGAATGTGGAAATGCAAGTCCAAAGGGACTAAATGTTTTAAAGTTTGGTACTGAGTTGCTTCCCGGAGAAGCCGTCCTGATAGCTTCCAAGAATGCCTCTCTCTCTGCTTTCTCTCCAGCTCTCAGTGTTAAGATTGCTAAGTATTTATACCTTGTGATATGTGAAAAATGATGTCCCCATGGTTTAATTTGCTCTTTTGATTCCTAGTAAGGTTGGAATGTCTTCATGTTCATTAAACACATGTGTTTTGGGGCGCCTGGGTGGCTCAGTTGCTTGAGCAACAGACTCTTGATTTTGGCTCAGGTCATGATCCCAGGGTAGTGAGATCAAGCCTTACATCTTCTCTCTCTGCTCCTCCCCTGGGCTCTCTCCCCCGCCCCCCAAAGCAAATAAATAAACTTAAAAAAAAACATGTATTTTATCTTATAAATCCATTCCTCCGGTTTTGCTAACTTTTTTCTTAGGTTGCTAATGTTTTCTCACCAAACTTTATGTGAACTATTTATAGTAAGGTTAGGGTTAGGGTTAGGGTTAGGGCTAACCCATTTGTGATGTATACCACATGTATACATGTATACATGTTTTTTTTCCGGATTATTATGTGAGTTTAATTTAGTTCATCATGTCTCTGGATCTTAAGAAGTTTTGTTTGTCTGTTTGTTTTGTTTGTGTTTGGTTTGGCTCACTGACCGGGAATCAAATAGATCTTAAGAAGTTTAAAATTGCCATGCGCCCAGACATTTTCTTTATTTTCCATTGTGGCTTATTTAAGAAACAGTATTCATATTTAAGAATTCTTTTCTTGCCCAGACATAAGTATTTGCTTATGTTTTCTTGTACTCTACTATGGTTTTATTTATTGATTTGATGCCTTCATTTTGTAAATGGTGTGAATAAAAATTAAAATTGGCACTTATCCATATATAAGTATTGGTTCCCAAGACTATGTATGTATGTAAGTATGTATGTATTTATTTATTTATTTTAATAGTTTATTTTTGAGAGAGAGAGAAAGAACATGAGGCAGGGAGGGACAGAGAGGGAGGGAGACACAGAATCTGAATGACGCTCCAGGCTCCCAGCTGTCAGCACAGAGCCTGACATGAGGCTCCAACCCACGAACCGAACCGTGAGATCATGACCTGAGCCGAAGTCAGATGCTTGACCGACGAGCCACCTAGAAGCCCAAGACTACATATTTAATGATCTGTTTATTCCCTGTTGATTTCTGTTGTCTCTTTTTCTGTATTGCAAATAATACGCTGATGAACTCTGTTATATATAAAGCTGTAATTATATCAATTCTTCTACAGACATGGGTAAATACCCAATAGAAGTGGGTACTCGTTTCCACCAAAACATGGGTACAAGAACATTCTTGGAAGCTCTTTTAGTAGGAAAGACTAGATAAATAGTAGCAAAGACTAGAGACCAACGAGATATCCATCAAGGTGATAATGGATAATAAATTAGGTTGTATTCATGAAATGGAACAGTAGACAGCAATGAAAAAGAAGGAAGCACTGTGCAAGACCCTGGCGCAAATGAATTTCAGAAACAAAACGTTGAGTGAAAAAGCTCAGACGGTGTGAATCCGCGCATGTAAAGCTACAAGCAGGCAAGACTGAACTTTGGTAGCAAAGCGCATTGACTGAAAGGGGCGTCAGAGATGCTTCTAGATTTGACAGATCCGGGTGGTGGCTATGCAGCAGTCTGTAAAAGCAAACATTCATCCTGCTGTCTACTTAAAAGGTTTGCACTTTTTGCCTCAATAAAAAAGTGAAAAGTGTTCCTATATGGAATCATTTAGAGCTTAGAACTATTTTTCTGCTGTGTGCCACGTACTGAGGTAAACCTTTAAAATCACACAGGATGTAGAGTCAGCTTCTTCTTAGCTGGTCATACCCCCCTCAGAGGGGTACATCGCTTCAGACCGAGAACAGGAATCTGGATTCCAGGCTTATCTCTGCTGCTATCTGTCCTTGAGAATTAACCTCTAAGACGCCATTTCCACATCATGTAGGTGGGGGTGCAAATGACATGAGTGCCAGCTGTATGCCGGGCATGACTACCATTCTGGGCATATTATTCCACTCAATGCTCATGCAACACAAATAAACGTGACTGTGTCACCTAGGAGAGCCCAGCAATTTCCAAGCTTTTTGACAATAGCCCCAAGGAAGAAAAACATTTTACATCATGACCCCATATATATACATATACATGCACCTGACGGAAACAAATTTCTTGAAGCGATACTTACCATGGGCTATTGTCTGTTCTTTACAGATCTATCCTGTCTATTGGAAACAGTAGTTATTTATTAACATAAATACCAATGGGCAGGGATCCACAGCTTGGAAACCACTGGACTAGCCCTCAAAGAAAATAGAATATTAGCCACATGACATTCACAGTGAGTGTTAAATTTTCTTGCGCTTCCCAGGGAACATCAGAAGCGGTGTACCACCTGCCCCCCCCCCGGGGTGATGGGGAGCCCCCCCCCCACCTCTGGTCCCTGGTCCTCTCTGCCACCCCCAACCCTTCATCCGTGACCGCTCGCCTCCTCCCTCCTTCCTCTCTTCCATTCTGGTTCCTTCTCTACCAACATGTCTCATTCTTTCAAGATTCGGGTCTGTTTCTTTCCCATATACACCTACTCGGTCTTTGCTCTGTGGACTGTCTCCACGTTTCGCAAGGAAAAAGTGGTTACTGCATTCACTGAAGAGCACAGAGCCTCGAACACCACAGGGAGAAACCAAGCCAAAAAGTGGTCAAATACAGTCAATTCTGTCCCCCTGCCCCTGGGAACAAATGTACCTTTATTAGGGGGTACACGTCCAGGTTCAGATTCAGGATTCCCAGACTTCTCAGTGTGCGCGTCAGCCCTAGGGGAGACTGGGTCCCCGTGCCTGGCCTGCAGCGGGCCCCCCGCCTTCTCCCACCTGGGCTCTGTCTTGCACCCGGAGGGCCTCGCGTGTGCACATGAGGCAGACACCCCCTCCCAGCACTAGGCAGCCCTGTGCACCTGCCCCTCGCCCCCTGCCCCTCACCCCACCCTGGCCGCCAAGACCAGAGTCTTTGGAACACATTTGAAAAGGGGGCATGCAGATCTCAGGGGTACGCCGCTTAGCCCGAGCTGACAGGGAGGCCCTCTGAGATTCTGGGCTGGGTCCAGAAGGACTCCCCTGCAGGAGCTGGTGGCGGGAATGTGAGTTCTCAGGTGGGGGATAAAAGTACTGCTCACTTTAGAGGATTTATACACTCACTGCATTGGGGCGCTAAGCCATTTGGGGCAGAGGTAATGAGGAAATGGTGGCAATTAAGGATGAGGCACCTACCCAGGACCTTTGAGAAGGGCGGACACACTTGCCCTCAGGACGTCAGTGCCCGTTCCCACCTCATGGAGAGGGCTGACTTCGCTTTGAGGGAATGGCTCTAGACCTTCCAGTGCGAGGCCAGTAAGCTCTCCTTTCATGGCCTGGGCCACTTTGAATGGGATGCTCTGCCACCTGAACAAGGAAAAGTCTTGCCTGTTAAGCGTCCCAGAAAATGACAGTACAGCGTGAGAGACCAGATGTCAGGCTTCCTGCGGCATCCTGAGCCAGCCTTTCCTTCAGGACGGCAGCTGGAACTCTCTAGGTGGTTTTTCAAGCCATGCTTAGTTTTCATATTCTCGGATCATCTAAGTAGTAAAGCAGATTAATTTGTCTTTTAGGACAGTGAAAGTGCTTAATGAGGTAAGTCACTTTGTAAGTGCTCAATAAATTTTGGTTATGGGTAGACAGAAAGTGTCTGGATCAGGAGCGAATGACTCAGTTCCACAGAGCCTGTCCCTGTCCCCTGCTGCCCTCCACCCCCACACCTGCCCCCTCATTCAAGAGGACTGCATTGACAGCTCTGTCCCTCATGGGGTTTCCGCTAAACTCTGAGGTCGCTGGGTCCTTATCACCCAAGCTAATGCTGATTTACACAACATCTTGATGACGGCTGTTTGGTTCACCCGTATTTTAACATCGCAGTTAGGAGCCCAGACTCTCTGAGCGGCCTGCCTGGGTTCAAATCCCAGCTCCCCCGGTCAGCTGTGTTACCCAGGCAAGTAACTAGTACTCTCTGTGCTTTGGTTTCCTCATTTCTAAACTGGAGGTAAAGGTAATTCTTACAGCATAAGGAGGGTCAAATAAGTTACACTCTTGACATGTGGGGATCAAATAGTTAATTGTTTTTTTAAAATTGTTTATTATTTTATTTCAGAGAGAGAGGGCATATGAGTGGGGGAGGAGGGCAGGAGAGAGAGAATCTTTCTTTTTTTGAGAGAGCGCAAGTTGGGGAGGGGCAGAGAGAGAGGGAGACACGGAATCGGAAGCGGGCTCCAGGCTCCGAGCTGTCAGCACAGAGCCCGATGCGGGGCTCAAACCCAGGATCCATGAAATGTGACCTGAGCCGAAGTCAGATGCTTAACCGACTGAGCCAAGCAAGCACCCTGGAGAGAGGGAATCTCAGCACAGAGGACCACTGGGGGGCTCAATCCCACAACCCAGGGACCATGACCTGAGTGGACATCAAGAGTCTGATGCTCAACCCAACTGAGCCACCCTGGTGCCCCCACATATGATCATTTCAAAACGTGCTGAGGCAAGGTCTGGCATTCGTGCACAGGTCAGTGTAAGCAGTCACTTTTTTGGGGGGGAGGCGAGGGAAAAGCCCAGGGGCTTTAGGTTCAGATAACCTTCAGTTCGTATCCTGGCTCCAACCCTCCTGCCTGTAGTCACGGCAGAAACCACAGGGCCCACAAAGCCCAGAGTGTGTACCATCCGGACCTTTCCTGCAATCCAGGCAGGTTAGCACCTCTGTGGATCCTAACTGGGTGCTGGAAGGTGTTCACGCACAGGCGTCAAGAGTCCCTTCCCCTCCTGCCTCAAGTGCGTGGCCACCGGGCCCTCCGCCTCCAAGGTCAATGCACAGGCCAGGAGCTCATGCTTGGCAGGGAGGCAGTGGAAGGGTCAGATCTGGGGAAGGTTGATTGCCTTTGGCTGCTTGGTATTAAACAGATATGTGTGGAATAGAAACAGGTGATATTTGAATCTTTGGAATCCTGTTTCCAACCTCAGAGGGTTGTTCAGAAGCCCCCACGGTAGACACGCCTGGCATCCCCCGGGGACAGTGTGCTGCTGAGGGCAGCGTGCACGGCCCTCGGCGGGATTCCCAGGGGCCCAGCACGTCCCACCCTGGCTGGCCTGGGTCGCGGCCACAGGCTCCCCATTAGGCGCTCAGGCTCCTGAGACGTCCCTGACCCGCGGTTCCCCCAGAAGGAGAGCTCTGGTGCCGCCTGCGGCTGCCCCTTCCCCGAACAGCCAGGGAGCCCAAGCACAGGGGCTCTTTTCTGGTTCAGACCTTCTTTCTCCTCGGGGATCCTTTCCTCCAGCCCAAAGTGCATGTTGTGGTGTGAAGAAGGCAAACTGAATCATTTGCAGAAGGATTAAACGTAATGCGGGGCTGGCGGGAGGGGTGGGGTGGGAGAAAGCTGGGCGGCTGCCCCGCTGCTTACTGCGCGCACTCAACCCTGGGACCCCACCGGCCCGCTGGGTGCCTGAGTCACAGGGGACAGGAGGCGGCCGGCCACGCCCGGTGGATGTGGGCTCTGTGAGTTAGAAATGGGTGTAGCCCAGTTAGCACAGGACACAACCAATTGCAAAACCAGGAGTCGCGGAAGGTCAATTACCGACACTCAAAAAGAGAGAAACCGGTGTGCTTTGCGAGGGCCCGGAATGGCTTCATGGAGGATACGATGTGAGCCCTGGGCCTCCTTCAACTCCCTGTCCACGTTCCGGGAGCCTCAGCTGGACTGCGGGCGGCCCAGGCCTGCCTCCCAGGGCAGCATCTCGGCCGCGCACAATGTGCTCTCTGCGTAGCGGCCCATAGCTGGTGGCGTGAGACCAAGTCTCCACCATTTCTTGCCTGTGGGACTTTAGGTCAGTTTTTAATCTCTCTAGGATTAAGGACGCTTTTACATTTGGGGGCGCCTGGGTGGCTCTGTCGGTTGAGCGTCCGCCTTCGGCTCAGGTCGTTTGTCAGTTCGAGCCCCGCGTCAAGCTCCGTGCTGACAGCTCAGAGCCTGGAGCCTGTTTCCGATTCTGTGTCTCCCTCTCTCTCTGCCCCTCCTCTGCTCACGCTCTGTCTCACTTGCTCTCTCAAAAATAAACATTAAAAAACATTTTTTTTAAACAAAGGATGTTTTTAAATTTTAAATCTTAAATCTTAGATCTTACATCGCTCTAGACTCAAAGATGTTTTCCTGTTCTTTAAATATGACATGATTACTATCTACCTTATAAGTTTGTCTTCAGAATCGGGGTCCTTCTGTGTAGAGGCAGGCGCAGAAGTTGGCACTTGAGAAGCACTTACTAAAAGGAAGTTGTAATATTTCGTGCATTCGATCTGCAAACACCCACGGGACGGCCGCCGAGGGCAGGTGCCGGGGCCAGGCCAGAGGCTGCCAGTGAGCAAACAGGCGCGGCCTCTGACCGGTTTGAGATTGTAGAGAAGTTAATGCGTGAACGCACATCAGTGTGGGCTTTTCTATTTTAGGAGGGGGCTGTGGATAGCGAAGGGGGAGCCCTCGCCAGCATTTAGGGGGCTCAACGCGCTTCCCAGAGAAGGGCTCTCTGTGTCGTGAGGACAAACCTGTCGGAGCCTGGATCAACGTAAGCGAGGGGAATCTGGAATCACACCCCAGGCCCAAGGAGCGACCTGTGCAAAGCTTGGGAGAGCACAGCACGTGCAGCGGAGGGGCAAAGAGGCCCTTCGGAGAGAGACAGCCCCGGGCAGCCTGGCTCGGGATGGACAGAATCTGGGTCCTTGCTCAAAACAGTCACCTTGCTTCTCACTTTGATTCCCTCATCTATAAATTGTGTGTCTGTGCACCTCTGTAAGCCTTTCATCAGCGAAGCAAAAAGGTTCCCTGCGCGCAAGGCGTTGTGCCTCCAGCCGGGTGGGGAGGAGCCATGAAGCCTGTCCTGTGGGCTCTGCCCTGGGGAATCTTATTTAAAAAAAGAGAGGAAACAGACAAAATTGGAATGGCTACGTTTACTAGGCTTTTACTATGCACCAGGAGCTCAGGTTAGCATCCTTGGGTTTGCACCTGCCTCCACCCCCACGCCCCCCCACCCAACCCCCGGAGACACAAGGGACAGAGCAGTTACTAGCGGCCCTGAGGCCACTGTGCACCTTAAAATTCCTGAAGGAACTGGTTTCGTTGGTGGAAGACTCTGAGTTTCAGAGAATGACCTATCTACTCTTCTGCCAGCAGAGCGACGCGCGTAACCCCCCAGGGAGACCCCAGATCTTAGCCTGCCTCTCCCATCCGCACGTGGCTGCTTGCTTCCAATGGGCTCCTGGTGAAGGCACTCCGGGGAAAAGCCTGTCCTGTATCTGGAATCTGACTGCAAACACAGACTTGAACGACCCTCCCTGTATCATCGAATATGCCCCGGAGCAGAGCTCTGGGCTCCCAGTGCCACCGGCCAAAGTGCCGAGGCTGAGGCTGCTCCTGGGATACCTTGCCTGCAAACTTATCTGCAAACTTGGTCCGGGGATAACTGTCTTTAAGTTTCTGTTCTCTGTCCGGAAAGCTTGGGAGCAGTGGTTGTCTACTTCGCCTTGGGCCCTTTGATGGACGGGAGAGAGTTACCATGCCATCTTGGATGAGCCCAACAGGAGTGCTGGCCAAGAGGGGAAGGGAGCCCCCGGGGAAGAGGTTGGCACATGAGAGAAAGGAGGGATGGCTCCCCTGCCCAGCCCGGCTCCTCCGTCTTGCTTCTCCACAGGTTCTGCCTCTTGTGTCCCCCATATCCCTTCTCCGTTCTTCCTCCCCTCATGGTGACTGGGGGAAGCTTCGGGCCAGCTGACCGAGCCCACTAAGGACTTTCCAGTCTGCATGTGAGTCACTCAGTGCCAGCTGACGGGATGTGACGGCTGCCACTCTCCAGACGCGCCTTTGCAGGGAGTGGACATGTACTCCCAGACTTCAGCAGCCGGAGGAACCGCAGTGAAATGGAGGTGAAAGGTTTGTGGTGAAGACGGTAGAGCTGCCCTCCCCGGTTCCGCATCACCTACTTCTGGGTTGACCCAGAGTCCATCTTGGGCCCCTGCTGTGGGTACACCTCCTAGCCTCCCAGCCTCCCAGCCTCCCAACCTCGCAGCCTCTCAGCCTCGCAGCCTCCAAACCTCCCAGCTTCCCAGTCTCCCAACCTCCCAGCCTTTCAGCTTCCCAGACTCCCAGCCTCCCAGCCTCCAGGCCTCCCAGCGTCTCAGCCTCCCAGCCTCCTACCCTTTTAGCCTGCCAACCTCCAGCCTCCCAGCTTCCCAGCCTCCCAGCCTCCCAACATCCCAACCTCCTAGCCTCTCAGCCCCCAGCCTCCCAGACTCCCAACCTCCCAGCTTCCCAGTCTTCCAGCTTCCCAGCCTCCCAGCCTCCCAGCTTCCCAGCCTCCCAGCCTCTCAGCCTCTTAGACTGCCAACCTCCAGCCTCCCAGCTTTCCAGTCTCCCAGCCTCCCAGCCTCCCAGTCTACCAGCCTCCCAGCCTCCTAGCCTCCAAACCTCCCAGCTTCCCAGCCTCCCAACCTCCCAGCCTCTCAGCCTCCCAGCTTCCCAGCCTCCCAGCCTCCCAGCCTCTCAGCTTCCCAGACTCTCAGCCTCTCAGACTCCCAAGCTCCCAGCTTCCCAGCCTTCCAGCCTCCCAGCCTCTCAGCTTCCCTCCCAGCCTCCCAGCCTCTCAGCTTCACAGTCTCCCAGCCTCCCAGTCTACCAGCCTCCCAGCCTCCCAGCCTCTGAGCTTCCTAGCCTCCCAGCCTCCCAGCCTCTCAGCCTCCCAGCTTCCCAGCCTCCCAGCCTCTCAGCTTCCCAGACTCCCAGCCTCCCAGCCTCCCAGCTTCCCAGTCTCCCAGCCTCCCAGCCTCCCAGCCTCCAGCCTCCCAGTCTCCCAGCTTCTCAGCCTCTCAGCCACCCACCCTCCCAGGCCCCTAGCCTCATCTCTGACCCCAGCCACAGCGGCACTGTCAGTGCAGTGAGGCTGCAGCCTTCTCGCGCTGACGGTGCCCCACTCCCCTCTTGCTCTCTCCCTGGACTCTGCTGAGACTGAAGACACAAGGAAATGTCTTCCTCACACTCATGCCTGTACCCTCTGGATGTTCAAGGGCATCGGCGTTCCGTGTGGCAACTCCCAAGCCGTGGAGGGTGAGAACAGGTGGGTACACATCTCTCCCTTTGAAACCACAGTCCAGGTTGCAGAGTATCAGCTGGGTGAATGCAGCACGACTTGTGTCCTTTCAGAGGAAAAGAGATACAGGGACAGACACTGACAGAAGGAAGGTGATGTGAGCCCCCAGGGAGAAACCACAGGACAGTGAGGCAGACGTTGGGGTGACGGCCAGCCACGCCAAAGCTGAGAGAATGGCACAAAACCGATTGTCGCCTAGAACTTTTGGAGAGAGGGTGGCCCTGCCGATGCCTGACTTTAGACTTCTGGCCTCCAGAGCTCAGAGAATAAATGTCTGTTGCTCCGAACCATCAGTTTATGACGCTGCGCTGTGGAAGCCCTGGGAAATGCATACGGTTGGCCTGAAACATGTTGTAATGCCAGAAAATTAGGAGGCAGTGAAGGCTGATTTCAGAAGAACTGACAAAGCCAGCTTGACAGATCTCCCACCATCCAGAAGGGTGCAATTTGGGTTTCAATGGGTAGAAATGGCAAAGATTGACATGTATCACATGGCCTTACCTCTTTGTGATTATAATGGTATTTTTAAAAACCAAATTGGTCACTTTTTGAAGAGACCGATTAATGCACCCATCATGTTGAAACGTCGGTAAATAAAAGGAAAGAATCAAGCACGTCTTGCGCTTATCCTAATCAACTGTATATACCTAACTAAAAATCAGATGAAGGGAAAGGGCTTCTCAGAGGTTTATTCCAGCTGATAAATGAAAACAAAATGATAGAGGAAGGTAACTATTTTCCAGGCCCCAAAGGCTCTATGGACCGAGGCACTGAGAGCTAATGGCTGTTTTTGTTGAAAAGGAGCAAAAACCAGACAGAAAGTGCCTCCTGATGATAGAGGACAATACCACCTAGGGTCTTTCCAAAGGAATCAGACCCAAATCTGATCAAACCTCCCAATCCAGCCTCACACAGAAGACACAGGTAACTGCCATGTGCAGTCAACAGTCAGGAAGACCTAGTCTGCAGGAAAATCTACAGGACAGATGGCCCACATTCTTCAACAGGTGCACCGTAAGAAGAAGAATGAGACGGGTGAGGGGAGCACGTAGGTTTTAGGACATATCAAGTTCAGTACAACAATAAAAAGTGCAAGGAAGTAATTAGTATAAGTCAGGATTGGGGCGCCGGGGTGGCTCAGTCCACGGAGCATCTGACTCTTGATTTTGGCTCAGGTCATGGGATTTCTCACGGTCATGGGATGGAGCCCCACATCGTGGTCTGCACTGGGCCTGGAGCCCACTTGGGATTCTGTCTCTCCCTGTCTCTCCCTCTGCCCCTCCCACGCTCACGCGCACACTCTCTCTCTCTCTCTCAAAGTCAGGATATTGGTGACTTTGGAATGGGCCAGAGTCTACGATTGGGATAAGGACATACCCAGGGCTTCTGCGGAGGCTGACACAGCTGTGGGCATCGACCTGGCTGCTGTGACAAACAGGCTGGCTTTACAATTCACAGAGCTCTACGTTTGTGCGGTGTGCTGGCACCCGTTTTGTGGGCTTGTCCCGAAGGATGCTCTGATTTTCTTGTTATTTTCAAGCTGGTGGAAACTCACCGTGCTGTCTTGGAGAGTCCTATTGTCTTTTTGACCATATGATAGAGTTTACCTTTCTGTGTCCATAGAGACAGACGCACACTTTTCTCGGTGGGTGAGAAAACGGTCTCCCCAGTCGGTAGTACTGAAAATGGGTCGTGAATTTTCACGTGGAAAGTTACTGGCCTGAGTACATCAGGATGATGGCGGTGCATGGGTTCCTGTGCTCACTTGCTTGTGTACGCATTCATCAGGCACTTGTTGCCAGGGAGTGGGAAAGAGAATATTCAGGGCCTCTGTGTAAGCGGAGGGGAATTCCTAGGGGTTGCCGAATTAACGGGACGGAATTGAAACACAGCGGTAATAAGCCTGGCATTTACAGGAACGTACCAGGGCAGGCGCGAGTCTCTCTAAACAGCAGACCCCAAGGTCTTGGAAATGAATGAGAAACAGGAGGTGTGCACGTCACGACTCCTTGGCTTGCAGCTGACCCAACTCGAGCTGAAGTCACTGGAATGGAATATGAAACGGAACTTCCCCAGGGCCTTGGAGATTCAGGGCGGCGGGGCAGGGTTGCCTTCGTTGCTAATGGGAAAAACCACAGGACCTGCCAAAAGTCCTTTCTGAGATCCTTTGCCTGTTGCCCACTGCCAGCCGCTGTAAAAGAAGACAGGACATTCGAGGACTGGCTAGGGAGCTTGCTTTCCTGGTAGAGAGTGGTTGGTCTGGTTTGAGTTTTACCGCCTTTGTTCCCCCAAGTCCAGTGAGGAGTCTTTAAGCAACAAGATGAACTTTCAGGAAGGGGAGGCTTTCTGTGAAATCTCACAGGTGGGCGTGGCATTAAGAGGTGCTCGCCAGGATCTTCCGGGGGGCCGAGAACCATCGCCTTGAGCTGGCGGGCATATTCGAACAAAGAGGTCAACTCTTACCTCAACAAGCAGGAAGGCAGAATGCTTAGAGCAGCCCATGATGGCGGGAGCAGACGTGGGAGACACTTGCTTTTCCCAGATTTGGTGGTGGCTGGGGGAGTGAGCCGAGTTTCCTCCTTGTCCAGATGGATATACCAGGGTCAGTCACTGAGCTGGAGCCCGACTAAAAGACTTCTCCCAGGAGGACCGCAGGGGAAAAGCAGTGCCAGGAGACGGTCTTCAGCGGAGGGTGGGTTCTCCTAAATCCAGAATCCAGAGAGACACCCGCAGACAGAAAGAGTAAGCAACCAGATTATGAACTGTGTCCAAGTAGGACTTCCCCCTTCTCTTCCGAAGCAGCCAGAGTAGCAAGGGGCAAGACAGACAGAACCCCAGGAGTGGAGGGACAAATGCCGAGCCCAGGATTGCAGGGGTCCCTGCGCTGGGAAGCTGAAGTGTCTGAACAGGAAGGCGCAGTAAGGTTTGGTTTTAGACCGGGGGTAAGACTTTTGATGTCTGCGAATGGGAGCCTTCCAATCACCAAGAGTGACAGAAGAGACATGGGACCTGGTTAAGGTATCCTTAGGAGGCAGAGATGGGAAAAGATGTAGAAGGTGTTCAAGATCAGCGGTACCCCTGACCGCACTGGCTTCATGAGCAGCAGGATTGCCTGGCCTCCGGCTCTAAGCCCAGCGCTAGAACGGACTGAGCACACGTTTGGAATCTGGAGCTTGCGTGGCATGGTACAATCTGCTCTCTCTTCTTGCCTCCCTCCCGCCCCTCTCATTTTTTCTGGTTGGCTCTATTGTCTCCTGCTGCAAAGAGGCTCTCCCAGTGTAGGAAGGATAGGTCCCAGCAGCCTCCCGCCTTTAAGGCTGGTGATTCTAAGGGGGAGGCGCCTGTCTCTTCCCACGTGTGCGCCATTTGTCACACAAGGACTCTCCCTGGCCCTGCCTGGTGTTGTCTCTGCCCCTTGAACCCGTCCTTGCAGAGGGCAAGTGAGACACCAGGAAGGCCAGCCGCAGTCAGTGGCCGGGGACTGTGGCCCCAGAGTTAACTATCCAGTAGAAAGAGACGTGTGGGGGCCAACGAAATAACAGTTGTCCCCTGTTTGGAGAGCTGGTGGGTGAAAGCACAGTTGGGCCTAAGCGGAGTGCCACGGGAGCAGTCTGAGGTCACAGGACACAAGAGGCTCCAGATTCAATGTGACCGCCATCGTCACTGGAGCAGAAATGAGCTCCCACCTCTCCAGTCTGGGAACCATGGAGCCTGGAGCTGACAGATGCCGACGGGGGGCAACTAGAAGTACTGAGTTTACGTTAACATTCTCAAAATAGGTAAACTGCCCAGGAGAACAGTGAACTGAAGGTCGACCATACAGGTGCTCAGCCAGGCTGGAAATTCCAGCCCACTCCAAAGTCGCTTACTGAAACAGAACCGCGCACTCTCTATGGCCAATAGTGCAGATTTCCCCACATATGACGAATATTTTTCTTCCGTGTGCGGCAGCCCAGGGAACGCAAGGGAACGCACGGTCCATAAATTATCACCAGGCAGCTGGCATACATTTTAATGCAAATGACTACATGAGATACAGCCCTTTTGCCCACACCCATCCTGCTTCCAGAAACCACCTCGCAGCTCTGCGTCTGCGGACATTACCGGAAGACGCAATCATGATGGTTGTCTTTCCCCTTCTGTATAAAGGTGTAATTTAGTGGGAAAAGCAAATAGGTCAAAATAGAACGTAGATACAACAATATGGTTCCTTTTCATTCTAATATTATTCGGTTATTAGAATGTGTTCTGGGAAGCAAACCGTCCCAACAACCGATCACAGACGCCTTAAAGGAGCTGCGTTTCAAATGGGGATGTATGTGTCTCCATCATGTGTGTGACAGATGCTGAGGTCCAGCGAGTCAGAGATGTGGCACGACACCAGCCAACAAGCAAGGCCGTGAATTCTACTTTTGCTTCTGTGATCTAACGGCTGTGTGGTTACGGGCAGCGCGCTCACGCTAAGTATTTCCTCATCTAAACACACGCACAGATGCTGGCGAAGGCTTTTTCCTGGTCTGGAAAATTACATTCCCCTAAAAGTGTTCAAACCCAGAGCTCTAATTTTGTGAGAAATGTAGCTTTGGGGCTGTTATTATTTCCATTTCAGAGTTACTAGGCAAAAATTATATGTGGGGCACTCTGCCAGGAATTGGAAAATGAAAAGCAACTTAGTGGGGCTCAGCATTCACTGCTGCTCCCAGGTCCTCATCATCACTCAAGCCATGGCTTCTGCACCCAACTGGAAAACTGCGGTCAACATAGGACAAGCACAGCCTCGCACCTACTGCCCACCGCCTTGCGCCCTGTCCCTCACTCACTTGTGCATACATGCAATTCCCGTAACACATCCACCTGTGCATACGTGCAATTCCCCACCCTTGGGAAGCTCCACCCAATAGCTAAGGGCATCCAGAGAACACACAGACCACACCGCCGGGTCTCTCACCAACTTCCCCAGCACGGACAGCACGGGAGTCCCGGCGGCTGCACCGCTAGCTGTCCAGTGTCCCTGTGATCCAGGGCCCCTCCGCCCACCCCCAACACCCCTCCACCACCCTCACTCTTGGATCACGTGTGAGTTTCCCCAGGCCTGCGGTGCCAACACACTGCCGTCGGGGAGACTTAGAACAAAAGACGTGTGTTCTCTCGCGGTCTAGAGGCCAGAAGTCTGCATCAGGATGGGGAGAGGGCCATGGCTCCCTCTGAAGGCTCCAGAGGAGGATCCTTCCTGCCACCATCCTTGGTGTGAAGATCCAGTGCCCCAACCCCTGCCTATCTTCACGTGAGGCTCTCCCTGAGTGTCTCTTCCTGGAAGTTGATTGGTCACACTGGACTGGGGTCCGCCCTAATGACTTCACCTTAACCTGATCGCATCTGCCAAGATCCTATTTCCAAATAAGGTCCTATTCATAGGTACTGGGGGGTGGAACTTCCTCGTATCTTTTTGAGGGACACAATTCAATCCCCTACAAGCAAGATGGTGCCTTTTTGTTCCTCCTGCATAGACTATTTTCAGATCTCCACTTGGCTCTCTCTTTCATTCTGGGGAGAAAATCCAAGGGCTACTCAGTAGCCTACAAGGACCTCTTCCCCCATGTCTTCTAACTCTTCCCCTCTCTGCTCCTGCTACATCCACAGACTTGGTGTCTTGGCACCCCGGGGGGGCCATGACTGCACCTTGCTGACCCTACCCTGACATCCTCCTGTCTCCTTGAAAGCTTTGATAGAATTCCACCTTCGCTGATTCTCTTTACCATCTTCTGCTCTGTCTTTCATAACACAGGTCACCTCGTACCTTGTAATATATGTTTATTGATGATCTCTACTGTTGGCCGTGCATTCCCACGGGGAAGAGAGACTCCACATCTTTTGTGCTCACCAACTCGCTGGTTGTCTGGAGTCTAGTGGCCTTCAGTAGCCATGTAACTTACCAATGTACGTGGCAACTCGTTCCAACATTTCTTGGAATTGATCAAAAACTTTGGAGGACCTAACCCCTTGGAAAAAATTATTGGTTTCTATTTTTGTTCAAAATGATGTAATGAGCCACAAGTTAAGTATAGCACTTCGAAAATATGTATGTGTGTGTGTGTGTGTGTGCATGTGTGTATAATAACATATATGTAAAATGTTGAGAATGTATTATTTTGGTCAAGAGTAAAAGAGTTGATGGATTTCATTAGTAAAATTTGCAAGTGAAATATGGAGTTATTCAAAAGTTTTAAAGGTACATTTTACTCTTTTTTTTTTTTTATCCCTAGAAACAACACACGGGGTTGAGGGGCTTTGTCGCTGTGTTTTCAGTGAAGTCACGAATATTCATGCGTCTCAAGACGCTTTCCTCAAGCATTTATCTATTTTTCAATCTGAGTACCATTGAGACAATATTCCCGCTCGTTAAAAGCATAGTTAGGAAAATTTCTGTAGCGCGTTAAATTACATGAAGTGGCAGTAAGTATTTGTTGGTCAGATTTCAAATAGGAAATAGAACTTGGGGAATGGGGAGCTCTCGGCATCGAAGATTCTATCACATGAAAGTATTCCAGAGTGCGTGGATTCCCGTAGGGAAAATGTGTCTCTGTGGGCCATTTGAAGTAAATATTCAATTTAACAAATAAAGGATGTGGTTGCAAAAATAATTAGGAATGACAATTTCTTTTAAATAACATTCCATATGCAAATAACTTCCATAAGTAGATTTATATAAGTACCTTAAAATATTCCAAGTTGGAACGATTTAATATTATTCATAGTGAGGATGATGTGTGCGCAGAAAGACTTTTCAGTCTAGAAAACCATTCTATGCGTAGGTATTAGAAAGGCATTGACCGATCAGACAAAGGGTCAACCTTGAATAACAATGAGATCAAACACGTGCCTTTGGTTTACTTGTATTTGTGGTTGTTGCCCCCTCCCCCCACCGCCACAACACTTAACCCGGTAGTTAAAACAGTCCTGTTGAGTCATAGGTGGGATCGATCAAGTACAAACCTGCTTCAAGGGAACAGAGCTCCAGTTATGACACAAACATTATCAGGGGGAGGGTGTTTCTCTTGGTACAAGTTCAAGAGCAGTGTCTTCCCTCTGTCCAATGCTTACAGCAGAAAATAAGCCTCTGTCCTAAAGAGGCATTTAAAATCATATCAGACGTGCTCAATTACATCACCGTGAGTATCCTCGCGTAGTTGTGGGGGGACAACATGCCCATAACTTAGAATCCACGGGAAATGTCTTGTTGAGTGTTAGGGCAAGCGGGAAGACTTGGCTCTTGTTTTCCTTGGAAAGCTCCTTAAATGTGAGCACTCGCACCACTTGATAAATAATAGAGGAGCATCCGTGATGAGAAGTTTCAAGACGTCTTTGCTTATTCGCCTGAAGCCAGTTTCTCCAAAAAATTTTCATCCAAAGTGTTCTGCGCAAGACACGGAATCAGGTAGAAACACGTTACGAGCCAATGACAGGCTCCCCTATGCACTTAATAAACGGCTGACGTCTTAGGTCGTGCTTATATCCAGAATCTGTCGTTGCACCAAACCAAGTAAATGCTTTGGAATAAATAAAACAGGCATGGTCTTGTCATCTGACGTGGTGATTGGAAGAGGGATTACAGTCAAGCATACTAATGGAATGATGGAACTTGGGATTGTCCTCTGAGGCCACACCAACACGTGGGCTGGGCGTGCGGGGGTCCGGGAGTCTGGGGTAATCTGCAAGGGCTCAGTGTGTCCACATCTTCCTAGCTCTGTGACTTTGGGTAAGTTAATTAATCTCTCAAGGCCTCAGTCCCTTCATCTGTAAAATAAGTGTATTAATAGCGTACCTTTATAACATCAAGCACGTAAGGAACACAATGCTTACCCCTTACGTTCTCAGTAAGCCAAAGCTCTTATGGTTTTATAGACTGAATAAGTTCCATTTCTCGTATATGTCCGATGGTAATCTCAGAATTTTCAGATGGTATTGTGATTACTGCATTACACGTAAACTTACCACAAGTCCCAATGACGTGTATGTATCAGCCAAGGACATACGGCATTCCTCGGAGGGAAGGTCAGTGCCCAGCCTGCAGAATCCCCACTTTGCTGTATCTCACTGGGCCTCTCAGAGCAGAGGATTGGGGAATCGATTCAGTGTCCTTACCATAGAGAGCCCACTGGTGATCAGGGTCATGGTCGTTCTCAGATCCAAACTTTGAACAACGGCATCGATCCTACGTTTTACTATAAGCACATCATAGGGTTAATGTGAGAGTAATTTTCAAGTCTGAAAGTCAACTGTTAAGTTGATATTTTAATAACTGGGTCCATACAGATCAAATGAGATTCGTCAGAATAGCAACGCAATTTAACACATTAGTTTTGTTTGCATACAAGACGGTAGTTTTATCCTGGTTTAAACACCTACGATGTTTACGTTTATCTGTATTACTAAATATTTTCAAAACATTCCCCCCCGTGACTTCATTAATTGGAGCCTGAGCTTCTGAGGCAGGAGACAAGGTACCATTATGGCCTGAGTCAAATAAAACTTAAGCAAACTTGTTGACAAACATTTTCATTATTGCCAGAACTCAATTGCTGTAATAGTACTAAGAAGCCCATAAATCACTTAAGACTGTGCGTTCTGCACTTTCCTCAAGAAACCTCCATGGAAAACACTGTAAATGGTGTGTAGCTTCTGATGGATCACATCACTCCCTTTCCTAATGTAAGGTTGAGCTTCTCATTATTAAGCTGTCCTCCGCCAATACAGCTGTTGGCCTAGCGGTCAATTAAATTTCAAATGGACTTCAAAGGCCAGGATTAGTTATTTCCCTTTACTCTCAATTCTCCAGTAATAATTTACTCAAATTCCCAAGACATTTTTATTTTTTAAAAATGTTTATTTGTTTTGAGAGGGAGAGAGAGACAGAGCACGAGCAGGGGAGGGGCAGAGAGACAGAGGCAGAGAGGGAATCCCAAGCAGGCTCCATGCTGTCAGCACAGAGCCCAACTCGGGGCTTAAACCCACAAACTAAGAGATCATGACCGGAGCCGAGATCAAGAGTCGGACACCCAACTGACTGAGCCACCCAGGTGCCCCCCACACCCTGCAAGAAAATTTCAAATGTGCTTCATTTCCAATGGGGGTTTAAGAATTTTAAAAGCACTGTTTTCCAGAACAGTTTTAATGCTGAGCCTTTCTAAAATTTTTTTAATGTTTATTTATTTTTGAGAGAGAGACAGAATGCAAGCAGGGGAGGGGCAGAGAGAGAGGGGGACACAGAATCCAAAGCAGGCTCCAGGCTCTGAGCTGTCTGCACAAAGCCCAATGCGGGGCTCGAACTCACAAACCGAGAGACAGCGACCTGAGCCGAAGTCGGATGCTTACCCGACTGAGCCCCCCAGGCACCAATGCTGAGCCTTTCTAAATAGCAGATCTGACAACAATGAGAAGGACCACAGGGTTAGAAGTAACAGTGGCTGTGACCACTTGTCAGACCTGCCGTGTCTTCCTTGCAGTGTGGACGAGGCTCTCGCCCCACTTTGAGGTTGCACACTCCTGGCCCGCGTGTCTCAGAGGGAAGAGCTCTGTGTGCACACTACTGCATGGGCACAAATATTCTAATCAATGTGACCACTGTCAGCAAATACTTTATGGAGGAGTAGTGTTTAGGAAAACACTTGAAAATTTCTGGTTGGGTTTTCCCACCGTCATGTGATTTTGCTTATTTTGCACAGGACTTTAGTGCTAGTGGAAAAAAGTACCTGGATTTCCTACACCTCCAATCAAACGGATGAGGAAGGAGGGGCACCAACTCCTGCCAGTAGCCCCACCGTGAACCCAAGGAGCGTCTCCTGATTAGCTGTGTTATCGCGACAGGGCCTCGTGCGCCACGCTGCAAAGTACCTAGAAAGCCATGTTGTTTTAAAAGCCGGAATACTGTAAGCTTCTGCTCCAAGGTAATCTCTGATAAAAAAAAAACAAGAAATCCATCTCAAGAGGTCTGTCACATACGTACTTGAACATGGGTACCGCATGCAAAATGGCAAAAGATGTTGTGAAGTCCTGGGTGTCCCGGCCATAGGGTTGACGTGCAGGGACAGAGTGCCTCTGGCCACCCCGGGCTTCTCCGGGCTCCAGCATGACCCAGGCTGCTCCCCCCAGAGCTAGCGACCGCTGCCAGCCCACCTGGGCTGTGGAGGTGGGGGTCCCTGAGAAAGGTGGAGACAAGAGGCAAATCCCAACTAGAAGACTCCTGGGCTCTTTTAAAAAAAAATTTTTTTTTTTGGACGTAATTATAGAGATATTCAAGGCATCGCATTGCAAAAATCATACAGAGAAGTCTCCCTACCTGCAGAGAAGCTGGTGGGCGATGCATCGGCTTGAACACAGGACCTTCAATACGGGAGGCTTCCCAGGGATGCCCACGAGAGGCAGCCATGGTGCTGGTGGGGAGGAGATGGGGAAAGGGAGCTTTCAGTTGGTTGGGGGTTTCCAGCCCCTGGAAAAAAAAAACACACACACACACAAGCAAATCCATTTGTATTTTTATCAACACGTGTACCAAACTACATATTACCCAGCATCAGTAAGTGAGGTTTTCCCCACGTGAGAATAAGTTGTCTGAGTAAGTAAAAATGCATCCTTCAGCCTCTGGTGTATTACTCTGGCCACTTACTGGAAAGTTTTCTAAATTGAAATGCAGAGCTGCCGGCCTCTTATACACTATATACCCCATGGGTAACTGAACCTGTTTTTCCTCACACAATGTGTCCCCGTAAGAACATCACCCCCGTGAGTTTGTAAAAGGAACTGGGTTGTAGGAGCACTTTTGCTTCCAACGAGCTGGACCACAAAACAGTGCTTTAGCAACCTCCTTGCTGTTTGAGGGTGCGACGCTGACCGAGAGGCATCTAGAACCATCTTGACGGATCCCCCCTGGGCTCCCTACCCTTCTCACTAGAGCAGGACTTCCTGTAACTTCACTGTTTGTTTTATAGCATTAAAGACCTGTCTAGGACTTTGTTTGAGGGCAAGCCCTGCTGGTAAGAAATATTTTGAAAACGAGGGCACCTGGGTGGCTCAGTCGGTTAAGCATCCGACTTCAGTTCAGGTCTTGAGTTCGTGGGTTCGAGCCCTGCATCCGGCTCTGTGCCGACAGTTCAGAGCCTGCTTGGGATTCTGTCTCTCTCTCTCTCTCTCTCCCTCTGTCTCTCTCTTGCTCTCAAAAATAAATAAATAAACAGTTTTGGGAAAAGAAAGAAAAATTTTGAAATATTGTCCAACACACAGGACAATTTTACGAGCATGTGACTCTCTTTGCCACAGGGCAGGGTTCCCAACCAGAACACTGGGATTCCCCAGGCTTTTAAAGATGGCCCAGTAGACACTCCAGCTCACCACTCCTCCTCCATGGGTTCTCCGCTTCTGGTGGCAACACTCTGGCCTCTTCTTCCCTGCTTGCAGATCTCACTGGACCCACACACCCTGGGGTGGAAGGCAAAACTCCCATCACAAGGAAGTGAAGGCCTATTGACGAACGGGAGCTGCGGTTCAAATCAATGGCGTCAAACTACGAAGAGCTTGAATGAACAGTCAAGAAGCATCCAAGATTTGGGTTTTGAAAAACCCCCCACGTCAGGGGGCGGCAGAATGAGGAACGGCCATGGCTGCTCAGGGTGAGGAAACTTCACCGGCTTTCTGTCAAATTCATTAACAAACGAGCGGTTGACGGAACGCTCTTTCGACCCACCGTCTCACTCCGCAGGACGGGGCCTGTGTCTCCCGACTCCCCGGCACTGTTCACACCGACACCTGAGTCTTTCTTTCTTTTCTTAAACAGAATGGAACAGCTTGGGCCCCTCTTGCGGCTCAGTTTCCTTGTTTGCTGATGCGGTGGAAATGAGCCATATGCCTAATCATTTCAAGAAGTTTTTTTTTTTTTTTTTAACTAGGCTTTTGGGGCAATTTACTCCAAAATCCACACTTTTTTCCCCATTGTCATCAAAAACTCATCATACTCCTGAGGACAAAATACCAAAGCACAGTTTAATCCAAATTGTTCTGGATGTTATATTTTTAACAGAATCCGAGGCATACATAATATTAAAAATTATATCTCTGATGTTATAATGAGATTTATAAATCAGGCACACTCCCTGGGTAATGGATCATATGGTTGTATGTCTTATGAGAGCTCTTCTGTGATAGTTCAGATTCCACATAACACTCTCGCCCAAGGAATAAATCAACGGGAGAATACTACGGCCAGGAAAATCAGTTAATGGAACCATTCTAAGAAAGAACCCACCTGATCACTTTATTTTTACCAGGTGAGCCTTTGATCCTGACCTGAACGTTCACTGAAAGTGAAATTATGGCACAACCAGTCAGAAAAACACATTGTCCATCTGTCCTTTTGCTTATCTTCAATAAGAAATAGGTTCAGGGGATGGGGTGCCCAGGGGGCTCAGTCCGTTAAGTGTTGGACTTTGGCTCAGGTCACGATCTCGCGGTCCGTGAGTTCAAGCCCCACATCAGGCTCTGTGCTGACAGCTCAGAGCCTGGAGCCTGCTTCAGATTCTGTGTCTCCCTCTCTCTCTGCCCCTTCCCTGCTCACACTCTAGCCCTCTCTCTCAAGTATAAATAAATAAATAAATAGGAAATGGGTTTGGGGAGACGTCTTCGGATGCTCTAAAATGATTAACTTTTTAGACTCATAAGTTGTTGCTTTATGGCTTTCCATGACCATTCCACCCTTGTAAAAGCAGAATTTTGCAAACTAACCTCCTTTCATTAGCGTTGCAAGACTTGAGACCTTTCACCAAAATTCCTTCCGTCCACCTTCCGAGCCCGTCTGTGGATGATGGGACTCGCAATCTAATCCAGTCTGACACTGTTAAAGGAATTTCGCAATTATATCCATCCTCTTCCTCCCTCAAATTATAAAGAGTATCTTTGGTGTCATGTGTGTTATTTCAGATTTATAAGTGACAAAATCGCTCTAGGAGCTTCCTGACAGCCATCAAAGATTAGCCATCCAATCAGGGAAGAGCCTCGACCCAGTGGTGGGAAAGAGAGATTAAATTGTGATTGGGCAGGGCTGGCCGTGGGACTCAGCACGCCCTCTGCCGCGTCGTTGGTGACCACTGCTCTCTCAGCCCTACCCCGTGGCCTGTTGAGCCCAGGAGCCCATGCAGCTTCTTGGGCTTTGGGCCTCCTCACAGCCACAGGCCTGCCTTAACCACAGCAGCAGCCTTTTGGGCTGATAGCCTCAGCCGGTCCATTAAGCTCTTCCAGCCTGTACGTGTCCCTGGCCCAGACCAAGGAAGACACAGCACCTTGGACCTGTAGCAGGTGGAGAGAGGCTTCTATTAAACCTGGTTTCCTGCAAACCCCAGACCAAGGACAGATGCAACCGAGGAAAGAAAATGAGTTACTTCTTGAGGTGAGAATGAGCAATCGGCAAGAGCCATCAAATGACCCACGCGAGAGAGCGAGAGAGCGAGAAAGCGAGAGAGCCGTGTTACCGGCAAAGCCTAACTCCATGCCTCACATCTTGGCCACCTTCTGAGCAGCGCGGTCTTCTGCGTCCTGCTCCTCCCCCTTGCACCCCTGCGTTCCAGCCTCAGGGCTTCTGCTCTCACCCTGCTTCCCAGGACAGGGACACTCATGCCACGTCCCCTTTGGTCCTCACCAACGCTGGCATTTGTTGGACGCTCGCCCCCTGCCAGGCAGCCTACCTTGACCAATGATGTCCACACTCCCACCTCACCAAGATGAAGAGTCAGTGATCCAGGCTTGCAGAAGTGGAAATGGAGGCTCTGGCGTCTGCAACATCTGTGGTCACAGAACACAAATAAGGGGCAGAACCAGTGACAACCGGGGTCCGTCTGAGCCCAGAGCTGGATTCCAAACAATCCCCCAGATGGCCTCTCCCCACGACCTCTGGGGTCACCACGGAGCCTCCCCCGCCCCCAGGCCAACCCTCTGACCATTGAAGGCTCCAGCAGACCAGGTACTTTCTGGAGACCCCGAATCACAATGCAGTCTACAAACTCTGCCTCACCGTCTTCACCCGGAAAGGCCAAATCCGCTCTATTTCTCAACAATACTCAGCAATTGGTTAAAATAGTTTGTATGCCTTTAAAAACACAGTTTCAAAAAGAATTATGAACCGAACTTCCCATTTCTGTTGTTGGATCCACAAAAAACAAAACCTCTCTTGACATCTTTGCACCCAAGTCTTCTTTTCACACACTAGTAGTGACAACAAGCAGAGAAACTCGAGTCCACAGAAATACAGAACTTGAACAACAAAAGCCTAAAAGGGCACTTACTTAGCAAATTTCCCTGAAGCGTCACCTTTGTCACCTTGCTGGGGTGGCCCCAGTGTCACAGACCCAGACCAGCAGCTCGTGGAATCACTTGTTACTTGGTGGTTGTGGGATCGACACGTTCCTTTCGGTCATAGCTTCGTGTCAGCTTGGAGATGTGCGTGATTCCGTTTGCCTTTGGGAAGCCGTGTGTCAAAGACTTTGAGGAAATTAGGATTTCCAAATGAAAAGTTCATATGTGTCTCGCAGGTTGGACACAGCCGGTGAAAGTTACAAGGGGAGAAAAGGGGTGGTAAACGTGCCTGATGAACTGTAGACCCCCAGACTTCCTTCCCAGCACCGTAGGGAACACTCCATTTCACCAATGCTTTTATCTTGCATGGCAGAGGAGGGCACAGGTCTCCAGAATGCAGTTTGTCCTTTTTTGTTTGTATCTGGGAGAGAGAGAGAGAGAGAGAGAGAGAGAGAGCAGGGAAAAGGAGCAGAAGGAAAAAGAGAGAGAATCTTAAGCAGGCTCCGCACTCAGTGTGGAACCGAATGTGTGGCTCGATTCTATGACCCTGGGATCATGACCTGAGCCAAAATCAAGGGTCAGAGGCTGAACCGACTGAGCCACCCAGGTGCCCCTGGAATGCAGTTCTAACTGTGACCTTTCTAGAACCCTCCATGTTTCTGAACACCTAACTTTGATGCGCTTTGCTCTTAGGACTGTGTGAAGTTAATGCCAGAAAGAATGTGGCACTTCATTAAAAACTGTACTAAGCTGTCGCTCTAGTATGAGTAAAATCGGGAAAGAATCATAAAATGCAAGGGCCCAAGAGGACCTCAAAATCCACTTAACTCGCTCACCTCATTTTACAGACAGAAACTGAAGCTCAGAGACGCTGTTGTGTTCAAGGGGTTCACCTCATCTTGTTGGGGCACGAGATCGGGGGAAGCATGGAATTTGGATGGACTCGGAACCCAGGTGTGAAGTATGATCGCCTCCTTCTAGCTCTAAGGGTGTCACCCCCCACCCCCCCATCGGCAGAGAGAAGAGATTATTTCACAGACGTTAAACAGAATGGCTGGGGGTAAAATGCCCGGTTTATAGAAGGAGATACATGCAAATGTTATTTTCTCCTTTTCTAAAGGCATCTTGAGCTGACACGTGTGATGGATGGTCTACCTGGCTTCAACCTCCAATCACCCTATTGTACCAACCAGCTGTGTCACCCTCCCCTGGACGACCCGGGCACCGTCGCATATGGTGAGCTCAGAACCCAGTGAGTGAGGTAGCAGGTGACCACCAGGAGGGGGCTGACAGGCCAGGACTGGCCCAGCCACTGCTCCTGGAGGGCTGATCCCCTAGATTCAACTGGATGGGTGAGTTCCTGGCCCACGGTTGAACCGGTGAATGGGCTCTCCTGCTCATCAGTGACCTGTCTAGTCACAGAATTTTGCTTGTCACCTTGCTGGGTTGGAAGCTATCACGAACTCATTTCTCATGCTCTTGCCTCCTGAGCCAAAACCTCAGACCACTTCTTGAGCTCTTGTCTTTCCCAAATCCAAGTTCACAAGCCTTCCGACCCCGGTGACACCCACGATATCCCACACTCCTGGACACCAGCAGGAATCTTCTCGTCTCTCTGCGAATCAGGGACCCCATACTTTGGGTAGTCAAGGAAAAAGAGAGCTTATACTTTCTAAAATGCCAAAGGTTTCTTAAAAGTTATCTCTGCCTTGGGGCAACTGGGTGGCTCAGTCGGTTGAACGTCCGACTTCAGCTCAGGTCACGATCTCACGGTTTGTGAGTTCGAACCCTACGTCGGGCTCTGTGCCGACAGCTCAGAGCCTGGAGCCTGCTTCGGATTCTGTGTCTCCCTCTCTCTCTGCCCCTCCCCCGCTCATGCTCTGTCTCTCTCTCTCTGTCAAAAATAAATAAACATTAAAAAAAATTTTTAAAAAGTTCTCTCTGCCTCAACACAAAGAATTTTCTGTTCATCAAAAACAAAAACAAAAAACCTCCCTAATCCAGAGAAACCTAAAGAAAGTTAAAATCATCCATAATCCTACCAACCCGGGATCACTGCTAATTTTTTCACATTTGGGATCATAATGCGGTAGAGAATCTATTTCATGGACAATGTAAGGCCAGCTTTTTCCTATGTGATTAGGTATTGTTCTACGATATCCTTCCTTAGTGGCTGGAGCCTAACATATCCATTTTGGGCAGGGAATACACTAAAATAAAAGACATTTTACTGAAATCATTAGAGACCAAAATACAAACTTGTGCGTTTGTCCCGAATAAGTAACTGAACCGTGGATCAGTTAACCTGAGCAAATGGCCTGTGGTATAACATGAAATTCAGGGGGGCCAAACCTCCATTCCCATTTAATTTCAAACAATATCCACTCTGTAACTCAGACACCATACAGGCTAATACAAAAATTAATCTAAAAAGGCAGCCTCCTTTTGTGATCAAGAGAACTGATGTCAATAGAACAAAGACGCAGGAAGCATCTTAAAAAATATAATTGGGGAAGACAAGAAGCATATAAGGGGAAACAGGAAGAATGTTTAAGGATGATTAGTCTAAGAGTGGAGCCAATAAAGCCACCCTCGTGCCTGGGAGCTGCTTCCTGTGGTCTGGGAGTTGGAGCCTCACGGGGGGCCCGAGAGCGAGCGTGAGGCCAGGCGCTGGCTGTCAGCACAGATACCCTGATAATGGTCCGCGGGCTCTTGTTTGTGTCAGATGAACCTCGTGAAGAAGGGTATTTATTTGGACACGTAGATGGAGCAGGCTCGTGCTGGTGCTGGAGACACGGGGACGTGGGACCCAATCTCTGCTCTCCAGGGCTCAGGTGTGGCGGCACAGACAGGTCAGACACCCATGGTGATGTCGCCACCCTGCAGGAAGGTTTGGGGCTCACGGAGGGAATAGCACACAGGGTGTCTTAGGGACAGACACGTTTCCCACAGCCCGCATCCCAGCTGACTCCCAGAAAGGGGAACTTCGAGTCCCGGCAAGCAGAGGCAAGGCCAGTCTGGGGAAAGTCAGACTGCCACAGACGCCAAGTGACCCCACGTGGCGCGTCTGTCCTTTCCGCTCCAGAGGACAGAAGACAAGTACAGACGCTGAGCCTCGTCTCCGGGATGACCGTGCCGCACCCCTGAGGCTTCGCCAGCCCCTCGCCCCACTTTCTTCTCAAAAAAGGTGATCGTCACCATTTGGGAAGGGCCTCCCAGAGGCCGAAAAGCAGGCGCGAGCCTACACGTGAGGGCCACCTCAGCTGCACACACACCTGTTTGCAAATCTGGTGTCCGTGGAGACAACGGCCTCCTGTTTTGTCTCACCTTCTCCAGAAAAGTCCCTGATTCCTCTGGGTGGTGACGTTTATACCACAGCCGCTTCACGGCTGTAACTTGAGACGCGCAGCTGGCCTGGGCACTTGGTGGCTCGGGAGTCCCCAGGGGTGTAAGTCAGGCCTGCCCAGCACGGCCGCCCGGCTCCTGCTTCCCACTGGCTGTGCAAACCCTTTCTGAATGTTACTAGAATGAGTCAGGCAAGATCAAGAACCCATGGAATTTATTGCCAAAATATGACATTAGTGATAGCGAGCTTGGTGCCCCCCCCCCCCCACACACACACAGCACGATAGAACTTCCCTTTTTCATAATTACAAAATTAATTGAAAATTTTGGAATCATAGGGGTGCCTGGGTGGTTCAGTCGGTTGAGTGTCCGACCTTGGCTTAGGTCACGATCTCACGGTCCGTGAGTTTGAGCCCCGCGTCGGGCTCTGTGCTGACAGCTCGGAGCCTGGAGCCTGCTTCGGATTCTGTGTCTCCCTCGCTCTCTGCCTCTCCTCTGTTCATGCTCTATCTGTCTCTCTGAAAAATAAATAAACATTAGAAAAACTAAAAGTTTGGAATCATAAAACTTATAATTTTTACATGACAGGGTTTTTTGTTGTTGTTGTTGGTTTTTCTGTCTTGGAAAAACCCATTTAGATCTGCCCTCTTTAGACCCCTTTGCTTGAAGAGGTTGTACCGTCCCACGCACCCCGTGATGTGATGACCGGTATTTTTTCTCAGCTTTGCTCCTGCTACAGCCACGCGGCACAGCCTTTCCCCGTGTCTTCAGGGCTGTGACGCACTGATCTTCAGTTAAGAAAAGTGGAAGCTAACGAAACAAACAGAAAGCAACGGCTGGAGCCCAAGAGGCAAATCCAGGCAAAATAAGGCTCGATTCAGTGGACGCTGCTCCCATAATTGCTGGACGATTGGAACCGGCCCCTGGGATTCTGGTCAGCACTACTGAATCTCGTTGCTGATGGGGCAGGGGTGGTGACCTACCTAGAGTCACTTGTGTGGGAAATGTCCCCTGCCAGGAAAAGCCCCCGGACCTGCGCTCTCTGCCCAGGGGAATCGGGAATAAGGAAGTGTGGACAGCATCTGGAGGATGTCTGGGCTCATGTGCATATGTGGTAGCTTGTGGGCTTGTCCCAATAGAAGATCTGTGCCCTCCACATGATAAATACATCTTCGCTCAAGGCTCATGTGCCCCAGTGAGGTAATGCTTCCACAGCTCCTCTCTGTTCTTGCCGTGCTTCTGAGAAATGTGTCTGTGGCGTAGGGAAAACCCTACTCACCCTTACCCTCTTTCAGCTTCCGTTCCCTAAGCCTTAGGTGTACGGAAGTTTCCAGAGATTCCTTCCAGCTTTGCTACTACGCGAGGAGATGAGTTACAAGTGGCAAAGTAATGTGACCACCCCGAAGAGCTTTGAAAAGGTCCCTTGAAGAATATTCCATGGAAGATCTCAGAGGGCGGGGACCAGAGGGCAAAGCAGTGTCCTCGCCTGCTGGGAAGTGTCCCCCGAGGTCCTGCCGGGGCGTCTGGTCCGAGCTGGGGGAGCAGGCGGAACGGGAGAACAGCTACCTGTTGCCGTGAGTGCTGCAGGGGGAGCATCTGAGGGGCCAGAGCTTCCGTCTGTGCCGCTCCCGGGGGCTGGCTGGCTCCTCCCATGCCCCCAGGGCTGGCCCCGCTCACCCCTGCATGCAGACCCCCTTTCTCTGGGTAGCCCTTCCCGTGCCCCTGGATTCATCCTTTCTACCCAGTTTCCCGGGGGTAGATCTTAACTCCCCGTGTGTCCGTCCCCTGCCTGGCACGGGGCTTGCACTTTGAAGATGGCAGGAAGCACTCCTGCCCTGGGGCCCTGTCGGTGTCAGCCAGGCTGTGCCCACCAGAGCTCAGCCAGAGGTGCTGATCACGCACCTGCCGCCAGGGCCGAGGACACAACAGCACGGACACAGCAGTGGGAAACAGCCGTGCTTTACACCCATCCCAGGGCGCGTCTTCTCGAAGGAAAACAGAAACAGCCCGTGCTCCACTCGCAGCAGACGATGTTGCTTTTCCACCAAAGTCGCCAGAAAGGGGAGCACGTTCTCACTAGAAAGCCAAGAGGAGAAGGGGCTTGAAGCTCCCCGAGCGGGTTCGAGCTCCGGCCTGGCCCTCGTCTTCCTGGTGAGCACTGGGCCAGGCAAGCAATCACCCAGGAGCCGAGGTGCCGCTAAGTTCAGCGCATCGCGTTTCCCGGGGACTGGCTGCGGGGAGCCTGGGGCCGGGACATGGGGGATCAGGCGTGGGGGGCAGAAGGCAAAGGCCCCAGGGCTGCCCTTCAGAGCACAGAGGACGGCCCTGAGAAATTCCAAGTTGCCAATAGCTGTCTTCGTTTTCAAAAACTTAATGGATTGCATTTTTAGGTCTATAGAAAAACTGTCTGGAAACCAGAGAGAGAGTTCCCATACATCCCCCGACCGCCCTACAGTCCTCGTACCTCTCCCTACGGGCAGCATCTTGGACTGTTGGTGGCAGCTGATGAGCTGATATTGATACTTTACCATCAGCTAACGCGCATAACGTGCATTCAGGTTCACTCCGAGTGCCGGGCCTTCTGTTTCGACGGATGCACGATAACATGTATCCACCATGATGGCTGCAAACAGCATCTTGCACAGCCTTGAAAGTCCTCTGTGCTCCACCCGTCCATCCCTAGCTCTTCTCCGAGCCCCAGCACCCCCTGATCTTTTACTGGCTGCATAATGTCGCCTTTTCCGGAACGTCCCATAGCTGGAATCATACAGCATGTGGCCTTTCCAGGCTGGCTTCTTCCACTCAGTGATGTGCATTTAAGGGTCCTGTGTGTCTTTTAGGGGGGCGGATCGCTAATTCCTTTTTATCTCCGAATAATATTCCATTGCCTGGATGTACCACAGTTTGCTTGTCTGCCTTCTCTTTTTAAGTGAAGAAAACGACACTCTTGGAGGAAGGCAAAGAGAAAACGCTTTCTTCGGCCATTAATTTTCTCAGTTTTGCCTCATTTCTGCACTGCCGTGCCCCCAGATAGCACAATGTTCTGAATGTCATGGGACCGAAAGTTCATGAGTGGCGGGGTCACTAAAGTATAAGGCTGTTGGTTCCTGCTTCAATCCGGGGCCTGCCCCAAGAGTGCGTATAAATACTCTGTGACCTCATTTATTAAAAATAGTGTGGTGAGCGAGGTCCCAACTGCTCTCTCGCAGGGACGGCTTGGAACACAACCTCTAATTGCTGCTTTTCATTGCGCACAAGGGCTCCAGGGCATAAATCTCTGGAATCGTTCCGTTCACCCCATCCCCCCCCCAATGACACGAGGCCTAAAGTTACACAGACACAACTGTAGCCCTTAAAGAAATCTCAGACGCCGAGGTGTCCGGCCGAGTCCCGGAGAAGGTAAACCCTCAGGGTCTTGCTCAGTAACATCCGGTTTCTGCGCCTACCCGGCCAGCCCTCAGCCACTTTCTATCTCGTGTTAGGTTCGTAGTTTAAAATGTCCAATACTCTGTTCTGTTATTTTTTTTTTAATTTTTTTTCAACGTTTATTTATTTTTGGGACAGAGAGAGACAGAGCATGAACGGGGGAGGGGCAGAGAGAGAGGGAGACACAGAATCGGAAACAGGCTCCAGGCTCCGAGCCGTCAGCCCAGAGCCCGACGCGGGGCTCGAACTCACAGACCGCGAGATCGTGACCTGAGCTGAAGTCGGACGCTCAACCGACTGCGCCACCCAGGCGCCCCCTCTGTTCTGTTATTTAAGGGAAAAAAAAAAAAAAAAGCCAGGGCCCTTGGTAAAAGCCACTTGAATGAAATTCATCTAGTGAATGCTAGCCAGCTAGTTCATAAGGGACAAAACTGGTCACAAAACATGTGCAAATTATACCAGGATGAGCAGGCGCCGGAGCTCTGGAAGGAATTCAGCCTTTGCCATATTTGGAAAGGACGTGAGTTATGCGTGGTGCCCGGAGGGAAACCACTGGGTGGTTGAGGGCCCACCCCGGCTGACAGGCATGAAACCCAAGGCAGGAAGAGAGAAACCTTCCGCAGTGGGGAAACTGGGCAGGTGGCGGGGCTCAGGAACCCGGGGGGAGGGGGATAGCAGGAAGGAGCAAGGTCCCCCCAGCACCTGTTGACTCGGCGGAGCAGGTTGGTCCAGCGGGCCTCGTGGGGTGAAGCCCGGGCCCGGCCCCGGCCCCCCCAGCCCCACCGTGCGAGGTGCCACGGCCGCGTATTCCTGAGCGAGAAGATTTTGAGGGAGTTGATATTTGACCAGAGATTCATGCGGGGCCATGAAAGTCTTCAAATAAATAAAACCCCAGCCCACGTTTAATTGCCTGTGGTAATGAGGCAGCAAGGCTGAGTGAACGGTGCCGAGCTTAAGGAAACCAAGACTTCCTGCGTCTCCCTGGGTGCTCTCCGTCTCCGAATCGGCAGGGGGCTGTTTTTCCAGAGAACGAGATCGCAGCTCAGAGAGGTCGATTAACCCACTGAAGGTGGCACAGCCAATGAACGCCGGAGTTGCAATTTCAATCCGGGCTTGTTGGCCCACAATCTGCTCGCTTTTCCAGGCCCCGCACAGCCTCGTGATAGCGCATTATTACAGTGCGTCTAACCTAGAGCAAATCTCTTACAAAAAAAAACAACAACAACAACAAAGGCCAGAATCGCAACGTTTCCCCCCTGTTGTTCTGAACGTTTGGCCAAAGGGCAGAACTATCTCAGGGATGGCAAACTCAGGCAGCAAAAGAAAACCAAACAAAATTTTCAAACCGCACAAGTGTTCCCTGAAATGCCAAGAATTCTTTACGCTCTAATCGCTTCTGCGGTGTGCCAGCTGAGAACACATTTCGTAGCACCTGTTCTTGCCCTCTTGTTCAACCCTGGTGTTTTTTTGGTGGGTCCGAGGCGGTGTAGGACGCTCCCCAATTTAAGTTATGGGTTCCCTTTGCTACTGAAACAAAAGTCCCCTAGTGGATAACCACTGAAACTCAGCGCATCTAAGCCCAGCCGGGCGCTCCAAGGGTTAGTTACCCCACATGGGCGGCAGCCCCGAGGTCACAGGTGTGGGCGATCCTTCCGCGGGAAGCATGATGCCAAGCAGCAGGTAATTTCCAGATGCAAAGACCCGGCTCCACATTCCTTAGTAAAAACGGACACCTTTTACTGAAATGTCATCATTCCTCTCGGGAGGTAACGGATGGATCAACCTGGGTGTAACTTCCAGGACAGAAGCCACTCGCTGTCTTTGTTTATTTCTATTGCGATAGACCTGACAGAGGACACTGTACGTTTCAGGCGTGTAAGAGCCGATTTGATATGTTTATGTGTCGCAATGATTTTACCGCCAGAGTGTTAGCTAACGCCTCTGTCACGTTTCTGTTCCGTGGCAAGAACAATTAAGATCTAGTCTCTTAGCAACTCGGAAGTTTCTAGCACATCATGGTTGACTGTAGCCTCTGTGCTGTGCGCTGCATCTCCAGGACTAACTCATCTGCTGGTGGCACATTTGGCCCCTTTGACGAACGTTCCTCATCTCTCCCACCTCCACCCAGGGGACCAGCATCCCAGTCTTGCTTGCTACGAGCTCAGCTCTTTTGGATTCCACATGTGAGAGCCTACGGTGTGCCTGCCTGACATCTCATTCAGCAGATGATCTTCAAGACCCAGCTATGTTTTCTCAAATAGCTTTAGAAAAAGGCTGAAATGCCATGATGCACCCCGACGGATACAAACCTGAGTGGGATGCAGATCCTCAGGCCTCCTGACAAAAGATGGGTCCGGCCACAGAGTAGCACACGTGGTTGGAGGGGGAGGGACACAGCCAGGTGAATATGGCCCGTTGAGAAGACAAACAGAGTTGTCCTGGGGGTTAACCACCCCCCACAACTGGATGGATGGTGGTGAGATCAGATAGACAGCCTTTTTTTAAATGTTTATTTAATTAATTTTTTTTTTTTTTTTTTTTTTCTTTTAGAGAGAGAGAGACAGAGACAGAGACAGAGCACCAGCAGGGGCAGGGCAGAGAGAGGTTGACAGAGGATCCGAAGCAGGCTCTGTGCTGACAGCAGCAAGCCTGATGCAGGGCTCAAACTCACGAGTCGTGAGATCATGACCTGATCCAAACCCAAGAGTTGGACACTTCACCGACTGAGACCCCCCTACCCCGGGTGCCCCGAGATCATAAAGATAGGGTTTAAAAAAAATCTTTTTAATGTTTATTTATTTTTGAGACAGAGAGAAACAGAGCATGAGCAGGGAAGGGTCAGAGAGAGAGAGAGAGAGAGACACAGAATCCGAAGCAGGCTCCAGGCTCCAAGCTGTCAGCACAGAGCCTGACGCGGGGCTAGAACTCGTCAACCACGAGATCATGACTTGAGCTGAAGTCAGACGCTCAACCGACTGAGCCATCTAGGCACCCCAGTTGCAAAGACAGTATTAATGAGAAGGCATCGGACTGTTCCTCCCGTGGGTATTCATGAAAAACAGTTCCTTATTTCCATTCTTCCATTTCCATAAAAGCAACATCAGTCATTATGATAGTGCTAAAACTTAGCATCTACCTACAAAGTTCAAAAGTTGAAACTAATATTTAAAAATCGATATTAGGGGGCACCCGGGTGGCTCAGTCGGTTGAGCGTCAGACTTCGGCTCAGGTCATGATCTTGTAGTTCGTGAGTTCGAGCCCCACGTCGGGCTCTGTGCTGACAGCTCAGAGCCTGGAGCCTGCTTGGGATTCTGTGTCTCCCTCTCTCTCTGCCCATTCCTCGCTCATACTCTCTCTGTCTCTCAAAAATGAATGAATGTTAAAAAATTTTTTTTAAAAAGTTAAATCTAATATTTAAAAATCGATATTAGGGGACACCTGGGGGGCTCAGTTGGTTAAGCGTCCAACTTTGGCTCAGGCCATGATCTCACAGTTCGTGGGTTCGAGCCCCGTGTTGGGTTCTGTGCTGACAGCTCGGAGCCTGGAGCCTGTTTTGGATTCTGTGTCTCCCTCTCTCTCTGCCCCTCCCCCCCATTCAAAAATAAATAAAACATTTACAAAATTTTTTAAATCAGTATTAGTATATGACTTCAGTGAGATACATCACATCATTTCATAAGAACACATTTATGTTCTGTGGACTAGTAAGTCGTGGGAAAATTTTACACACCCTCTTTACCAAATCCTTCCTCATTTGGTTTAGTTGTACTATCCTCTCTGGTAATCCTCTTACCTAGAATGTCCTTTCTGGAAAGTTACCTGTAGGGTTCAGAGTTTGCTTACTTGTTAGGTAATAAAGTAAATAAATCTTGTGTATTTCTTCCCAATCTTATTTCTAGTATGAAAAAGTTATTTCTCTTGTTAAGTTCCCTTCTTGGGGGAATTTTATACTGAAACATGCGTACAGTTAGACCTTGTCTATTTTCTGATCTAACAGGTGGAAAACTTACTTTTCTACCATTTTTGATTGTCCTTATCAATTCATTTATCATTTGGTGTTGCACAGAGAGAGCTCCCTAAGTGACCGGCCTCGGTGTCTTCGCTGTTTTTAGAGAAACTGTGCCTGCAAGGCACTTTTCAAAACCTCCCCGTTCTTTATTTTTCGCACCCGAAGGAAATTTGCAATTCTGCACCGACCGGATCCCTTGGTTCTACTGTTTTTTGTTTTTGTTTTTGTTTTAAAGGATGAGGGAACCTTCTCAAGTGCTGTAGTGAACGTGGCTGTGACCTGGAAATGCTCTTACTTGTTACCAGGCTGTCAAATAGCTGTCACAGGAAAGGAGGGTAGGTGAGAGCGTTATCGATTCCCTGAATCCGATGACATTTCCAAACAGGAAATAAATGTCAATAGCCATAAGTCAACACTTCAACCCACACAGTTTTGTTTTCTTTTAATTAAGGGAGGAAAATAGTGTTACCACTCAGCCGGGCTTGCCCTGGGAGCCTCTTAATTTACTGCCGTGGGAGCCAGCCCATCTTACCGTGTCTGTTTCCTCTCCTGATGGGTCTTTGGACACTGCTTTTGGAAAGCGAATGTGCTAAATGGGCAATACTGACTTATCGCCGTGATTTCTTTCCTGGATGGAGGGTCTGGATGAATTCCTAAGGATAGAAACCACAGGAACCTTGCGCTTCCTCATTTCAAAACAAAGTAGGGTTTTGCTGTTTTAATTCTCTTCGTTGGTTTTCAAATTCTAGTGTCCTCACACACGGGGTCAGACACACGGACAGCCACCTGCTCTCTCCCTGCCTGCCCGTTTTGTCCTGCTGGTGCCCTGTGCTCAGGGGTGTGGTGCCCGACTCTCCATGCAGCTGAGTCTTTGTTTTTATTCTAGGAAAGATGGATGGAGCTATGGTTTTTAGCCTTGCATTGCTTCCTTCTTTGGGAAATTCCGTTAGAAGCTTCTTTGCCTGTGGTCCACATTCCCCCACCTTCTCTTGGATATCTTTCTTTCGATGTCACACTTTTCCTCCTTTTCATCTTCTGTGACGTCACTGCCGTTCTTCTCATTTGGATCTCGTTTCTAAAAGAAGGTTCCTCTTAATTATAATCCCTCCCTGAATACCGTCACCACACTCCTGGATGTTCTGCATTCTGATTGTGTTGATCTTTAACGTCCTTTTTTGCTTGCCCCGGTTTCTTTTAGTTCACGTGCAGTGGCGCGCCCGTGGGCGTGACTTTCAGGTACAGCCTCATGACTGCAGGAACTTCACTCTGTCCCTTATTCTCTTTCTTCTGGGAGTAACTTTGTACAGCATTGGGCTGTTGCTTATTTTTACCTGAGATGAGGTTTTCTGGGTTTGGGGAGGGAGAGGGTTCCGAGAGCTATTCTGGCTTGCTCGCTCTAGAGCTCTCTCTGTTGCCTTTCTGACCCACCAGAGTGGCTGGTCCTGGCCACGTTCACTACCATCCCCTCTCCCCTTCTCTCTGGCTGTCTCTGTCCTGCTCATTCTGGATTCTATCCCCAGCACATTGTCCTCTATGTGGGATGTTGTTCTGGAAGGGACCTTGGCTAGTCAGTCTGAGAGTAGACCCCTTGTGCTGGCCCATCAGGGGGAGTTTGCAGAGCGTCTCCTGTGTGCTCAGCTGCCCTCAGACCCGCCCCTGTGCTTCCACTGAGGACCCCGAGGCTGCTGCTGGCTGTCCTGTTTTCACGTCTGTCCTCTGTCTCCTGCTTCCCCCCACCTGCCCCAAACAGACTTTGGTTCCACCCAGGTCTGGGGCTGTCTTTGGTCTCTCCCTCTCTGGCATGCTGAGAGGCATGGGAGTCCTAGTTTGTGGTGAACATTGTATAATTTCTGTTATGCGGTACTGGGAGCTTTGTATTGGGAGTTTTCTCCAGGGAGTGGGTAGAAATTCAGATGATTCACTAACTGTACTGCCACAACCATCTTCCAAAAGAATCATTTTGAAATGTTTTGGAATATACGTGTGTGTATACACATACATTATACACATTCATATATATGTACGCACACACACACACACACACACACACACACCTTTGGAATAAAAGGCTAAGGAATATTTTTTCAGCCAGCCGCTGGTTTATTGGGGTAGATGGTAATCTAGCAAAATGGTAATATTGAGCGTAACATATTTTACCATTTGAAAGAGTCAAAACAATCACCATATAAAATATGATGGAAAAGGCAATAGTACATCTTGCAAAATTAAAGATGACCTTAATTATCAGGCAAAACTTGTTTTTTGTTTGTTTTTACTTGTTTGGGATTTAAAAAGTTTTTTCTTGTTTATTTTTATTTTTGAAGGAGAGAGAGAGAGAGAGAGCATGAATGGGGGAGGGGCAGAGAGAGAAGGAGACACAGAATCGGAAGCAGGCTCCAGGCTCCGAGCTGTCAGCACAGAGCCCAATGTGGGGCTCAAACTCACAAGCCATGAGATCACGACCCGAGCTGAAGTCGGACGCTCAACCAAATGAGCCACCCAGGCGCCCCTGGGATTCTTTTTTAAATGGTCTTCACCATTGAGAATACCAGTTAAGTCTTAGTAACACTAAAGATTTGAAAACTTCCAAGTTAAAACATCAGTGGCGTCAGCGTTGAGAGACAAAAGAAATTTAAAAAAGGGAGCTTGAGACCGATGCTCACACACTCATGCATGTGCACTCACACATGCTCACAGACTGCCACGCTCACATGTTCATGCCCATGCGCGCGCACACACACACACACACACACGCCGTAAGATTTTCTCTTAAATCTAGACAACAGCTATGTTTTATGATACATCATGAAGACCATTTGTTACTTTCATTTATTCTATTAATATAGACCGATGAAGTTAATGCATCCCCTGGCAGGTCTTAATTCCTGGAAGATCGTATTTTACTGGACTTCTTAATTTGCTTTCCTCTTTACTCAAGTGGAGTGAGGTGAAGCCCATTACGGACATTACAAGAAGGGCTGCCTTTGCAAAAGGAAGAATGTTCTCTTTCTCTGTCTCTCTCTTTTGTTTTTCCCACAGATAGAGGTGGCTCTTTGCCATCGGGTGGGATTGAAGAGGTCATCTTCCAGAAGGCCACGGGAAGCAGCACGTCTTTGAAACTCCGGCACCCGTTCTCATGTTCATACCGCTAGCGCCTGGAGGAAACACTCCGGAGTTTCTGATTTATGGCGGGTCTCGGGCATTGACGCTTTGGCGTTTCAAATTTCCACAGGTGATTCTAACAGACAGACAGCGCTGAGGATTGCCGATCCAGAACAGACCTGGGGGACAAGGCCAAGAAAAATTATGATATTTCAATAGATTGTGAAGGACCGTGAGTGTCTTTCTTAGGAAGCTGGACCTTGGTTGATAGGTCATAGGGAGGCACTGTGTGTTTTTAATTAAGGGAATTACAGGATTCTATATATTTTTGAGAAACAGCAGGTAGCAATGGACAGAGTAGAGGAGAGAATCCAGTTAGGGATAACAGAAGGTGACTGCACCTTCTGTGCAGTGCCTTCTGGCTCCAGGAGATGACAAGGCACGAGAGACACTCCTCGGGTGGGGAAGGGTCCCAGAGGGCCCTCGGAAACCATGCAGCTTAGGTGGGGAGGGAGGAGGTTTGCAGCTCTCTGGGTAGTCTGACAGCATCTGGTTGTTAGAACCGACGGGCCCCGGTTACTAACCGCAATAAGGTAACAAAGGCTTGCAGGGGACTGGAGGGTGCCTGGGGAGACAGTAATGTCCCTTCAGGAGGGACAGTGACAGCCCGGTGATGGGCGTGATTCTGCCCTGTGAGCTCCGCACAGTGTGAGGCTAGAGAGCTCCGGCTGGCAGACCTGGAGCTCAAGAAAGAGCCCTGAGCCGGACACACAGCATCAGGGTTCATGGCCATGTAGGGACAGTGGAAGGAAGCCATGATGTTGGAAGAAGACTTTGGAGTTTGGGAGGAAGGAAGCTGAGAACAGAACCCAGGAGGATACAAAGTAAACACGTAGAGAGCAGCACGCAGAGATTCAGGATGTGTGTCCCAAGAGGACGGTGTTTGGAAACGCCCAGGGGCAAGATTGCTGCCGGAAAGAGAGGCTGTCCATGGGCTAAAATCCCATAGCACCATGCTTCTTGAACTTTGATGTGCATAGAACAGGACCTGGGGTCTTGTACAAATGCACACGTCCACACAACACTGAGTGCCCTTAATGCCAACGAACTGCACTCTTAAAAATGGTTGAAATTACAAACGTTATGTTATATATATTTTACTCCAATAAACATTAGTGAGGAAAAAAAGACAAAGGGGCACCTGGGTGGCTCAGTCAGTTGAGCCTCTGACTCTTGACTTCAGCTCAGGTCATGATCTCACGGTTCATGAGTTCAAACCCCATGTCAGGTTCATGAGCTCAAGCCCCACGTCGGGCTCTTCTCTGATGGTTCAGAGCCGGCTTGGGATCTGTCTCCTTCTCTCCCTGCCCCTTCCCTGCTTGTACTCTGTCTCTCTTTCAAAATAAATTTTAAAAAAATTAAAAAAATTTTTAAATAATACAAAAATTTAAAAAGGAAGAATGTACAGAAAAAAATCCCCTCTTCAAAAAGAAAAATCAAGAGACCCAGAAAAGTCCCAGGGCTGTGATGTGCGCAGGAGGGGCAGTGGAACAGCCTGATGGGTCTTTAGGGATGGAGGAAGGAGGGAGACGTGGGTTCACAGCCATCAGCTGGGAGATGAAGCTTTCTGAGCAGTGAGAGGGTTCAGCGGTCAGGTGCACACTTCCTTGGTGAGGGAGTAGGGGGCAGCTGTTAGGAAGAAGATGTTTGGATCCCAGAGAAAGCGGAGGGTTGGGGTCAGGGTTGCAGGTTAGGAAAATCGAATTGTCAAAGGCAATCCCCAGCTGCAGGGCCAACTGGAATTTTGGGCAGACGGCTTGGCCACAGGCCCCAGTGACACGGAAGGGTGCAGGCAGGCTGGCGGGACACCTGGTTGGGTGTTTGCGTCCAGAGGCCTCGCGGGAGGGTGAAGGCCACGGGCAGGGATGGAGCCGGAGCGCTGGGAGGGATGACCCCACTGAGGGGGATGACACAGGCCTCCACAGTCACCCTGCAAACGCAGAGGTGGGCTCACAAAGTAAGTCCGCGACCTCTTTGCGCGTGGCTGAGGGTGCTGAACAGGAGCAGGTGGGATTTGGGGGGGTCCCCTGCGTTTCCACAGGTGGTTCGGGCCTCCCAGACTGAGGTGGGAAGGCGGCTGCGTGGTGGGAACAGGATGCCCCGACTGTGCCTGAGCAGCTCAGGTGTGCGGCCTGGTTGTAGGGCCAGTCCTGCCTGAATGCACTTCCTGGCCTCCCGTATGGGTATTTCCCTCGCTCTAATAAGCACAGAGCCTCGGGAACCTTCTGTGCGAACAGGGAAGGGACCATTGGGAGAATCGCTGTCCTCCAACCACCCTCCCACAGATCACCGAGAGACTCCCCCTTTTCTTCTCGCTGCTGTAAGAAACCATCCAAACCTGGTTTCACCTCACTGTGCTGCGGGCTAGAAGTCCAAAATGGGCCCAGTCAAGAAGCCGGCTGGGCCACATTCCCTGGCTTGTGGTGGCATCGCTGAGACTCTGAATTCCGAGTCCCCGTTTGGCCTAAAGAGATTCCCGGTCACACTGAGCCCACCTGGGTAACGTGGGATACCCTCCCCACCCCTAATTCCAGCTGTAAGCCCGACTCCCTTTCCCCTTACATCACCATGTAATGTAACTTACCCCCGCGTTCTGGAGACAGAGATGTTTTGGGGGTCCACTATTCTGCCCGCTACTTAAGGATTTCCTAAGAAAGTGGTCTTTCCAAACTTCCACACGTCTCAAAGGCCATTTTTTGTGTACGGATTTATGGTAAAAGCCTGTAGATTACTTTAATCAGCTAAAAATCCAAGGATGGGCTCTTCACTTCCTATGAGAATTCAAAGTAAAATATAACCAGAGCTACCACGGGGGAACGATGGACACTTTGGGATGAATTATTAGCCAATCAAATTCAATTGCAGCCAAATCAGATAGGCTCCTAACATTTTCAGAAAAGACAGATAGTAAAAAGGGTAAACTTGGATATTCGAGGAATGTATTTTAACACACCATTGTGGTTTTAACTTCTATCAGCTAGGTAATGAATAAACAGAATATTAGATAAAAAGCTTAATCAGATAATTAACTTTCATAGATGCATGCATATGTTTACACAAACAGCCTAATTACCACGGTAGCATGGGTATTCATTTAATATCTGATCTTTTCAGTCCATTGTGAGTACATTCAATTCTACAAAATCACATGATAACTCATTAGCAGATAACATTTTAGTCATAATTACTCTAACACTCCCTTTCCCAGGAAAAAAACTGTCTAAGGTCATCTAAGTGTGGAAGATGTTAGGTTAAACATAGTTAATCATTTTTTCTTCCTGAAGCCTTGCTTAGAACTTTGACAGGTAAATCAAGGACGTATTTACTGAACAGAAGGTTGTGAAGTCAGGCACATGGTCTCAAAAATATTTGTTAATAAAATAGATTAAAAAATGAGCGAATGGAGATAAAAATTTAACTGAGGAGATCAACATAACCTACTGAAAGATGTAGTAGTTGGGATTTTCCAGAGAAACAGAACCAGCAAGATGACAGACAGATAGACAGATAGACAAATTACAAGGAACTGGCTCATGTGATTACGGAGGCTGAGAAGTCCCAAGATCTGCTAATGTCATCCGGAACCGCTCTCAAGGTCGCACCCAGAAACAGTGTTTAATCTGGGCGGCCCACATCTGGCAAGGTTGACACATAAAATGAACCCTTAACAAAAGAATCTGGCGGTGTGTCTGTCTCTGAAGAGTTGATGCCAACACCAAAATGGAAAAGTGAAGCAGTGTGTTGTGGGCGGTGGTCAGTCTCCAAAGGGTAGGGTCTAGACAAGGAGAAGTTCTATAGAAAAGGGGAGGTGGGGCAGTGGGCTCCTGGCTGGCTCAGTCATTGGAGCGTGTGGCTCTTGATCTCAAGGTTGTGAGTTCAAGCCCCACGTTAGGTGTTGGGTGTGAAGCTTACTTAATGAAAAAGAAAAGAGAAGAGAAGAGAAGAGAAGAGAAGAGAAAAGAAAAGAAAGAGAAGAAAAAAGGAGAGAGAGGAGCAAATTCAGGGCAGATAAAAGTAAGTAGACCTACCGGATTCTTCATTTTGGTAACGTTGACAAGCACCATCCTGGGTTCCTTACTCATATAAGGAATTGCTTAATGTTCACCATGCTTTTGTAAGGCAATACGATTACACCCACTTTACCTGTGAGCAAACTGAGGCAGGTAGAGGGTATGTAGGTGCCCCAGCTGTAAGTGATGGAGCCAAATTCACATTTGCAACCATTATGTCCTGCGATGTCTGAACTAGATTTTGTGTTTTAGAGACAAGAGCTGGATGAGTGAGGCGGACCCAGGTGAGAAGTGGATTTGACAGGCAGAGGAAACAGAATATGGTTGCACGGGTGATACGGATCCATTACGTGCTCTTTGGAACAGAATGACCCAATTAAAGCCTAATTAAAGAAGATAAGTGCAGATACACAGTTTGAGAGGCGAGAGAACCAGCAGGAAACAGTGCAGGTGCAGGGGTGGGAGGGATTAGAAGGGACAGAACAGGAAGAAAATAAACAATTTGAGGTCCATTACAGAGGAAGAAATAACCACATAGGCAAGGTGCTGGGCTGATGAGAAGCCCACTGAATGATGGTATGCAATATGCAATATGCAGTAGAATAGTTTTCTCCCTCTCCCTCCACAAAGAGTTAAGAACATGACATATAATCAGGAGAATCTTCTCAAGTCCTTCTTGATTATAATATTTTTTGGCAATGCAATAACTCCCATCTCAAGAAACCCAAGCTACAGCTGATCTATCTGAACTCAGGACTTTGGGGGCACATCTGACACTGGCCGTCGGGAAGTACAGCTCCTCGAGGAGAGCAGAAAGGGAACACTTCTCGACCACATCCTCTGATTTCAGATGGTAGGTTTATTTTTAATGCACAGAAAGTGGAAATTCTAATCTTCTGAGTTAGAAGGCGACCCATGCCTCCCTCTCTACTTAATCTTGTTTATCCCCAACTCTGAGTTGCTGCCTTCTTAATGCTTCCTGCTTTAGATTTACTTACAAAATATCACACTGATAGAGGCTGACCTTCAGATGACTCAGTTCACTTGAAAAACTGGTTCTAAGAAGTGCATATATTTTACAAGTTCCTATAAGACTCTGGGGGATTCAACTCCACATTCATTTACTGAGTGAGTCTGCAAAGACCCATGTAAAATACTGGTGGGGATACCAAAAATGCTTTACGCAAGGGCTCTGTATTTTAGAAACTGTACCTCCAGGGAGTCAGGTAGAGAAAGACACAAGATACTGGGCACGAAAAGAAACCGGAACAGTAGGGACAAAATGGGATAGGATCTCAGAGCAGGGACAGAATATGAGATTGTGAAGGGATTTAGGAAATTTTTCAGAAAGGATGCTAAGACTGAGCTGAAGCATAAAGAATAAATAGGCTTGGTGAGAAGGGACAAGCATTTCACAAGCTGGAGGAATAACCATGAAACCGTAAGAGCGCATGAGCTATGTTAAATATTTAGCGTCCAGGCAGAGTTGTGCACAAGGAGATGAGGTAGGACATAAGGGTAGGGCCAGGCCATGGGGCATCAAATGCCATGATAATGTGTTTCGACTTTATTGTGTAGATTGAACAAAGCCACTTGAAGGAGTGTAAGGCTAGGAGTGATGCTTCCCTACCTGGATTTTAAGAACAATCTTATTTGCAGAGGTGAAAAATAGAGCTATGGGCATTGAGCTTGTCCTTTCTGAGAAGGGTTGATGAGCATCTGAACAAAGAACATGAAGGCAAAAGGGAAAGAGAGGAAGGATACATGGAAAGTCTTTGGAACACAAGAGAGAGAGCACACATTTCAAATACCCTGGGATATTTCTGCACTCTTCCACAAAGAAGAGAAAGTCTGTCTCAAACTGTATGCCCCTCAGTGATGTACAACACCTCCAGTGACCAGCAAACCGATGGTCCACACATGGGGCCACCACCTTGCTTGGCCACCATCATGTCCCGTTAGAAGAGCATGTCTGTTAGCTGATGGCCAATTCCACTTTCAGAACTTCAAACTTCTTTTCTTCTTCTCCAGGAAGCCAAGGGAGTAAATCAAGGAACACAGGTGTTCTTTAATTGCACCAAAAATAAATTAGCAGTCACCAACCAACAAATGAGGAATGTGAGGAATAAAAAAAAAATTTTTTTTTAGCAAATATAAACATTTACCAAAACCAAAAATACGCTGAGCCATAAAACGTGTCTCAACAAACTTCAAACACTGAAATTATGAAGCTTATCTTCTGAGGCCAAAATGGAAATAAGCCAGAAATCAATAAAAAATATAACCAGGAATTGCCAGCTATTGGGAATTAAGCAATAGGCTTGTAGAACACCTATGAGTTGAATAAGCAGTCTCAAAGGGAATGTGAAAATATTTTTGGTTAATTATAATGAAAATACAACATAATAAAACTTGTGGGGTGACGTGAAAACAGTACTTAGGAGGAAATTTATACCTTTGAATTTGTATATTAGACAAGAAAAAAAGGCTAAATATTAAATAGTCTCTGTCAACTCTCAAGGAGTTTGAGAACCCAAACCAATTACCCACCCTGCTCCCCCCAAAAAAGAGAAGAAAAGAAATAATATCAATAAGAGTAGAAATTAATGAATAAGAACCAAATGAAGATGGCAGGAAGTCAAAAAGTCAGTGTTTTCATAGGAATAATACAATTGTTAAGCTTTTGAAAAGATCGAGAGAATAGGAAAGCAAGAGAAAGACAAGACTAGCATTACCAAAATTAGGAATAAAAGAAGGAAGATCACTTTAGACCTTACAGGTATTGAGAAGATTGTAAGAGATATTATGTATCACTCTTTTGCCAGTAATTTGAAAATATATGTAAAAAATGATGAAGTCCTTAGAGAGCACAGTCTATCAAAATGAAGACAAAAATAAACAGAAAATTTGAGGAATCCTATATCTTACAAATAAATTTGTTAATTAGAAACCCTCATCTCCCCTCCCCACCACGGGCACACAAATCCAGGCCATGTGGCTTCACTGGCAAAAATCTTCAAACTTTTAAGGAAGGAAAAACACCAATCTTGGACATACTACTCCAGGTCATAGAAATGTATGGAGTACTTCTCCACTTTTTATGAAACCAACATAATCATAATACTAAATCTGATGAAGACATTACAAACAAGGATAATCAGAAGCTATCTCTTTCATATAGATGCAAAAATCCTGAACAATATATTAGAAAACTGAATCAGTCAATGTATGAAGTGTATAATCCATCAAGTAAGCTGTGATTTACTCCTGGGATTGAAGGTTGGTTTAACATTCAAAAATCGATCATGCTAATTCACTATATTAAGAAAAATCAGGTCATCCTAATAGACACAAATAAATTGCTTGATAAAATCCAACATCTATACAGGATTTTAAAGTCACTAAGAATGAAAAAAAAAAAAAAAACTTCTTCCACCTGATAAAAATGAACTACAAGTAAAATCTACAGAAAACATCGTTTTTCATTATAAAATATTGAAATATTTCTCCCAAGACCAGAAATGAGAAAGTATGCCTGCTATCAGCACTTCTATTGAATACTCTGCTTGAGTCCCTAATCAATGTTTTAAGGTAAGGAAAGGAAGAAAATATATGAAGATTAGAAAAGAAGAAATAAAACTGTACTTATTCACAGACACCATGATTATACATGTAGAGAATCCAAAAGGGTCTACAGACAAATGACTAAAGTTAATGTCCAATTCAGGAAGTCCACTGGTAACAAAGTTCACATACAAAAATCAGTTGTATATCTATATACTGGGAATAAACAAATAGGACATGATACAAAATATAATAGCATTAAAAAACATCAACTAAGAATTAATCTAACAAAAGTAATTAGTTAACAATTTTATAGAAGTAAATCAAAGAATATCTATGTAAATAGAGGCATACACTAGGTTCATGTGATCTGTGGTTTGATCTATAGATTCCACAATCAAAATTACCCTCAGATGTTTCAAAAAATACGAATACTTACAACAATCTTTAGAAAGAATTACAAAATTGGAGAACTTGTGCAGGATACAAAATTAACATACAGAAATCTGTTGAGTTTTTATACACTAATAACAAAGTATCAAAAAAAAGAGGTTAAGGGGCGCCTGGGTGGCGCAGTCGGTTAAGCGTCCGACTTCAGCCAGGTCACGATCTCGCGGTCCGGGAGTTCGAGCCCCGCATGAGGCTCTGGGCTGATGGCTCAGAGCCTGGAGCCTGTTTCCGATTCTGTGTCTCCCTCTCTCTCTGCCCCTCCCCCGTTCATGCTCTGTCTCTCTCTGTCCCAATAAAAAATACCCGTTGAAAAAAAAAATTTATAAAAAAAAAAAAAAAGAGGTTAAGAAAACAATCCCATTTGGGGCACCTGGGTGGCTCAGTCGGTTAAGTGTCTGACTTCAGCTCAGGTCATGATCTCACGTTTCATGGGTTCAAGCCTCACATCCGGCTCTGGGCTGACTGGGCTGACAGCTCAGAGCCTGGAGGCTGCTTCGGATTCTGTGTCTCCCTCTCTCTCTGCCCCTCCCCTGCTCATGCTCTGTCTCTCTCTCAAAAATAAATAAACATCAAAAAGGCTTTTTAAGAAAACAATCCCATTTATAATTGCACCAGAAGAATAAAATACCTAGGAATAAATTTAACCAAGGAGAAGAAAGACCCATACTCTGTCAACTGTAAAACAACAGTGAAAGAAATTGCAGATGACACAAATAAATGGAAGATACACCATGCACATGGATTGGAAGAATTAATATTGTTAAAATGTCCATACTACTGAAAGCAATCTAAAGATTCAATACACTCCTTATCAAAATACCAATACCATATTTCACAGAACTAGAACAAATAATCCTAAAATTTGTATGGAGCCAAAAAAGATCTCGAGTAGCCACTGCAATCTTAAGAAAGAACAAAGCTGGCAGTATCACAATCCCAGATTTCAAGATATACTACAAAACTATAGTAATCTATGGAACAGGAATAAACTTAAACATGTATATACACATACATATAATACATGTATACATAGACATACATCTTTCTTAAGATTGCATTGGCTACTAGCCGTCTTTTTTGGCTCCATACAAATTTTAGGAATACATACAGTATATATGTATATATATGTAATTTTATGTATATGTATATGTATATTTTAGGAATATATACAGTATATATATATGTATATACACACACACATATATATAATCAATCTACAACAAAGAAAGCAAGAATATACAATGGGGAAAAGACAGTCTTTTCAATAAATGGTATTGGGAAAACTGGAGCTATATGCAAAACAACTTTCTTACAAGACCACTTTCTTACACCATACCCAGAACTAAACTCAAGATGGATTAAAGACATAAATGTGAGACCTGAAACCATAAAACTCCTAAAAGAAAACTTAGGCAGTAATCTCTTGGACCCTGGTCTTTGCAATGTATTTATGAATATTTCTCCTCCTGCAAGGGACACAAAAGCCAAGTAAACTATTGGGATTTCACCAAAAAAAAAGTTTTGTGCAGCCAAGCAAATTACCAACAAAACAAAAAGGCAACCTAGTGAATGGGAGAAGATACTTGCAAATGATATATCCAGTAAGGAGTTAATATCCAAAATAAACAAAGAACTTATACAACTCAAGACCAAAAAACAAACAAAAACAAAAAAACAAACAAACAAACAAACAAAAACAACACACTAAACAAACAGACAAATGGAAAACCCCAAACACTCAGATTAAAAAATGGGCAGAAGACATGAACAGACACTTTTCCAAGGAAGACATACAGACGGCTAGTCATCAGACAGGCGAAAAGGTGCTCAACATTACTAATCCTCAGGGAAATGCAAATCAAAACCACAGTGAGATATGACCTCACCCTTGTCAGAATGATTAGTATTAAAAAGACAAGAAATAACAAGTGTTGGCAAGGATATGGAAAAAGGGAACCCTCGTACACTGTTTGTGGGAATGTAAATTGGTTCAACCACTGTGGAAAACAGTATGGAGTTTCCTCAAAGGATTAGAAACAGAAATGCCATATGATCCAGTAATTCCTCTACTGGATATTTATCCAAGGAAAATGAAAACATGAATTTGAAAAAATATATGCATATATGTTTATTGCAGCATTATTTACAATAGCCATGGAATATAGAACAGGGAAGCAAGCCGACCATCTGTTAATAGATGAATGGATAAAGATGTGATTTATATACACAATGGAATATCACTCAGCCATAAAACAATGACATCTCGCTACTTGTGACAACATGAGTGGACTCAGAGGGTATGATGCTAAATGAGATAAATCAGATGGGGAAAGACAAATACCACATGATCTCACTTACATGTGGAATCTGAAACACAGAGCAACTGAGCAAACAAAAACAAACAGAACAACTGGTGGTTGCCTCAGGGGAGAGGGGTGGGGGGTGGGGTGAGATAGGTGAAGGGGATTACAAGGTACAAACTTCCAGTTGTAGAACAAATAAATCACAGAGACAAAAAGTACAGCATAGGAAGTCCGTCAATAATATTGTAATAGTGCTGTCTGGTGACAGATGGCGGCTACACTTACGGTGATGAGTGCTGAGTAGTTGACAGAATTGTCCAACCAGGAAGTTGTACACCTGACACTAAGAGAACACTGTCTGGTGATTATATTTCATAATAAAAAATGGAGAACTACTAAAAGATATCACGACTTACTACACCACAATTATGAGCAGAGTGTGTTGCCGTCACAGGATAAATAAATAGACCCACTCGCGTGCATCTGTTGAACACAAAATTGGGGAGGTCATATTGCAGTGGGAGAAGTATATTCTTGTCAATAATTGTTGAGAATCCATGGCACGCCCCTGCTGTGCAAAGCCATTTGACTCCTACCGCACACCGTACTCAGAAGTCAATTCTACGTGAGTTGTAGATCTGAACATAAAATGCAAGGCATCTTTATGACCTTGGAGTAGGCAAATATTTCTTTTTTTTTTAAATTTTTTAAATGTTTTTATTTATTTTTGAAGGAGAGAGAGACAGAGCATGAGTGGGGGAGGAGCAGAGAGAGAGGGAGACATAGAATTTGAAGCAGGCTCCAGGCTCTGAGCCATCAGCATAGAGCCCGATGCGGGGCTCAAACTCACGAACTGTGAGATCATGACCTGAGCTGATGTCGGATGCTTAACGGACTGAGCCACCCAGGCGCCCCAGCAAATATTCTTAAACAGAATGAAAATGTGCTGCTTAGAAAGGAGGGAGAAAGATAAACTTTCCTTCATTAAAGTTAACAACTTCTGCTCATGAAAAAACACAATTAACAACTCAAAAAATGCAAACTGCCCAGTGGGTAGAGGCTTTGAAATACACATAGCTAACAAGAGACTTGTCAGAATTAAAGAAAAATCCCTATGTATCTATCAGGAAAAAAGATTTTTAAAAATTAAAAAAAAAAAAAAAAAAAAGCTGGCACGTGAAATGGTCTTTCCTGGAAGAGTCTGTCCACGTAGCCAATAAGCACATAAGAAGGTGCTCAACTCAGCAGAGAAATGAAAATAAAATTAAGTAAGATGTCAGTTCCTAGTCACCAGAGTGGCTACAGTTATAAAACATGGAAAAGAAAGAAGGAAAGGAAAAAAGAGACAGAGAAAAGAGAAGGAAACTAGTAAGCAAGGGAGAAAAAGAGAGAGAAAGAAAAAACAAATGGCAGTTGCAATGTTGGGGAGCGTGCAGGAGGGCTGGGGCTCCCGTGAGCTGGTGATATCTTCTAAACCTCAACACTGTGTATTCCACAATCCCACAATTCTACTCCTTATATACGTTCACCCCAAATGCATACAAATGTGCACCAAAGCCTTCAATGAAAATATCTCTAACCATATTATTTGTAAGAGTCCCATACGGCAAACAACCACTGTGTCCTTCAATAGTAAAATGATAGATGAATTGTGATGTAGACACACGACAGAACACTACCCACAATGAAAGTGGATGGAAGGGAGGCATGCCCAATACCCTGGATGCCTTTCACAGCATGATATTAGAGAAAATGTCAGACACGCACTGTTACATTTTATATGATTCCATATTTATAACTTTCCAGGCCAGTAAATTAATCTAATGTTGGTAGAGATCAGGTTAGTGGTGGTCTTTGGGAAGGGGGAAGATTAGTGAGTGGGGGGGGGGGATGTAAACAGCCTCTTGAGGGGCTGCCCATCTTCTGTTCCTCAGTCTGGATGGGGGGAGACAAGTGTGTGCAGTTTAGGAAAGTTATCAGTCTGTGCATTTGTGATATATGTGGTTGTCAGAATGTATATTAACTTCAAGAATAAAAATACATAAGGGCGCCTGGGTGACTCAGTCAGTTGAGCGTCTGACTTTGGCTCAGGTCATGATCTCACGGTTTGTGAGTTCAAGCCCCACATCAGGCCCTGTGCTGACAGCTCAGAGCCTTGAGCCTGCTTCAGATTCTGTGTCTCCCTCTCTCTTTGACCCTCTCCCACTCTCTCTCTCTCTCTCTCTCTCAAAAATAAACATTAAAACAAATTTTTTTAGGGGTGCCTGGGTGGCACAGTCAGTTAAGCGTCCAACTTCAGCTCAGGTCATGATATCACGGTTCATGATTTCAAGCCCCGAGTCAGGCTCTGTGCAGACAGCTCGGAGTCTGGAGCTGCTTCAGATTCTGTGTCTCCCTCACTCTGCCCCTCCCCTACTCTTGCACGTGTGCTTGTGTGCATGCTCTCTCTCTCTCTCTCTCAAAAATAAACATTAAAAAAATTTTAATGAAGAGAAAAAAAGAAAAATATATTTTAAAACAGATAATAAAAAGATTGTGGGTATAAAATGTGTTGTTGCACCTGTCATCCGGCCATCGTCTATCATTTATCTTTCCCTCTCTCGATCGTCTCTGCATCATCTATAAACTCACATTAGTTCCCTAGAGCTGCCACAGCAAAGCACCACAGCCTGGGTGGCTGAGACAGTAGGAACTTGTCCTCTCAGGGTCCGGAGGCAGAAGTGAGATCCAGGCGTGGGCACATTGGTTCCCTCTGCGGCTGGGAGAGAATCGATCCCTCTTCTCTCATTTCTGGTGGCTTGCTGGCGATCTGGGGTGTTTCTTGGCATGTAGACACATCACCCTGGTCACACGGTGTTCTCGGTGCATGTGCTTCTGTGTCCAAGTTTCCCCTTTTTATAAGGACACAGTCACAGTGAATTAGAGCCCACCGTGATGACCTCATCCTGCCTTGACTGCATCTGTGAAGACCGTATTTCCAAATAAGGTCACATTCTGAGGTTCTGGGAGTAGGGATTTCAACATCTGAATTGGGGGGAAGCATCATTCAGCCAGTAACACTACCTATCTGTGTGGATACACATACACACGTAGGCACACACCTAAGAATGTTATAAAATATCTGCAGTCCTTTAAAGAAATCCTGCCTTTTGATCAAAGCTTGTTCGTGGAAAATACGATTTTATTCCAACACATACTGGCAAATTTTTACAGCTCAGTTCAGAATACATATACATTTTGTGTTTAACACACAACCTGGGACAATAAAAAAAAAATGCAGCCACGCTAATTTAGCTCTAGATGTATGACTAAAATGTTGAAAATGGTCCAACATAATTTTTTGAGTGGAATTATTGGTCCTTAATCAAAAATTACTCAGTGGAGGAAATGGTGTCACTGGTAGAAATTATAATTTGATTCCATCGCTGTTTCAGACATAGTTTTACAGAGACGTGCCAGCGTTTGATTAAAAACTGAGAAAACATTGCTGGAATGAATGCTTTGGATGGGCCACGGGCGGTGGAATTTCTGATTCGCGGCCGCGGGTCTTCGCGGTACCGGTTCGAGGGTGACCAAGCTCCCTTCGTGCCCCAAGCTGCCTGCTTGGCTCATGGTCCCAGGGGTGCACAGACCCCACAAGGAGCGTGTGCTTGGTTCTGTAGCATCGACGTTGCCCTGCTGTCAGCAGCATCCCCTTGCGTCCTGGAACCACAGATGGTGCGTCGGTGACGCGTCCGGATGGGACCCAGGGCAGGTCACGTCTGCAGGTGCTTTGGAGAGAACAAAGCTTTCACACAGGCCATTTGTTTTGGTCTCTAGGACATTCTCCTGGTTTAGTAGGACCCTTTCGTCATCCCTGTATTGAAATGCATTAAAGAGATAAGGGGAGGGGCACCTGGGTGGCGCAGTCGGTTGAGCGTCCGACTTCAGCCAGGTCACGATCTCGCGGTCCGTGAGTTCGAGCCCCGCGTCGGGCTCTGGGCTGATGGCTCAGAGCCTGGAGCCTGTTTCCGATTCTGTGTCTCCCTCTCTCTCTGCCCCTCCCCCGTTCGTGCTCTGTCTCTCTCTGTCCCAAAAATAAATAAACGTTGAAAAAAAATTAAAAAAAAAAAAAGAGATAAGGGGCGGGGCGCCTGGGGGGCTCTGTCGGTTGAGCGTCCGACTTCAGCTCAGGTCAAGATCTCACGGTTTGTGAGTTCCAGCCCTGCGTTGGGCCCTGTGCTGACAGCTCGGAGCCTGGAGCCTGCTTCGGATTCTGCGTCGCTCTCGCTCTCTGCCCTCCCCACTTGTGCTCTGTCTCTCTCTCTCAAAAACAAACAAACAAAAAAAAACATTAAAAAAAGAGACAGAAGGGGAGTGGCTCACGTGCCTCCCAACGTTCAATGTGAGGTTTGAACCTGCCGGTCCCTGGATGCGCTTAGCACTGTGCTGGGCACACAGATGGCGTTCCTCTCTGTGGTGACCTTACAGTGACTCTCAGTGTTATTACCTGCCCAAGATCATATGGCTCAGAAAATTCCCAGAAGGAATTGCAACTCTTTAGGTCATCGGATTTCAGACGTACCTCGTATTGCCTTGATAATACTGGAGCAAAGGATTACAAATCCTGAGAAACCATGGTCACCCCCACAGAAGCAGCGTTCTGGCTTTAGGCTGACCCCTGTCAGCCCGCTGGATGGACTGTCACATGAGCACCTGTTGAAGACACACGAGGAAAAAATCCAGTTACCATCACAACTTCTACGAAACCCCAGCCCGGGCTTGTCCCGTTCACCCCGTGTCCCCATTAGTCAGGGAGACTCGGTGCAGGACGCGGGGCAGACAGGGGGACACATCTGCCCAATGGCCTCTGTCACCGAGAAGCCGAGGAAAATGCCATTCTTCTGAAGCCTCTCCTCTCGTTCATTCCCCGAGGCAGGCCTTGCGGTCTCCTTCCAGATGGAAGGAGAAAGGCCACGTTTCTGGAAATGAACAGTCACTTGAAAAACAATCAGGCATCAGCCCCACGTAAGCTGTCTGCGGCACATAGACCGCCGGGTGAAGAAAAGCCACGAAGGAGAAGACGGGCATCTCAAGAGTCACTCTGTCATCTCTCTGGCCTGGCATGGACCTAGGTGCGGACCGAGGTTGGACAGAGGCGTGGACAGAGGCGTGGACGAGGGGAGGACAGAGATGAGGACAGAGGTGTGGCCCCAGAGGGAGGCCCACAAAGCAGGGACTGCCATCTCTCATTGGTCTCCAGGAGGCCTTTCTTTGCTCTTAGAGAGTAAATTACAAACTCTGAGGCACTGCATGAAGAAGAAGCCGGACGAGAGACACCAGGACGAGAGACACCAGCTGGAAGGGCTGGGCTGAGTGGAACCGGAATGTCTCCTTTCACTCCCCAGGGTCCCACGTGACTCCACCCAGTAGGGAACTATCAGCAGGTGCACAACTGTGACGCTTCATACAAGTGACACCGCGTCAGCAGGTGTCTGCAGGGAAAGGAAAGAGTGGGGACCTTTCCGTCCGTGCCCCTCACCGCACTGCCTGTGCCCTGGAGGAAGAGCCACGGGTCACCGTTGTCCCCAAACCCGGCTGCTGCTGGGAATGACCCCGAGGTGCCCTGGCAGGTGCCAGCCCACTCAGCATCTCCACGACCTCATAGAAGCCACATCACCCCTGGGCCTCAGTCTCCCCGACTGGACACTGTATGGCACAGAACCACCGCCCAGGGAAGTCGGGAGGGCTAAACTGAATATGGCGACAAAGGGCTAAACGGCGCCCGAGAGCTAGTAACTGCTTGGTCAGTGCGCTGACTGTGTGGGGGGCCACCTGCATGTCCGCTGTAGAAAGAGCCCCCAGGAGACCCTGAAGGGAGCGGCGCTCCAGACTCTCATTTCAGAAGCTCTGGATCACGCGAACTGCCCGAAGTCTCTCGACTCATTGGTGACCACCTTAGAAGTAGGACGTCCGCCCCGCACCCCACCCTGCCACACCCTTTCACTCCCCCTCTGCCAGCCCGCCTCGCCCACCTTGCTGTCTCGCGCAGGGGCCCATGGCGTCCACGGCAGGCAGTGTGACAGGGTAGTGTCTCTGCGTATAGCGGTTTTCTGCCTTTGGGGCCATTCTCTGCTCTTTGTGGGACAAACTCTTACTTAGCCTCAAAACTCTGTGCTGCTTTGGGCTTGGAAATCTCCACGGCACGCACACCCCATCCCGTGGCTTGACACAGCAAGCTGTGCTTGCTGATTTCGTTCCCGATGGACCGGGTACAGGACAGGATAGCCCCTGCCCCCCGCCCCCCGCTCAGTGAAGGAGGTAGGACAGGAATTTGGACAGGTCAAGGGCGATCCCAAGAACACGAGGAGACGTGTGCATCATGAGAACAAAAGGGGCTCCAGGAGAAGTGATACCTCACATAAGACCCCCCAAACCAGGTGACGGTGGAGGAGGGGACTCGAGGGAAGAGCCTGGGTACAGTCTGGTGTCCCCTCCGGTGGACCCTGAGCCGCTCAAGAAAGCCAACTCTGTTCATCTGGCCTGCCTCTCGGCCTGTGGCGAGCAGTCAGCAAGTGGTTAAATGAACCCTGGGTGCAGCTGCAGGGGTGCATACAGCATGGCTGAGAGGGCCCCAGGAGAGACTCCTTCTTCCTGTTCATTTTGTAGCTCAGATTCAAAAGTCCTTCCTGCAAAAGAGCAGGGAGTGTGGATGGCCAGCCGTCCCGTGGCAACGCTCGCGACTGCAGTCTGGGACACCAAGGAGAAGATGTGGATCGCATCCTCCATCGGTCCAGGCCCTCGACGTGGGGACCGAGGTGCAAAATCAACCTGCCAGGTGTGTCACGGGTTGGCACCGAGAAGGGTGAAGGGCAGCAATCCTGAACGCGATGGCCGTTTGCAACAATAAGACACCTTGCAGATTTATATTCAAAACGGCCAAGAGAGGAGATCAGAAATACATGCCCCCATTTTTCTCTTAACTGCTATTCTGAGGTCAGCAAGGTGAATTGTAGCTGTGTATGTAAATCAGCATCCTGCCCGGGAAACACTCACATACCCCTGAAAGTTGGGACTAAGAGGTAACCAGAGAGGATGAGGTGACCCCTTCGCCTCCTTTTCCTCGGCGTCTGTCCCACGTGCAGCCTTGTTTGAATGCCGTCGGCTCAGTCACAGCTTTGACAAAGAAGCAATTTACCGGGAGGGGACACACTGCCTGGTTTGGAGACGCTAAGAGGAGAGGTTGTTTTTTTAAAGGCCGATGGAAAAAACTGGTGGCGTTTGTTCCCTCCAATGATGGCATAAAGACCCTGCTAATGTTTCTGGCGCTACAGCCCCAAGGAGGCTGATTTCCAGTCCAGGAAAGGTGAGAGGCTGGAAAGACATCTGAACCTGCAGTGCCTGGGGCTTCTCGGTCCCTTTTAATTGACTCCATGGATGGGATCACCCACATCGTTTCAGAAGGGGCGTGGAAATGACGCTGTCCATTCTCACAGTGTATCAGCATCAAGTCGTGTGTTTCCTGAAACAAAACAAGACAAAACAAAAACTGTGAGTTTCCTCCTGGTGGAGACAGAGCTTACCTGGAGGTAATATGTTGTTACGTTTCTTACAAAGGTTTCTGAGAGAGACAGTTACCCAAAGACTCAGTTTTCCAGTCCCATCCCCGGTCACCTCCTGCACACTTGTCAGCTATTTTCATACCCAACTCTCGTTACCGCCTCTGGGGGAGAACTGGGAACATGGAACAGGGCAAGCCCTGCTCACCTCCCTCTGCCCCTGCTCTGACTCAGACTCCCCCAGGCAGGGGGAGACGGTGGCACCACCCACAGAGGGGCCGAGCTCCAGCCGCCGACCCCAGGGCATGGGTAGTCCGTGGTGCCAGCCGGTGGCAAACCTCAGGGATACTCAGTTGGGGGAAAAATTCCAAAAGAGAAGCTCTACAGAAATGGTGATTTTGCCATGTGTTGTTTTGCTTCCATCAGGAGGAAGAATACTGCTGTGGGCAAAGCCACAGTCACTCACTGGGGGACACTGCCAGATTCCTGCAGCCCGTACTGTGTGAGGGGCGTGGGACTCCCAGCCCGTTCATGTCTGGACTGGGCCTCCGGGGCCTTTCCCCCAGAGCACCTGCAGACTGGCCTCCATCTCGCAGGCTGTCATTGCACAGAGGCCCCCTGACAGCAAAAGAGCCTGGAGAATGGAGTGGGTATGTGGTGGCCCTCTAGTCCCCAGCCTGCAGGATATAACTGTGTTCCTGACCCACTGAGGCCATGACACCCTGGCCATGCATAGAAATGAGCCTCAGTCCCTGGAGAATCCACTGTTTACCCCCAGCTGCTGTCATGTTTCCACTGAAACTATCTGCACACAAATGCCCATCTCCTGGTCCGCTTGGGGACAGCCTCGGGAGACACTGCCCTCCAGGCGGCTACGAAGAGGGAGGGGACCACACGGGTACCAGCACCAACCCCACACCCTGCACACGTGAGCTCACACAGCTTTGTAGCAATCCCGGGGGGCGTCCTCATGGGACACTGGTCCGTACCCTGTACCCTGGCTCTGCCGGGGCCCTGATCCCAGCCTGCCCTCACCGCCTCTCCTCTGCCATCCTTCCTCCTTCCTGTTGACCATCATCTCCTACCTTCAGATCTCTGTCCTAGTCTCAAAGTTGGGCACTTCTTCATTAATGTGCTCATAGACTTTACCTCTTTCAGCGGCCAGCTCAGCTTCCATTCCATCTGGCCACAAGTCTCCCTCTAACGACCTGGACACAGAGGGAACTTGATCTCTTACGTCTTTCTTTCTTTCTTTCTTTCTTTCTTTCTTTCGAGAGAATGAGAGCGGGACAGAGGAAGAGAGAGAATCCCAGCAGGCTCCACACTCAATGCAGAACCTGATGCAGGGCTCTATCCCACGAGCCGGGGACAATGACCTGAGCTAAAATCAACAGTTGATGCTCAACCAACGGAGCCACCCATGTGCCCCAGGTCTGACTTTTTCTTGTCTTTTAATTTGACTCCCATCACGTAAATTTGCTCAAAGACAAGCCACCAACACACTCCATTTTCTATAACAAGAAGAGTAAAGCACTGGAGTGAGGAGGAGGATGTTCCTGTTTAACCAGCAACATGACCCGAAGCCGTCACCCGCCGTCTTCCCTTGTCTCCCCACGATGCACATAAGGCCCATGGCTGTCACTTCTGCGGCTGCGGATTCTACCACGTGTAAAACCCTGCTCTTGTCCACTTACGACTTCACCAGGCAGCGAGAGGACTGGAAAGAAATAGGGCAGATGAGCACATAGCTGACACTGTACCCGTTACTAAGTCAGTGGAAAGGGTAGAGCGTGGCCGACTCCAAATAAATCCTTCTGTGTTCTGGGGCCAGAGGGTTGAGGAGCAAATGTGGAGATGAGAGGTGCCGAGGGAGAGGTGGACATCGTCTCGCTTTGGAATTCTGTTGCTAAATCGCGTTTCATTTCCAAGAATTTACTCCATCTGTTACCCTCCTAACACTGTCTAGACAATTTCAAAGTATTACATAATTCATAGTGGCTGAATATTTTCCTGTTTACTACAGAGCTAGTCTACAAAGGTCACTGATAAAATAATCTTTTTAACTGGTATGAGAAACATCTCAAAAATCCAAGAAACTCAAGAGTCAACCACACCAGTACTTTTTGATACTGATTCATGGATAAAATAAAACCACAACAGGCCTGATTGTCCTTGGTTTCTGGCAAGGTTTTGACAGATGTCAAAAAGAGAGACCGGTTCGTCTCTGCACCAGTAAATGAAGACTATTGTCTGCGGACAGCCTTTTCATTTTGCGGTGGCCTGCTGAGCAGAAACCTAATGCTGGTGGCACAGGACAGCCTGCCCTAGTTAGAGACCAGAGCTGAGTTAATGCATCGTGCGTCGCAAAATAACATTTTTGGAATGCATTTAATGGAGACAGTGAGCGCTTTGACTAAAAAAATAATAAAAAAGAGAAAAGGAAGCAAAGCAGAAAGACAGAGAGAGACAGAGGGAGAGGGGAGGGAGGGAGCATGAAAAGGAAGGAAGGAAAGGAGGAAGGAAGGAGGGAAGGAAGGGGAAGAAGGAAGGAAGGAAGGAAGGAAGGAAGGGAGGAAGGGAGGGAGGAAGGGAGGGAGGGAGGAAGGAAGGAAGGAAGGGAGGGAGGCAGGAAGTTAGTTCCCTTCCTTTAGGTCGCTTCCCTTTGGGACAGGTGCCAGGATTTGATCACTAAGAATGGACATTTGGGTTTCCAAACAGAAGGCTCACATTTGTCATTCTTGAGCTTGCAAGCACTCCCACATGCACAGCCACCGTGTCCCACGGGGTGAGGGGTACCCGGGGATGCCTGCCTCGGGACATCCTGGTGCAAAGCAAGAGTGGCCATGCAAGAGGCCAGGACTGGGGGCCAGACTGGGTTCTCTGTGTGTTTCCAGGCCCCTCTCCAGCCCAAGTATCTACCAACTGGCAGAGAATTAGCAGATCTTTTTCTGGTTAATAGTGCATTTTGTTATTAATTCCATCACTTTTTATTTTACGTGTGCAAACGGGATTCCTGTGAGATTCAGGGGAGGGGATGCCACGTTGTCTTTCTGAATAGTGACCTAGCAGTATCCTTTCCCGGACCCAGGCGACCCAACCCCTGAGCTGGGAGTTCCTATCTTTGCTCCATGAGTGGGGGTCCCCACCCCTGGCAGCGCTCGACCCTCTCACCCCATCTGGAAGGACAGCCCTGCAAAGCCATCGGAAGGGATTCTTATGAGGACCCTGGAGCAGAGTGATTGCCACATGGTGGCCTCCATGCTCCTGCTTGGGGTTTCCGAATCCATGTCTCCTCCCAGGACCCCAGGCTCTGCAGGGACAGGGTCTTTAGGTAGAGAAATAGAAGAAAGCTGAGCTTTGAAGCAGAGCACCTGTGACTTTCCTAGTTTCTTTCCGGGATAAACATCAGTGTCCCGAACTAACCCAAAACAAAATTTTGAGAGCCTCTGGGACATACTAATTTTTAAAATAGTACAAGTCTCGGGGTGGACCTGTGGCCCAGAAGTGGAGCCCACGTGCTAGTGGAATAACCCGTGTTACACAGGCACGGTTTGGGGGCTTGAGGTTTTCACGGTGCAAATCAGTCACGCAGTCATACCAGGGTCTTGAAATTTATTCCGATTGGATCCTTAAACTTTCATCAACTTAATTATTTTAGGGGCGCTGGACGCCTCACTTGGTTAAGTGTCCAACTCTTGACTTCGGCTCAGGTCATCATCTCACAATTCGTGGATTCAAGCCCCGTGTCAGGTTCTGTGCTGACAGCTCAGATTCTGCTTGGGATTCTCTCTGTCTCTCTGCCCCTCCCCTGCTCTCTCTCTCTCAAAATAAATAAACATTTTTCAAAGGAATTATTTTAGAAGAAATAGAAATACTTTACCCATAGAAACTAAGTAAAATACTGTTTTGAGAGTTAGATTTCACACACACAAAAAGCATAAATATAAGAAGGATATGTGTCCTCAGCTCCGTGGAATCTCAGAATGTGTCTGAGGCCCAGACTCGTCAAAAAATAACCCTACATTTTGGTCAACATTTTTGCAAAGTTAATTTGAATTAGCCATGTTAGAAATCAATTTCTGACCATCATCTGTGGTTTAAATTTACATATATATTGGAAATCTCTGTGGGTTGAATTTTACAATAAATAACGACATTATGTTAGTATATATGACAATATATGTCATTCTATTGGATCATTATTTGGTTAGCAATAACCTGGTTACCCTCCACATTTCACATGGATATAAACACACACACATATGTACATACATTTTATTTTATATATAGTTTATGTATATAAGTATAATCTATATAGCGTATTTTACATAGATATTATATATAGTATAAATATATTTGTATATTTTATATGTATAAAGTCCATGTGAAACAAAAATCACACTAAATCCTAATTAAGCATGGACATAATAAATCTTCAAGAAACCACACGAGGCTCCCACAGCATGAATATTTATTTATCCTTGGAGTGCACGTTTTATCAGTGTGAATTTATCAGGTATGAATTTTTAGTTAATTAGATGTTTAGCCATTTGACATGCAAATGCAAAATAAAGAACAAGGTTAATTTATAAACAAAAGCATCAGTAAGACAAATGCTCCCCCAAATTGTGTTTAAATTTTAAAATTTCGTAATTGTGTTTAAATACACACGTATTTTAGAACTGGAATTACAATGACATGAAACAAACTGGTGTGTAAATAAGCAAATTCTATGTTTATCCCTACCTCTGTGACCATAAGGAATCTACATACTTGGAGTTTGTAGGTATTTCACATTTAATTACATACACATTATATTCACTTGTAACTGACATACTTCGGGAAGGAACGCTTAAAGCCTGTTGTAGTTATCTATTGCTGTCTATAACACTACATTACTCCAAATTTAGTGATTTGATACAACAGTAATCAGGTACCCGCCATGCTTTCTGTGGTCAGGGATTCAGACAGGACACAGGGGGTGTGGCATATCTCAGATCCTGGATATGTGGAGGTCGTCCGGGACACCCCAAGGCAGGAGCTGGAATCCCCAGAGGACTACCCCCTCAGATGCAGGCTAGATGAGGCAGAGCCCTTTTCTGCACACATGGACTCGCTGTGAGGTCAGGGCTTCCTCACCATATGGGGCAGGATTCCAAGGGCCACCATTGAGAAAAAGAAAGAGAAAGGGGCCATATTGCTTTTTCCCACAGTAGCCTTAAAAACCATCACTTCTACCGCCCCCTACTGCCTGAAGCAGTTACAAGTGTGGGAAGGCACAGGGCCCACGCTTCAGGGGAAGGCTATCAACATCACACAGCGAGGCCATGGGGGTTGGGAAACATGTCAGTGTCGCCATCTTTGGAATATAGAGCCTACCAAAGTCTGGCTATTCGCTTACTTGAGAACACACATTAGGTATTTCAAACACTCAATACGCTACTTATCATCTTTTCTTGAAATAATTAGAATTTTAAATTCTTTTTTGGTGGCAGTGTATTTCTATTATTAAACCAACTAAATTTTATGACATTTCCTATTCTGCATTTCTATAAAGGTTAAATACTTTTTGTTCCAGTTAAAGATGAAATTCTCACAGCAGACAATTCAAGAATATTTTTAAAATACAGAAAGTCAAAAAAGCACGTGTATGGAGTGACTTTAACATTATTTCTTTTCTGAAGGAATGTAGCACAAACAGGGAAATGTATGGATTGGAAAAGCTTTAGGATGCATCTTGGAAAAATCTGGACAGAGATCTAGGATATTGCTGGAGAGAAGTAGGAAATAAAACAGATGTAACAAGCTGATGATCTTCCATAGCAGACGTTACTCGCGAGAGTCCCGGAACCACTGGAAAAAGAAGCTGCTTAAGGCTTCGATCAAATTAATTAGAAGGGAAACTCTTTCCCTCAAATTCACACACCTTTAAAGGAAAGCACAGGAAGTGTGAGGCACTTTGGAGGGGACAAGTATACGCAGGGGCAATACCCAAATAGTTAACAAATCCTGAGCGTTCAGGAAGGAGGCTGGCCAGCATGTGGCACGGGCGCACACCCGCTGGCCAGGAGCTCTGTCTGGACCCAGCAGAGAACGCCCTTTTCCATGAGTCACCAGTCTGAGTCACAAGCGACCGAAACACATCGATGGATCCAGCTCTGCCCTTACAGGCAGGTAAGGGGTGATTAGATTCATCTGCCCAAGGGGGCAACCATGTGTCAGAAGCACGAAGACATTTGCTCAAAGATCACAGCGACTAAGTTACGGAACAAAACCAAGAACACAGATATGCTTCCTTCTGCTGCATTTTGCTACCATTCTACTCTGCTACTGTGGCGTGACGTAGTTGACCCCCGGTATTTATGTCATATTCAGTCACTTTTGGATAAAGGGCAAGCAGGTCTGAGCTGAGGTTTGGCTGTGACGGTTGGAAGCCAACTGGGCTGTGAAGGGAAGGATCAGTGAGATGGATCTGAGGCGTCCTTCCGGGTCTAACCTCAGACCGCAGGCCTCTTCCAGGGCTAAGGTACACCTGACAGTGACACCCAGACAGTGGGATGCGGGCCGTCTGCTGCCACTGCCACGTGCGAGGTGGACAGAGACCACATGCACGTGTGAAACGGGCTCGTCCAGGCGAGACACGGACAGAAGGCGCCCACCCGTCCCAGCACGTGGCTCACGGGGACATGCCACACCAGGGCCGTGGAAGCCGCTCGGCTGTGGGAGCTCACGGGAGCTACGACATCCCAGAATGGCCAGAGGGGGGTGTCACGGGACGGGCTGGTCGATGTCAAAGTCAGGGCCCAGGGTGCAAGTGGTGGGAAGGACCCTCCACCCGAAGCAGGAAGCAGGCCGTTTACGTGATTCCAAACGCAGGTCACGGAAAAAGGGCGAGGTCTGTGATTTACTGCTCATGCCTAAAAGGCTTTAAAATAGGTGTGGGGGCGCCTGGGTGGCGCAGTCGGTTAAGCGTCCGACTTCAGCCAGGTCACGATCTTGCGGTCCGTGAGTTCGAGCCCCGCATCGGGCTCTGGGCTGATGGCTCAGAGCCTGGAGCCTGTTTCCGATTCTGTGTCTCCCTCTCTCTCTGCCCCTCCCCCGTTCATGCTCTGTCTCTCCCTGTCCCAAAAATAAATAAACGTTGAAAAAAATAAAATAAAATAAAATAAAATAAAATAAAATAAAATAAAATAGGTGTGTATTTATTTATCCATGTGTGGGGGCACTGGAGAGACACGGCTCAGCTCAGGCGTCCCTCCAGCTTCCTTCGTGGCCACAGAATTCCGGTCTGGGAGAGGACCACCTTCACGCAGAGCCCAGGGTCACTGGGAAGGAGGCCCTGCCCAGACACCAGACAAGGTAGACAGGTGAGGAGGCCAAAGACAAGCCCCCATAAGGGGGTGGGTCACTTCAGCCCTCTCAGAGGTCAGAGGGTCAGAGGTTAAAAGAATGAGTTGGATTTTGAGTAAAATTAGTTTAATGCTTGTTTCCTAATTATCCTCCCCAAGAAAGAGGAGCAGGGGTCACGGGGCTCCTGACCTCATGGATGCTGGCAGGTGAAACATACCTGGTGCCTACCTATCGCGTCAGGAAGCAGGTGTCATGCTTCCTACGAGTGGAATTTTAGGGGGCACTTGGGGAGCTCCGTCGGTTAAACGTCCAACTCTTTTCTTTTAGTCCTTATTTACTTTTGAGAGACAGAGAGAGACAGAGAGACGGGCTGTGAGCAGGGGAGGGGCTGAGAGACAGGGAGACACAGAACCCGAAGCAGGTTCCAGGTTCTGAGCTGTCGGCACAGAGCCCGACATGGGGCTTGAACTTACAAACCATGAGATCATGACCTGAGCTGAATCTGGGCGCTTAACCGACTGAGCCATCAGGTACCCCGAGCATCCAACTCTTGATTTTGGCTCAGGTCACCATCTCACAGTTTGTGAATTCGAGCCCCGTATCCAGCTCCAAGCTGACAATGCTGAGCCTGCGTGGGATTCTCTCTCCCTCTCTCTGCCCCTCCCACACTTGCATACATGAGTGTGTTCTCTCTCTCTCTCTCTCTGTAAATAAATAAACTTAAAAAAAATAAGAATGAAATTTTAGGCATGTTTAAATAAAATTCAAAAACTCATCGCTTCAATGTTTTCAGTATTTTAAGACCTGTTCTTTCTGGTCCTGCTTCTTTTTTTTTTTTTTTTAACATTTATTTATTTTTGAGAGACAGAGAGAGCACAAGTGGGGATGGGCAGAGAGAGAAGGAGACAGAATCCAAAGCAGGCTCCAAGCTGTCCGCACAGAGCCCAACGTGGGGCTCGAACTCACGAACCACAAAATCATGACCTGAGCCAAAGTCGGATGCCCAACTGACTGAGCCACCCCAGCGCCCCTGGTCCTGTTCTTAATTAAACCAGGTCTCTCCTCTTCACCTGCACTGACGTTTGACATTAAGGTTCCAAATAGTATGTTGTATCAGGCTCTTAGTGATCTGAGAACATGTCAGAAGGAAGATCATCTGTTTGGGGCTTCAGGTGACCACAGGTAACTGAGACCCCCGTGTGACAGCTCCTCTTCTCCGCATGAAGGGCAGGGTTACGGGGTGTGTTGGCACTCACACTCCCACATGTCACATTTAGGCATGGCCAGGTGTGTGCAGAATTGCACACTGGATGCCAGCAGGTCCCGCCTGGTCACGGAACGTGAGACATTCCAAAGACAACACAAACAATCGCACCGCTTGGGCTCCCTAGGGGTTTAGCTTGAAATGCAGCTCCAATTTCGCAAACAGTTGTAGCAAAATAATTGAATCATTCCAGACCAGTACCACACACAGTGGAAGGAATCGTGTCCTTAGTTTTTGTCCGAATGTGTGGTGAGAACGCACTTATGGGTGTGTATGTGTGTGTGTAAGACCACCCAAATGCAGTTTGGGATGGTGTCGAGTGCGAGCGAACAGATCAGCAGAACTGGAGTCACGGGTCCGAAAAGTGGGTCAAGTTGCAAGTGAAATTCGCAGCCGAGGCCGCGTGGCCAGTTTTCTGTTGTCCCTTCCCATCGGAGGAGAGAATAGGCTGTATTTCATGAGACTCAGGCTTAGCACTGAACGCAACACTCAGCTGAAGAGGGGGACACACGAAGCTTGGTGTCCTTTCTTCGAAATGGAAACGCTCAGTGACATGGACAGAAATAGCTGCGCTCACGTCAGGACACCTCGTTTCTCAGCTGATGGTAGGGTGACATCAGAGGCAGGAACAAGAGATTCACGGATTTACTGTTTGTCCCCATACCCCCGTGGGAGTCCGTTATCTAAAATGTGCCAGGGGAGCAAAGACCTTCCTGAACAGGGGTTCACCTGGTGCGGTCCAGCTAACCCCTCACGCTTCTAGGAAAGTGCTTCTCCAATGTCCCCGGGGATGTGGCCAGCACGTGGATTGAGTCCATAGCTCTGCACTGGGGTTCTGCTTGGGATTCTGCATTTCTAACAACTTCAGGGGACGCCAGTGCCCTCACATGGGTTGAGAAATAAAGCCTTGAAAGGATTCATGTGTTCGAGAAACACAGGTCGCCGACTCGTTGTGCCCCCTGGTGCCAAGCTCAGAGCCAGCCACACCGAGAGAGACAAGACCCAGTCCCTGCCCTCAAGGGACACTCAGTAGCGGACGATTTTGATATCTTGAGTTCGCTGTTGTCACGAAGGGGCACGGAGGTTACAGCGAGAGCATGAGAAGCTGGTCTGAGGTTTGTGTCTTCGCCATGAAGACTTTTGGGGCAGCAAATGTCAACACAGCCAGACAGGGGAGTGAGTCCTTACTCTGCAGTGTTGGTGTCACGGGGGCACCCCTGGGCTGCCCCCGACGCGCCCTCAGCCCTGCATGTGACCAAGAAGGCAGCCACGGCCAGTGCTCTGTCCCTAAGAGGCATCCAAATGTCACAGATAGGATGTGGTGGGGAGCAAGAATAGAGGCACTATTTATAGATCGTGTCCTCCCAGCAGCCTTGCCAGTTCGTGTTGTTCCAAATAGATATTTAATTTTTTTTAAAGAAGGATTCCAGCCTACGCATCCTCCTACTTATCAGGCTCTCGGGAATCAGGAAGTGGGGACATTTTCGTACGCACGAGACGACTCCTGCTCCCTGCCCCAGGCCAGGCTTCACAGCGTGGGGACACTCCATTTCCAGACCTGCCCTCCCCCACTTCTGTGTCTCATTAGACAAAACACACTGAAACATGACATTTCCACCCAGTCGTACCTGGAGTTTGGCTGTGCATTTAATGGCCCCACGACACCTCTTTTTTTACGAATGTTTTCCAAGACAAACATTTTATCAAGTGATTGTTGAATGCGTCTCAGTTTCTCTGGGATTTTACTGTTATTATTGTGAGATTTTCGAAATTGCCTATCACGTAATTTAGGTTGACAAGCACACTTACAGAGAAACCATAGTAATTCTGTTGATTCTATAGAAGATATGTCTGGAAACTATAATTATGTAAACAAAACATGTATGTAGGTGCTTCTTCCTACAATTATAAATACTAATATTCTACCCTTTTAAAGAACAATAAATACTTAGTGTGGGTTCTTTTCTAATGAAGATGGTCCAACTAATATAGCTAGCACGATGGCCGGAGATGGGGAAAGCTTTCTGCTCATAAAAGACGGATAACACACAATCTGTACAAAGGGGGGTGATAGGAAAAGAAAGGAAGCCGTTTCAAACACAAGAACTCAAAAGTTCAGCCTGGTCAGGAGCTCAGCTGGGATGCACCGGAAGGATTGGAACTCATCTCTTGGGTATAAACCACATGCATTTTAGCATGGCGCTTCGGCAAAAGGCTGGCCTGGTTTCAGCTGTTCCACACCAACACTCTGCCGTCCGGTTGTAAAGATCTGAGGGGTGGAGTGCCTGGGTGGCTCACTCAGTTGAGCACCTGACTCTTAATTTCTACTCAGATCATGATCCCAGGGTCATGAGATCAAGCCCCGTGTCGGGTTCTGTGCTGAGTGTGGAGCCTGATTGGGATCCTCTCTCTCTCCCTCTCTCCATCTCCCCTTCCCCCCACCCTCAACGCTCTCCCTCTCTCTCTCTCTCTCTCTTTCTCTCTCAAATAAAATTAAAAAAGAACTGTGGGGCAAACAGAACTGAAGTGACACTTTGGAAACCTGTGTTCTCCCTCAGTATCTGTTGTTTTCTGCTTGCAGATCCTGTGGTCCCCTGGCCCTTGTTAGATGAGCCTACCGCTGCCAGAGGACATGGGCTGCAGGCCACCCTGTGCCCCGGCTCTGACCTTTCCTTCGCTCAGTGTGGTTTACTCAGCCTAGATCTTTCCCTTCCCTTCACTCGGTGTGGTTTACCCAGCCTAGATCTTTCCCTTCCCTTCACTCGGTGTGGTTTACTCAGCCTAGATCCTTCCCTTCCCTTCACTCGGTGTGGTTTACTCAGCCTAGATCTTTCTCTTCCCTTCGCTCGGTGCAGTTTATGCAGCCTAGATCCTTCTCCCTCAGAGAGGATAGAAACAATCTTATGTGCTAACCCAGACTCATACAAATAATACAACTGCCTTAATAAATCCGTCTTTCCAAGCAAAATCTGCATTAAACACATCTGAGGTCTCTGGACACTATTAGATCGTATCATGTATATTAAACCTATTTTATGCAAAATTGATATATACTATTAAAGCAATCATCATGGCAGCAGCAGCAGCAACAATAAGTAACTACCCCAACCGGTCTTAAATGTGTGCTGTTCAGAACGCACGGGGATTCCGTCAGACTGCAGGCGGCAGCCCAGGGCTTGCAGGAGCCCCCAGATGACCTCAACGTGCAGACCAGCTTGGGAAGCAGTGCTGGAACGTTCTCTGTAGGCCAGCCTGTCTGTACTACGTGCTTGTACTTGAGCAGGGCTTTCCCTGGGGGTCAGCAAACGGCAAGAGTGCGGCCAGCCAGCCCGACTCGGAAGGCTGCACTTCCTGCCGCACTTGAGGATGACAAACCCCTGAAACAAAGGGTCGGCTCGGCTGGGGCGCTTGGGCAGTCTGGTGAGCGGAGGTCCTGGAGTGAGGGCTGCTTCTGGCCTGACTCCGCGATGATGGTCCCGTTAACAATGTCGACTGAGGCTTCAGAGTGTGTCAGCTTTGACCCCGGGGACACGACGGTGAACACGTGCTGGCTTCTGTCAAGCAGCTCCCAGTTGACTGGGGAAGGAGGCAGCATGGCCTGTGCCTGCAGAGCTGCGAGCCCAGGGCCGTGGCGCCAACTGAACGGCTGAAAACAAGAAGTGTCCGTTCCTCCGGGCTCCGCAGGAACCGGGGAACGGCAGCGGATGGGGCGTTCCAAGCAGCAGACGGAGTGTGCATCAGGCTGCAGCCCAGGTTTGCAGGATCACGGACAATCCCCTGTGAAGGGGGCGGGCAGGTCAGCCGTGCCAGGGCTGGAGGGCAAAAGGCCTTAACCTGGGGAAAACGGGGAGCCTTTCATGATCCTATCTGGTTTTTTATTAATATTGTAATGCGTATTTATTTTTGAGAGAGAGACGGTATGAGCAGGGGAGGGACAGAGAGAGAGGGAGACACCGAATCCGAAGCAGGCTCCAGGCTCCGAGCTGTCAGCACAGAGACCAATGCGGGGCTCGAACTCACAGACTGTGAGATTGTGACCCGAGCCGAAGTCGGACGCTTTGCTGACTGAGCCCCCCAGGCGCCCCATGACCTTACTTTGTTTTACATCTGTGCAGGCATGCTCAGCCCTGCTGGTGTTTGGACTTGGGGCACATGGACCTTGTTGGTGGAGGGACCTCTACACTCATCCACGTAGATGCTGAGAACTGCAGACAAGGCAGCACCAGGGGCACGTGTCAGATAGGCCAGGCGTCCAGGGAGCACAGAGGACAGAGCGTGAGGACATTTCGAAGGAAATAACGCACGCTCCACTTTAGACACCATGGGTCTTCAGGATTCTGGCAGGGGGTGGCCCCCATGACCTCTGTGCTCACTGAACATTAGCCGGCATGAAATCACGTGCATGATGTTGAAGCCTGAGATGCCAGGCTTCAGCACCCAGTGGTGGTGGCTGTGGGCACCCAATGCCATTTATTGGGAGGATGGCCATTCTATTCCTGCCACAGAACACGGGGTGGCCCTGCCGGCAGGGCTTTGTGGGACGCGAGCAGTGCCAAGTGGCTCCAGAGACTACAGAAAGCTACCAGAACCCTGACCAGTGGCAGGCAGGGGTCTGACCCCTAGCCTCACCTCCCAACAACCCTGCGGGGAGGTGTCCTTATTTCTAGCATCCTGATTTTACAGGTGGGGAAGCAGGCACAGAGCGGCTTGTGGGGGCCTCACAGCTGGTAAGAGCTGGTGGGATCCACACGTACAGTCTGGTTGCGGAACGCGTGCCCCCATGCTGCACACACGACTGCTTTTGTCTGGAGTGTGTTGCTTAAGCAGGTAATGCTATCAACAGTGTAATGGCCTTTGAAGAAGAATGTAGCAAAAAAGAAGAAAAAAAGAATTAGTAAAAAAAAAAAAAAAAAAAGGATCATTACACAGAAAATTATATGGTGTTTTCTTTGTGTTTTGTACCATTTGGCTCTTGGCTAGAAATGGACTTGAACTTCTCATGCATAACCCTCCTGATGAGCTGTGAGACCCTGGGCAGCCCCCCCACCCCAGCACCCCTGCTCCTGCCTCGCTGGTCTGTAAGTAGAGTAGACGATCTCTCGGGCCTCCAGCATGCTGAGTCCGTCATTCCGTGCACAGACGAGACCTGTTTGATGACAATAAGAATTAAGGAGCATTCAGAAACAGGTGAGTTTGTTTTTTTTAACTTGAGTCATCATGCTGAGCTCTGATAAACTGCACAGTATCAGTAGGTGGCATGATTCAGCAATTAAAACTAACAGGACAAGAAGCATCGGAGAAAGCGATCCTGGTAGACATAGGGAGTTGCCGCTGTTTTGCAGTTTGGAAGCAGTGAAGGGTGTTCCCCCACAAAAAGCACTCTTCCCAGACTGGAGGCACGTAACGTCCACTCTCCTTGGCGGGAGGGTCCAGAACTAACCCACACCACCGTGTTAATGAATCAGCGACCACGGCCCTCCAAGGAGGTGAGTGCACACGAGAGAACTGCGTGTCTGACGGAGGAGGCCGGAAGTGGGGAGCTGGGGCAGACCACAGGTGCGGCCACAAGGTCGTTTGTTTCCTTAGGGCCACGCGACCACGGCAAGAGGAACCAGGACGTGAGCGTGGCTCATCTCCCTGAACACACGTCTGTGGAGGCATCTGCTCTAAGCCAAGCACCGCTTGCCAAGGCCCAGGTGCCGGGGCGGCGGGAACAGGAGGGCACAGGTGAAACAAGAGGGTCTGAGGTCTGAGCCCAGGTGTGCTTCCATTCCTTCTTCGGCCCACACGCCCTGGAGCTGGATGTGGTCACAGGGCACGTTTTGCAAATGCGGTCTGAGCAGAAGTAACTTGTGTCAGTTCTAGGCAAAAGTGTTCGAGATCGAGTGCATAATCCTCCATTGGGTTTCTTCCAGAGTCTTGACGGCTGGGACGGCTGCATCCACGCACACAGGACTGCGGCCCCAAGAACATCGGGACCACAGTGAGCTCGTCGTGAGGGAGAGACAAGTGTGTGTGTCATCGAAGGCATGGGTCTTCAGGTGATTTGTAGGCAGGGCCTAGACCATCTGCCCGAAACCACAGATGAGGTCCATGGCCACATGGGTGTACATCCTAGCAAGAGATGGACAAGAAAGAATCGGCCAAGTGTTGGGTCACTTCATGTGGGAGAATGGCCTGAAGGAAAGCTTCAAGGAGAGCTGAGTAGGTGACGTAGGGGAGTGTCTATTCAAGAGTCCAGATGTCTGAGGGAAGACAAGGAAGATGGTTCATGAGGAGGTTCAAGTCCGGCATTCCAGGAATGGAGAAGGGCAGGGGCAAACCCCCAGCAGCCAGACAGGCATGGTTTCCTTGAGGGGCAGATGACAGCCAGCAAACCAAGGCTGGGGACACGTCCGGGACCAGATGGGGCCCAAGAGGCGGGTAGGTCACGCAGGACCTGGTTCCACGACAGTGGAGATTTTGAGTGACTTGTGCTCGTTATGCTGGGGAGTGGGGTGACCCGATTATATCGTGAGGACGTCCGTCCGACCGCCGGGTGGAGGACACCCAGCCAGGAGCGAAAATGCACGAGAAGGCCCGGGAGACCCTTCTGGATGTCAGCAATGCTGTGAACTAGAGGAGCAGGTGGAGATGGTAAGAAGCACCACACCCCCGACTCTATTTTGAACTTGAAAGATTTGCTGACCCCTTGGCTCTAGGGTGTGGGGAGAAATGAGAAATCAATACCAGCTTGTAGTTTCTGGATATAACCAACTTTGTGGATGGAGTTTTGATTTTTGAAAGTAAGGGAGGGTCTAGACTGGAACAGGTTTGGGGGTCTAGAGTGGGGAGGAGAAATCCAGTGTTCTTTGAATACCCACCTTCTCCTAGGTGTTCCCTCTGGATACCGATTGAATAGGCACATGGGTAGATGACTCTGGGGCTGAAATTAAGAGATCAAGCCTGGAGACAGACAGAAAAGATAAAAAAACGAAGGAGGGAGAAGAGAGGTGGATACATAGCCAGATGGAGGAGGGCGCAGACAGATCACAGAAGCCACAGCATTTAAAGGCACAGGGATGGGTGAGAAAACCACCACATGATAGATGTGGAGGCCAGAGCTCCGAGCCTCCAGTCCTATAGCAGTCTGAATTTGGACCTTTAGAAGAGGAGGGGGATCCTGCTGGGCAGACTGGCAATAAATAAACAGGACAGCAAGAGGAAGGAAGAAGAAGGAAGGGTCTTGGGAGGAAGGAAAGGAGGGTCAAAAGCAAAGGCGGCATCATTTGCATCAGAGACATCTGATGGATGGAGTCAGATAAAGTATGAGGATCGCCCTTTATTTATTTATTTATATTTATTTTAATGTTTATTTATTTGACAGAGCACGCGCATGAGCAGGGGAGGGGCAGAGAGAGCGGGAGAGAGAGAATCCCAAGCAGCCTCCGCACATCAGCGCAGAGCCCCACGCGGGGCTTGAACCCACGAGCCGTGAGATCACGACCTGAGCCCAAATCAAGAGTGGGACGCTTAACCAACGGAGCCCCCAGAGGCCCCAAGGATCACACTTTAAAGCTGTCAGCACAGACGTCTCGACAAGACAACTTCAAGTGTTGGGAATGAGAGCTTGTTTAAGCAGTTCAGGAGAGGTCGAACTTCATTGGGTGAAAACATTTCAATTGGCTTCATTCAACCGTACACCTTGCAAAACTGTGTAACAGTTTCTCCAAAAGTTGTAAGTATCCCTCTCATGCAACCCAGCTATTCCCTCCCAGATATTTACCCACCAGAAGTGAAAAGCCCCCACAAACACCTGCACGCAAATGTTCCAGCAACTTCGTCTGTCTGTATAAGCTCTGAACTGGAAACAGCCGAGATACCTCCCAGCAGGACAAACAAACATAGACGTACCGTACCCCGGAGCACCACTCCCCGATAAAAGCGGACATGTTAACAACATGGATGTGAGCAGGGGAGGGGCAGTGAGAGAGAGACAGAGACAGAAGATGAACAGGCTCGAGGCTCTGAGCTGTCAGCACAGAGCCCAACACGGGACTCAAACTCACGAACCATGAGATCATGACCTGAGCCGAAGTCAGAGGCTTAACTGAATGAGCCACCCAGGCACCCCCGGATTCTGCTCTTTCTAAACAAGAACCGCATTCATGCAGTATTTACGGTAAAGAAAAGTTTATTTATTTGGCGGGAGGGTAGGGGCAGAGAGAGAATTCCAAGCAGGCTCCCCACCGTCAGCACAGAGCCCAACGCAGGGCTTGAACTCACAAGCTATAAGATCGTGATCCGAGCTGGAATCGGACCCCTAAACAGCTGGGCCAAGCAGGTGCCCCAAATCTGGTGTTTTCTGTTGGGTTGATTATCTTCTTAATATTGAGATGGAAACATTCATTTATTGTATGTTTATACAGTATAAATATACATAAACATATTTTTTCTTTAAACAAAAGATATGAAGAGCTAAACCCAAAACGTGAGCTGGAGCACTCTTGCTCACTCCCACACCTGAATATGTATATTATTTATGTTTTAGCTGAAAGCTTTCTTTGTATTTCCAGCATATCACACTTGGTCACAGAGAACTACATTTTCCACGCTGCTTCATTCTGTTTGCTATTGTTTCAAGTAGGGTTTTTATGGATTTAGATTAGGCTGAGCTGTGTGTGTGTGTGTGTGTGTGTGTGTGTGTGTGTGTATCAGGGTGATATCTTCATCACATTTTGGTATTGTAGCATTGCTGACTTTATAAAAAGGAACACTTTTTAAAACCTGATAATGGTTTAAATAGCACTGACACTATCCTTGAAGTTTGGGAGGCATTCACCCGTGAAACTGTTTGGACCTGGTACTTTTTTCAACGAGTAGCATGTTTCATAGAGACAGTAATGGCACATGTGTGTTGCTAGGAGGTTTAAATGACGAAATAATGCCAGTAAAGCTTGTGGCGCTTCAGAGGTTCGAGGTGAGTGTCAGTATCAACGTGTGACAATTTCAGATTTCCCCACCACCGGAGCTACATTTTGCCTTGCAAACAATTCAGGAAGAAGGAAAGTTTTGAAGGATGCCGTGTCACTAAGCCATTATGCTCTTCTAAAATTTTCCGCATTCTTTAAAATTCCTCAAGAATGGGAAAGGCGTTATTAGGAAAGACGAGCATCGACCGTCCCCCTCTGTGACGTCTCCCTGTCTCCACGTAGAGGCACTATCTGTCGTTAGCCTCCAAGGGAACGTAAAATTAAACTATGTCTGACTGACTTTGGTAGGTTGCCATGATACAGCTGGATTTTTCTGAATTTCGTGGCCCTCTAAGGCCTCTCTCACAGCATGTTTGCTTGGCTTCTCTTAGGTCATTGGTGCTTAATCAGTGGGCTTCCCTTGTGTTGCTGTAAGTCATTGTGTATTTCTCATTACCAAGGCCAAAGTCATTTGCTTGGCACAGAAAACCGCAAACAGCCTGCTCACACGCAGGTGTCATGGGCGATGCTGTGTGCCCTTTCTATCAACTTTATTGATATCATTTGCTGAAAATAGACTCAGACCTAATGAAGAGAGAAACCGAATTAGCAAGTGACATAATAATTAGCACACACATACCCACACACACACAGACACACTCCCCTCATTCCTTCTAGAAAAAAATGTTGGGTCATTAACCTGTGATTCAGAATGAGCGTTAGTGACCTCAGTCAGTAAATAATTCCGGCACACCACAGGGTGAGTGACTGTCCGTGACCCTCGTATTTATAGTCCGAGGGACAAGAGTGTGTCATACCATAATTGAAAACGCTCTCCCATTGGCCTTATTCATCACTGGGTTATTAAAATCTTTGTTAAAATATTATTAGCTTGTTTGAGCTTTGTCAGGTCTTATATAAACTCCAGAATTAGCACTTCATCTAAATGTAGTGGAATTTTTCCCCCTTCATAATGAACAATCATATTCCAGGTGCCCTGTGAATCCATGGTAAACTAATTAATCTTTGTCTAATGATGTTAATTAGGATGGTATTTAGACCGATGTCTTGCAAACACTCTGGGGGCCATGACTTCCTCATAGATCCTCAGGCTGACATGAAAAGCCATCAACTCTCATTCCTTCGTGAGTACAATTTCTGACAAAAAGGTACACGTTGTAACTTTAAAGCTAATTAATTATATTTCCGGCAGGTAGAAGATACTGTGATTTTAGCGTGTTTCTTGTGAAAAGTCACAGGATTTCCTACCAAGACATCATCCTTAGTAATAGCCCGGCAATTTCAGGGCATGGTAGGCTTATGGCCAAATGAAGCCACTTTTGTAAACATCGAACGTTACTCCTGAATCACAGATAGGGACCCTCCAGGCTGTATGTCGGATCTATTGGCACAAAGTTGTGATTTCCCTGGGGAAACAATTTTCCTGATCGGGAAGACTTTTCAATAACCCCGTCAGAGAAGAATTCTGTATGGGCAGGACATCCCTCCAAAGAGTCAGTCTGTAGAGAACGTGTATTAAGTGCGCAGCTGAGAGTTAGTTTCTTGTGTTAGTTACATCTGGAATCAAAAGCTGGAGAACCGAGGAGATAAGCCATAAAAAGCAGAAACATGCAAACATACTTGACGAGCCGAACTGCATATTTTAAGGTTGTGGATAAAGTAACAGCAGAGCACGACTGAAGTTAATGCAAAATAAATGGATTGTTTGGTGGAGGCATTTGGCAGCGGAAGGGGAAACACAAAAGAACAGCATGGGAATTATTACTGAAATACGGAAAAGCTGTGGCCTGTCGCCAGCTTTCCAGTGACTTTATAAGCTGTGACGTTTATGAAAAGCATAGTATGCCCTACGCTTCTAAATTTATAACAAAAATATCAGTAAAACTGTCCGGATGGGATTTGTGTTCTGGCTGTGGTTCTTAACCATAAAACATTAGCATATATGCACATAAAACCAAATGTACTTGGCTCATTTTGATGTCGCATTTTCTTTTTTAAAGTAAAAGTTTTACTTACATTGATCTACAGGTAAGAAATGCTCTGCTGCTCCGTGTCATGCGTGTTTCTAATTATCTGCCAGGTTTGGGAATCTAATTGTTTTGCAGGCGTACTTTCTCCCTCTCTCCTTCCCTCTCGTCCTCCCTCCCTCCCTCCCTCCATCCGTCTGTCCCTGTCCATCCCTCCCTTCTCCCCTCTCTCTTTCCTTCCTTGCTCCTTTCCTTCCTTCCGCAAGCTCAGTCCCTCAGCCCACGCATATTCCTGGGCACCAATCACAATTTAGCGAATCTCTGACTTCCAGGAACTCATTATCTCAAAGAGTTGTCCATGATGAATTCACTTAAACTGTTGCATGAACTGATGCCACTTGATAACTATTTGATATTCAACAATGCTAAGTGCATATCTAATGAAAATCGCTTATAATAGATTTCCGGAAAAGCTACTATGATGCGTGTAAACCAGTAGTCTCCGAAGCAGCCTTCCGAGGCAAAGCTCAAGCTGGCAAAGCATGATGACACTTATTACACATATCTTGGAAAACAACCATATCCACAGAGTGCTAATTGAAGACCCTGAAATGACTGTCTTGCACATGTTCTCTTTCCGGCCCCAAATAGAGAAAACTTCCAGACAGACAGGGATCAGGACGTGGTTTTCCCTCCTCGCTGCTCAGGGAAGAGACCACATGGCTGGCAATCCTCCCCCCAGGGAGCGTGGTTCTGCAGTGACAGCTCTCCCCTATACCAACACAACGCCACAGCTGCCATTTTTCATATTCTTCCCATGTATGGGTACAAATAATGAAAATGAAGGCACACCCTATTGTGAGAAGGAACATGAGTTCTGAAAGATTCCGGACAGTGTAGTTCTGAGGAGTAATGTATTCACAGAAGCGGAATTCACGGTGGCCAAGCCCAGTGGGACCTGTGTGCCTCCTATGGGTTCCGGGTACCCAACGGCCCACCAAGGCATGGAGAAGATCCTCTCTATAGACCACCCTAGCGGAAACTCGGCCCATACTAACAGAGACGCCAGGCCCAATGGGACCTGTGCACGTCCTACGGGTTCAGGGTACCCAACGGCCCACCGAAGCATGGAGAAGATCCTCTCTATAGACCACCCTAGCGGAAACTCGGCCCATACTAACAGAGATGCCAGGCCCAGAGCCCATAGGCCAGGCGGAAGGCCATCTGTCACCGCACAGGGCACCAGGACGCTGAGGGGCTAGCATTCGGTCTGTGCTGCCATTTGATACATACTGGGTGTGAACACATTTCTCTCCAGGTTGAGTATATGCACACATACACCAAACAGAAAATGTGGGATGACCCAGCAGGACATGGCGCTGACCCCCTCAAGTGTCAGAGGCGGGAAAAGCCCCTGAACATTGACTTAACATAACGCCTAGAAGACCACTTGCTAAGTGGTTTAACGACTCACGTGGGGTGTGAGAAAGGTCTCCAGGAAGCCAGAGGAAAAGTCAGTAAAAAGGAAGTGGATGACAAAACTGAAATTAAAATAATTCAAAAAATTGCAATAAAACAAGCAAATTGGCCCACGGAAGAGCACATAGAACTGGTACTGTAGAAAATGAATCAGGAAGGCAGGACAAGCTCGAAAAACTCCAGAATGCAGGAGAAAAAGGCAGTATCGTAAAGAAAGAACAGTGCGAGCTTATGTAGAGTGGGGAGTGAAAACACGACAGAAGAAAGTGACTTGGAAACACACACTGAAATACACACTTGAAGAAAAACGCGAGGAAGGAAACATCGGGAAATGTCGGAGCCTTACCACAATCGCAGAAAAAATTCCCACCAGCATGCAGGCCATAAACACTGTATCTTACAAAGGACAGATATCAAATTTGCCCTTAACTTTCCTTTCTTTCTCCCAAGTGACACATTGGGAGACAATAGAGTATGTAACATATTGTATAGTATCGAGGGTTGGAGAAACTGATTATGCAAAAAATTCAGCAAATACAACCCAAAAAAGCAGAGCATTGGTGTAACAACACGATTTGAGGATGTACAAGAGACATATCACAGGGGGCTGAGGTTATCTAATACTGATAAAGGGGAAAATCCAGACTGAGAAGGAGAGGGCTACGGACTCAAGGCATCAAAAACAGCATACCACAAATGTTAAGTCTGTTGGAAACCCCAGAAGAATGTAATGGAACAGTACGTATTACTGTCGGGCTCTACAACAGAGGCCACACGTCCTGTGCATTTGCAACCCAGATACTATTAATGAAAGATTACGTTTGAAACCCCAGCCTGGAAGGTAAATTGCAGCAGAGACTTTGCAGGGCCATGGGCAGCTTTGCTCTCCAGTTTGGGAGCCAGAACTGAGCACAACCTGCAGGTGGCATTTCACTTCCGTGCACATGGCCCACGTGGCTCGTGCGGCTCGAGGAAACACGGCCCACGGTCACAACGGGAGAAGGTGTGAGAGGTCCTGCCCAGCAATGGGGCAGCAGGGGACACGGGGCCTCAGTAGGGAAACCGATAATCACAGTGCAGAAGTTGATGGACTTCTTGGGGCGCCTGGGTGGCGCAGTCGGTTAAGCGTCCGACTTCAGCCGGGTCACGATCTCGCGGTCCGTGAGTTCGAGCCCCGCGTCAGGCTCTGGGCTGATGGCTCGGAGCCTGGAGCCTGTTTCCGATTCTGTGTCTCCCTCTCTCTCTGCCCCTCCCCTGTTCATGCTCTGTCTTTCTCTGTCCCAAAAAAAAAAAAAAAAAAAAAAAACGTTGAAGAAAAAAAAAAAAAAGAAGTTGATGGACTTCTATAAAGAAATATAAAAATGTAGGGGTGCCTGGGTGGCTCAGTCGGTCAAACGTCCGACTTTGGCTCAGGTCACGGTTTCACGGTTCATGAGTTCGAGCCCCACGTCGGGCTCTGTGTTGACAGCCCGCAGCCTGGAGCCTGCTTCGGATTCTGTGTCTCCCTCTCTCTCTGCCCCTCCCCTGCTCATGCCCTGTCTCTCTCTGTCTCAAAAATAAATAAAAACATTAAAAATTTTTTAGAAATATAAAAGTATATAAATGAGTGAAATAATACATTGCTAACTCATGCTAGTGAGCCCTGGAGGCTGGGAGGTAGGAAGGGGACTGTGTGTTTTGCCACCGAAAGAGAATGTAGCTTTGCCTGTCGTATTTCTTTCTTTCCCATTCTCTTATGAAGAATGTACATGTCTACCACGTGCACGGTTATTGAAGACACTGGAGAAATACTGAGCAATGGTAACTGTGTTTCATTCTGAGTGTTGGGAAGGCGGGCCATGGCTTCATTATGCTTTGTGTTTCCTTTTCATAATTTTCTTGCCGTATTAAAACACAGAACTTGGAAATAAAAATTCTAATAAATTGCACTTAGGCCAAAAGGATAATAAAATCGAGAGCCGCAGATTATTTTAAAAGCAAAACATTGAGACCACCCAGGAGAGAAATTAGGGAGGTGTGGCTAAAGTTGTATTCAGAGGCACACAATTCATCCTCATTATTAAGAATTAAAGAAACAGAAATAAACGTGGCATTTCATTCAAGAAGATAGAGAGTTGGGTCCAAACAGAGAAATGCATGTATTTTTATATAAACATTAAGACTGAACCCTCCAGGGACGCTTGGGTGGCTCAGTCAGTTGAGCGTCCGACTTCAACTCAGGTCATGATCTCACAGCCCGTGAGTTCGAGCCCCGCGTCAGGCTTTGTGCTGACAGCTCACAGCCTGGAGCCTGCTTCGGATTCTGTGTCTCCCTCTCTCTCTGCCCCTCCCCTGCTCATGCTCTGTCTCTCCCTGTCTCAAAAATTAAAAAAAGACTGAATTCTCCAGACTTCACACGGGATGTGACAGGGGATGGGCTGGAAGTGTGAACCATGACATCACATGTGTGGCTCCCTCTTTGGAGACATGTTGTTTCTGGGTTCTGATGTGGATGCGGTGAGACAGAGGCATGGGCTAAGAAATCAGTTCTCAACTGAACTCCTAGGGGCCTCCAGGTCATGTTCCAAGTGGTCACTGGAGGGGGCATGGGGGCATTCAGTAGCCATCACAGCAGCCACTTTTCCTGAAAGGAGGCAAACTTCTCGGTGGGAGGGTCTAGGAGCCGCCAAAGAACACATGCAGGTAATTATGAAGGATGATTCTTGCCCCTTGTGAACTGAGAATCAGAAGGTGAAACCCTGTCGTGGGAAACACTGGTAAAGCCCTAAACCTGCCTCATTTGTGGGGAAAATTGTACCTAGAATATCCTGCAGTGCGGAGATGGGGAGGGGAGAGGGACAGGGTATCTTTGAGGCCTGGGAAGAATTTGAATTACTGTTGGGGAAGCGAGCCCTATAATTGCATGACAGAAAAGACTTATCTGCAGTTTCTTTTCTAATGGATAATAGGCCCTGTATCTTCTCTCCCCGAGATGAAAACATTTTGTTCTGAGTTTTACATGAACATTTGTGCAATTTTCTTTGAAACGAAAGCTGTTTATAGTGGTTTTCTTTGAGCACGGGCACTGAATTGTTACATGCATTTGAGGACTTTGGTTTCGCTTTGCTCTCTCTTGTTTTCAAAAACTTTCTCGTAAATCTCACCAGGGCCTGGCATGATTCCTTTAGAGTCCTATGAAACAGAAACTTTGAATTAGTAGTCTTGTATGCCATAGGATGAATTTTCAAATGAATTTTTTCCTATGGAAAAACTGAATCAATAAAGAAAGAAAACCACAACAAAGGAGTTCTCTAACAGAAGAAAGAGAGAACGAGAGAGAGAGAGAGAGAAAGAAAGGGAAGGAAGGAAGGAAGGAAGGAAAGGAGGGAGGAAAGGAGGGTGGAAGGGAGGGAGGAAGGGAGGGAGGGAGGGAGGGGAGCACCCCAGCAGGAGGCTCTCACAGTGGCCTTGGCAGGACCGGCTCACAGCCACAAAGTCCCGACCCTAAAGGAGCGCTACCTGTGGTGGATTGTGGCAAGTTCCCAAACTGACTACCACAGCATCTCCTGTCCCATGTCATTCCACAACGTGACTGCGCCATTCCCCCAGCAGCAGGTAGAACCTGATGACTTCCCCTGAAGCCGGTAGCTAGGACTCTTCCATGAGTGGAGTATGGCGGAAGTAATGCCCTGAAGCTTCCAAGGCCAGATGTGGAAGGCAGCACATCTTCTGCCACGTTCCCTGGAGCAGGCAGTCCTGGAGCCCGGAGCTGTCGGTAAGAGGGGACCTGCGGGGACAGCCCGGCACCTGGGGGGCGGGGGAGGGAGACTCTGGCAGGTGCTCTAGGCCACAACCCTGGACCTGAACCCTTTTGGCCCTGGAGGCAGATGGGAGTGGCCAAGACTGCAGACTGGCCTTGGGAAGGAGGGGACCCGTGGAAGCAAATGTCTCCACTTGAGTCACAACTTAGAGAACACGTAGGAAGAAGTCTCCAACATCACCTGCGAAAAACACGAAGACACAAAAGGCAAAATGAATTGCATGTCTTCTAAGGGACATTTTCAACTCCTAACCACCAGTCCGATCACGACAAAAAGCGTCACGCGATCACAGATTGGGGGAATTCTAGGGGAGGCTCGGCTAGAACTTTCCCTGACTGTCAAGGTCATGAGAAACACGGAAAGATTGGAAAACTGTCACTGAGCAGCGGAGGTTAGGCAGACACGACAATGAAACGTGGAGGGATAGCCTGGATGAGATCCTGGAACAGAAGTGGAGTAAGGAAATAGGAAAACTGAGAACCAGGAGCTTAGCGAACGCTAACACCATGGCCACTCTTAGCCAGACCGGTGCACCAGGGCCTCGATGAGCCTCAAGGGAGGCAACCGGGTCAGGGATGTGGGGCAACTCTCCATACTGTCTTCACAACTTTTCTGTAAATCTAAAATTCTCCCAAAATCCAAAGATCGTTTTCAAAGAAGAGTTCAAGGTAGAGGGGTGGACCCAACCACAGAATGAAATTACCTGGAGAATACAATCAACCCACTGACTGAGTGTTCAGCAAACACTGACTGGACCCCTCTGATGGGCCAGGTAGTAGCAGGCGCTGTGTCTTGATGATAAAAACACGGTACAGTGCCTTCTTCTGAGCACACGCACGGGCTCCTGCACCAGGGTGACCCTTGAGACCAGCAGAAGAGATGTGAGTTCTAAGCACACAGGGGATCATGCTCCTGGGGATCATAGTTAAACCACAAGCTCAATATTCACTGGCCTCGGCTCAACGGAGGTTAACCTTTGGGGGTTTGGGGGTGCAGGCAGAGACACGGGCCCCAAGCCTCCCCGGCTACCCTGAGGAGCTGAAGTCCTGGAGATGAGGACTCTGACAGGTGACTTTGTGTGGTCCCTGGGGGGCTGACTGGGCTCACGTGGAAGGGCCTTCTAGTCACTACCTGGCCTGGCCAGAGGGGGGTGTCTCCTCCAGACACTGGCCACAAAGAGGCTCCAGCATCTTGGAGACACTCTCATCTGTCACGATTAAGGCAGGTGCCCCTGAGGGCGAGTGGGACGAGAGCAAGATGCTCCCTACAACCCCCAGTGCACAGAGGGGGGCCCCCGCTGCTCAGCGCCTTCCCAGAACATCAGTGGTGCCGCGGCTCAGAACGGTGCAGGCGCACCGGGAGCCGGGTCCCTGTTGTGGGACGGCAGATCCACAGATCGCCCTGACCCTAGGTCCCTCGCCAGCCTAGCTCGCCCGTCACTGGAGGAACGGGGTAGAAGGAGGAATGAGTTCTGTGGAATCAGAAAAGCCGTCCTTAGGTCCCGGCTGGAATCCCTCACACCTAGGTCTCCCTCCGGTTGTCAGCAAGTGACCCGCTTCCCTTCCTCACATGTGACCCAGAGATAACACCATCTGCTCCCGGGGGTGTGAGAACACCTCCTTCTCTCTCTCACTGTGACCCTTTTGGGATTTTAACCTGGCATCCGGGGAGTGTGGGGATAGAACTGATTTTAATACAAAGGAGCTTACAATCCTGTACATCTTATATAACACATTAAAAAAAATTTTTTTTAATATTTATTTATTTTCTGAGAGACACAGAGCACGAGCAGGGGAGGGGCAGAAAGAGAGGGAGACACAGAATCCAAAGCAGGCTCCAGGCTCCAGGCTCCAAGCTGTCGGCACAGAGGCCAACATGGAGCTTGAACTCACGGACCCAGAGATTATGACCTGAGCCAAAGTCAGAGGCTTAACCGACTGAACCACCCAGGCGCCCCTCTTATGTAATGCATTTAAAAGGGTGATCTGCAAGAGCATCTATACTCACCATCCCAAGGTCAAGGGCATCCATGGCATGAACTTAAGGACTCTGGGATGTCAGCAGAAATGTGTGCCAGGGGTTTAAAAAAACCAATCCTTGGGGCGCCTGGGTGGCGCAGTCAGTTAAGCATCCGACTTCAGCCAGGTCACGATCTCGCGGTCCGTGGGTTCGAGCCCCGCGTCGGGCTCTGGGCTGATGGCTCAGAGCCTGGAGCCTGTTTCCGATTCTGTGTCTCCCTCTCTCTCTGCCCCTCCCCCGTTCATGCTCTGTCTCTCTCTGTCCCAAAAATAAATAAATGTAAAAAAAAAAAAAACAAAAAAAAAACCAATCCTGGCCAAGGAAATGGGACGTTCTCACAGACCACCTCCTGGTCACTGCTAACCCAAACCAAGGGCGTTCAGTTTCTCTGTTTCTAGGTCTCTGACCCCATGTGGCACCACATCCCAGCTTCTGATGCACAGGCAGGTTCTCCTTATTGAAACAAGTTGGACTCATCCAGCGGAACTAACCCGGATACAGTTCTTCAGTCCCACCAGAACTATCCAGGATGTCAGCATGTGCCACTGCTCTGGTCTGGGCACCCCCAGGGCTTGCCCAACTGAGCCCCGACCTCCAGTCCCATCTCCCCACCAGGGAGCGGTGAATGCACCCCAACATGGGGCAAACATGCTGACTGGTCAATAAGGGCTTGAGTCCCCATCTGACACCTGCATGTTCTGGGTCACCGGGCCAGGCTCGACCCAGATTCTCGGCCAATCCCAGCTTACCCGTCAGGGCCAAGTTTGAAGTACCCTGACTTAGGAGCTTCCCCTAACCATTCCTGCTCGCCTAGGCTCAACTGGCTAAAACTGCGTCCTCTTCAATAAGATGGAGTCCCGCCTAAAATAGGTCACCTGCAACAGAATAACTCACAGAAATTAAATACATATTTGAAAGCGAGGTACGGCCAGATGTGGGTGGAGGAGAAAGTGGAAGCTAGGTTGGAGAAAGTGCCAAGGGGCTTCTCCTCTGAGTTAGAAGGGGTCCCGGTCCCCTCCGCGGCTATCACAGATATTCAAAGGTGAGCTTGATGACAGGTGTCTCATGAGCGTCCAAATGCTCTTCTCCAAGGAGCAGCATGTACTTGTTCGGAAAGCCAGCTCCAGAGCACGCACCCCTGGACGCTGGCCTCCAGTTCCCCCTCAAGTGCCTTGCTACAGATTGGCGACTGGCTTCGCTGGCAGGGCTGGACTGGCTGCTCTGGACTCTTCTTCGACCTTTGGCCGCTTTCCGCCTGATCTTCCTCCCTGGCTCCAGTTTTTGAAACCTTAGGCGTTTTCTGTTCTGCTTGGGCGGAAATCTTCAGTCCGGTCCCTGGGAATTATCGGGCCTTCCCTCCATGTGCCACACGCAATCCTATCTCTGGCAGAACAGGGCTCAGCTCTCCTGTAGCTCAGATGATAACCAGATTGGTCCATCACTTCCTGCACACAGCGGAGCTAACAAGCAAAATTTGTTCGTGCTCCTTAATGCCCTTTTGGTTGCGGGTTTTCCTCCCAATTTGGAAGGTAACTAATTTGCTTGGAGGGTCTCCAGTCCCTAATCCTTAGACTCACTCTTGCGTCGGACTAGCAAATTGCAGAAGTTTTTCGGAAACCGTGAGAGTCGCCTAAAAAACAAGGCAGCGTAAAGTAGTGATTAAAAGCTTAAGACTCTGGAGCTAGATTCCTGGGTTTGAGTCGGCACTGTGTGAACCGAAACTAAGCAAAATACGTCACCTGTTTATGCCCGGTTGGCTCTGTCTGCAGACCAGGCGGTGCCTGAGATGGTAACTCTACTTATGAGGCAGTTCTCTTCAGTCTATTGTCTTCTTACTCACGAGATGTTCAGCTTCCAGGTAAGTCTGTGAGTGATAAAACAAATGTGCGAAGGAAGTACAGTATTTGCAGATACACTCACAGATGTGAGAGTTGATTCCTAATAAAATTTTCCCCTTAATCCTTAAATGTGATTCAGGGCTAATGAGACTGTTTAAAATACCAGATTTCTGAGTAGAGTCCACTGCGCCCCTACCCACTGCATGCTCAGTGTGTAGTGAGCAGCCGAGACCTCAGACCATGGCATGACGAAAGTCCACTTTTCTCCTTGAGTGCTTTGTCATATTATCATAGCCCTGCTCTTGGCTGAGGCCCAGAAAGAGAAGAACGCAGTGCAGAGATCTCTGTGTACTCCAGGTACATAGGGTGTTGGTTTACAAGGTGGTTTTAACTGGTGGTGGTCAGCGTGTGTTTCCATATCTGTGTTTTCCTGCCATGCCTGCTATGGGGTCTCACACACAGGAGGTGCTCAGTGAATATTTGCTAACTGGCTGAAGCCAGAAAGAAGCTGGGGGCAAGGGGAACAATGCCAGCTGGTTGGATTTTGGTTAATCCTTCTACACACTCAGCTTCCCAGTGACTTCATCACAAGGGGAATCTGTGGGGCCGCCTGGGTGACTCAGTCGGTTGAGCGTCTGACTTCAGCTCAGGTCATGATCTCACAGCTCATCAGTTCAAGCCCCACGTTGGGCTCTGTGCTGATGGCTTGGAGTCTGGAGCCTGCTTTGGATTCTGTCTTTCCTTCTCTCTCTGCCCTCTCCTGCTCGTGCTGTCTGTCTCTCTCAGAAATAAATATGAAAAAATGTTTTAAAAAGGTGGGGAGTCTTTGTTAGTTTAACTTGGTGTTTCAAGGTGTTGCTGAACAGCCCCCTAAAGCTAAGACCTCGTACGAGCAAGTCTGCGGCTTTGCCTTTTCATCCCCAAACACTTCCTGGGTGTTTTCAGCGTGCCAGCCCATGAACACACGGACATGAGCCTCCCTCTATCGAACTGCAACACTGACTCTCCCAACAGTGACCTTAGAAATACTTAAGAAAGGGGCGCCTGGGTGGCGCAGTCGGTTAAGCGTCCGACTTCAGCCAGGTCACGATCTCGCGGTCCGTGAGTTCGAGCCCCGCGTCGGGCTCTGGGCTGATGGCTCGGAGCCTGGAGCCTGTTTCCGATTCTGTGTCTCCCTCTCTCTCTGCCCCTCCCCCGTTCATGCTCTGTCTCTCTCTGTCCCAAAAATAAATAAAAACGTTGAAAAAAAAATTTTAAAAAAAAGAAGTACTTAAGAAATATTTGGGGACAACTTGCCTGAGATCCAACAACATAGGTAAGAGTGGTATTTTTTAAATCAGCATGATTTCTCTACCTGTTGGTACAGCTTCTGTCAGACGTATGTGGTACCTACCTGTGTTGCTTTGCTCTACCAAAGATGCGGGGTCATGAATTTCAAAGGACAATTCTTAAGGATGGCATAAAGATGGCGTTCCTTCCAACGTGCTCAACTTGAAAGTGACAACTAGTATGAACGCAGCTGCTGTTTGCATTCTAATTTCTATGATGTCTTGCAAAATAGAGCTTTTGTGTGTGTGTATGGGTGTGTGCGTGTGTGTGTCAGTGTAAGACTATTCACCAAATAATAATCCCCTTGTGGAAATCAAGACTCTTATTTATGAAATCCTAGCAAACACATTTTGCATTAGATACTACAAGGTTAAAGCATGAGAAGGCATTAAATCAGCTCTTCCAGGTGAATGATATCCGGGAGGACTGTCCCCAGGGGTCACACCAAAGCAGAAGGAGGCTCGGAAGGATGCAAGAAACGTGTGCACGATTTGTGTGTGCTCCTGTGTCATTAGCATGTGGGTGCTGGGCTCCGACATGAATGATCTCCCCTCAGGTTGCCGTCCCCTCTTGCCTACTCAGGGAATCTGCACTGTGTGTGAGTACGATGGCCCAGTATGGCTATTGCATAGCGAGCAAGATGAGTCATGACAAGCCAGCTGAAAAGATCATGGGGACAGCAGTGTCACCCAGAAATCTGTGCTGGGCCATTAACTGCCTAGGGTTTAGAGAATATCTTATGTGAGTCAGGAAGAAGGAAATGATATGTCCAACTTGCCCTGGCCAGGAGTGTCTAAATCGCTTATACCAAATCACGTATACCTCCAGTTCGAGGCTAAGATGTCATTTTATTGCTTTTGTTAGGAGGTTAAGATTTAAACTCAAAAGTCCCAAATACAGGGCCAGCTCCCCCTCCCCCCCAAACCACCAAAATAAACTCAAAATTGGTATTTATTGTCCTAGGACATCCCTTTCTCTCTGAGGATCCCACCTTTGCTGCTTTCCACCAACTTTGTCCCTGTTCTCTCCTGAACACCAACTCCTCACGCAAACAGAAACCTGCTTTCAGAAAGGGTCTGATATAAGTCATGTGCACCTTAGTATGAATTTACCGACAGTTCATTTGTTCAACAGTATGTGTTAAACAGCTACGTCTTATTGATTCCTTCTCTTCCACACGTTTTCTGAGTGCATGGAAAACTCCCACTGCTGTGCTGAAGGCACAAAGACCAAACCTCTGACAGCTTGAGGAGCTCACTGTGCACTGAGAGAGAAAAGCAAAGAACAGTGCTAGTGTGAAGTGTTCAAAGTGGAGAGTTTGGGGCTACACCGTGCTCGCTGCGAGCTCCCATGTTAAAATCCTAACCACCAGGACCTCACTGGGAGACAGAATCTGCATAGAGGAAATCAAGTTAAGATGAGGTCATTAGGACAGGTCCTCATCCAACATGACTGCGTTCTTAGAAAAGAGACACAAAGAAGAAGACAACGTGAAAAGATGGGGAAGGCAGCCAGGGAGAGAGGCCCGGAGCCATCCTGTTCTTGGACCTCAGAGGGGACCACCGACAGACACCTTGACCTGGGACTTCCACCCTCCACAGTGGGAGACAACAAACCACCAAATCTGGAGGATTTTGTCACAGCCGCCCTAGGAAGCCGGCATCTGGCATGAGCAGGACTCTAGGGACACTTAGGGAAAGAAGCCACCAACTTTGCCTTAGGGATCAGAGAATGCTTCCCCTAGAAAGTCTGAGACAAGACAGCCCACGACCCCTTTCCTTCCTTGTTTCCCACTCATGCACTTGCAGTCTGGACCAGATGAGCCAGTTTGGGCAATAGTTCCCAGCAGAGAGGAGAGGCCAGTCGGAGCACCAGCTATCACTTGTCCAAAATGAGAGGGTTTACCTCCCAGTCCGGGAAAGCCTGTCTGCACACTCACGGCCTCAGCTTGGTTTTCACGGCGCCCTGCCTGCAGCCTGTGGTGGCCACCCTCCTGCTCCTGCTTTTCGGTTGGACGCTCGATGAGCAGGTTGTTTCTTTGACCACACTCAGTGTGGGTTCCCCGAGAAGTGGATGGGTGACACTCTGGCTCTGATGGGGCAGAGGGAATGGGGCACCAGGAGGGGACGGAGGCAAGGCACGGAGACAGAAAGGTGTGTTGATATTACATCCTTCCCCGCTCTGGGCAGCTGAGCCCGGGCCCCGCTGGAAACTCTGGGAACACGGGGGCAAATCACAGGCTTCAGGGTGACCCACCTGGGGGCAGTCTTTCGTTGTACTCGAACATCATTGTCATTGGGGTGGGGGTGGCTAATTCTCCAGCTTGGGGTCAAAGCAGCCCTCTTCAAACTCAGAGGAAAACGTGGACACAGAGAAGGAGACCCCTGGAACATCAGCAGGAGGTACCCCCAAGGCAGGTCTGCAGGCTTCTGACCCCACTGTGCCACCAGAACCCCAAATTAGCTGCCAGCCCCCCACCCCTGTGACTTGCCTTTAACTTTAATGCTTCCTCATGTGCAACCCATAAACATGGCCAGATTTCTAACACGCAGCTAATAAGAGTATTTGTGAGCATATAAAAAATAGCCATGTTTGGCATGATAACTGATAGACCATTTCTCCAAAGACCCTGAACTCTCCTATTCTCGGACCATCTGAGCCCCATCCTTTTGCTGCTTGGGATGACCTCAGGAGTCCTGAGTCCACATTCAAATGTCCTGCTGTTACAACATCATGGTGAAATCAGCCAGCTCCAGAAACAGCAGTTGCACTCACAGTCCAAATGTTGGTCTCCAAATCTGGAGTTGGAGATTGACTCTAGCGATAGCAGGGACAGGACACACTGGGTCCCAAACCTCCGCCACAGGCGTATCCCGGGTCTCGGCACAGGGCAAGCTAGTGCTGTCTCCCCAGAAAGGTACCACTATGTCACACACCACACAGAGTAGCCGGAACCAGACTGTGGACTTCCCTGTTCAGTATTCATCACATGCATGCCCGGATGAAGTCCTCGTAAATACTGAAGATGCCAAAATGCCGAAGACACAGTGCCTGCACCCAAAGACATCACACCCCTAAAGAGAAAACCCCAAGGGCCTTCCTTCAATAAAATTTGACCTCATTCCAAAATATTTGGCAGATTTTGGAAAGAAGGGACTGACTCTCAATCACTTAAATGTGGATACTATTCAAGTATTTTCTTTTCAGGCTTTTGTCGGCCTGTGTTTTTTGGTGCCTCGCTCAGAGGGTACAAACACAGAAAGGGGATTGCATTCAAGGGCATTTCAGTGACTTGGTATGTGGGGGTGTGGGACGCAATACTGGGAAAGGTAAGGACGGTACAGAAATGGTCATTTCTGAGCCAAGACTGAGCTGGTTGAACCTTTCAAACATGTTTATGGAGCTTCAAGCCACACACCTGCCCGGCACCTTCTCACGGTGGAAAAGGCAGGGCCTCCAGGTAAACAGAGTCCTGGGCCGCTGCCCCTCTGCCACATGCTGGGCTGGGGTCTGTCATCTTTGAAACTGAGCTCAAGCAGTGACGTCTCCAACTTGATTCGACCGGGCGGTCGTTCAAACCAGCAGTATCTCCCGGTGACACAACTCTGTCTGCCCTTCGTGGTTTCACTCTTCTCACCTCACTTAGAAGTGCCTTCTGTGTGCTCACCTGCCAGGAGCATCCTCCTGCAGAAACCCTGCTCTCTCTTTCCTCTGTCCCCTGTACCCTGCCCCATGGCCCCGTCCAGCTGGACACACCAGCATCATGCCTGCCGTGTGGATGTCCCCTTCCCCACTGACAGCACGCCCATGGGAGCATGTGGAAGCTTTGGAAGCCATTCCGTGGCCGACCAGCCAACAGAGCAGTTGCCAGGCACAGACTGGGGCAGTCAGACTCCTCCCTCGAGAGTTTGGATGTAGAAATAAGAGAATAAAGCAACTAGCCCCAGGACCTAAAGCCAGAAGATTCCATAAGGTGGGGTTGGGGCATGATAGGTCATGGCAAGCTGCCATGGGGAGGGCACTCCCAGGGGTAAGAAGGAGAAACATCTTCTAGAAGCTGTAGCAGAGCCACAGGAGAATGGAGCAGACACTTACAGACTCAGAAATGCTAAGAAATGGGGAAGCCAGGAAACCCGTGAAGGGAGCACCCAGGGTGGGCCCCTCAATGGCAGGCCAGGGCTCCTGAAGGACAAGTGCCGTTCTGAGAATACTGTCCCTGCTCAGCTCCAGGAGAGTCTCCTGGTGACGCCCCTGATGCAACCCGGTGCCACACTCCCGCACCTGCCAGCTCCAGCCGGACCCACGTGCCGACAAAAATGCTCAGTGTTACTTTACGAATGCAGCCGCCTGGGTGCTTAGACACCAGCCTTCCTCTTAAAGGCTTGCAATCTTCTTGGTTTTGTCTAATTTCTGTTTCTCAGAGCAATTTTAAGGGAAGTAGTTATTTTCTTTAAATGCTTATTTATTTGTTCTGAGAGAGAGAGAGTGAGCAGGGGAGGAGCAGAGAGAGAGGGGGAGAGAGAATCCCAAGCAGGCCCCACACTGTCTGTACAGAGCCCCATGTGGAGCTCGAACCCATGAACCACAAGATCCTGACCTGAGCCAAAATCAAGAATTAGACACTCAACCGACTGAGCCACCCAGGTGCCCCTAAGGGAAATAGTTCTGTGTAAAAATACTGTACAAATAAGTTAAAATTACATTGTATGATCTATTTCACTCTGTGTTCTGTCCACTACAATTAGTAGTAGTTTTTGTGGGTTTCAACAGGTCTGTTTGGTGAGAATTCCAAGATTCTTTGTGGCCCTTCTGGAAAAGGTATTTGACTACACAGTGGCCAATGCAAGCATGACAAAAGGCCACAGAGAAGAAATGTCTCCATTCCCAACAGCAATGCACATGGAGGAGAACCGAGGGGTGGCCAACAGCCAAGAGTCTCTTCCCCTGAGTATCTGGTCCCTTCAAGGCCAGCTCTCCCCTTGGGGACATCCAGTGGGTGGTCTTGGCCCAGCTCTACCGGGCACGCCGAGAAGGAGGCTCTGGCTGGAATATCCGGGGGAGCTGGGTGACCTCGCCCCACCAGGAGTTAACCTCACACTTAATCCACAAAGCTGTGTTTTTCTCACTTCTGTGGCTGACTCGGGCATCACAGCTGGCGGAAGATGTTTTCCCCAGGGGTGCCCAGCACCTGGGTCTGCCCCAGGTGCACCCTTTCCACTCAGGCTCATCATGTGTCTCTGTCTCCCCGGCTGCCTGTGGACACCGTGTCCTAACCTCAATTTTAACGCATTCCTCTAGTGCTGACGGTGCCATTCATTTTATTCTTATATGCCTGTAAATCTTTTTTAGATATGCGTTCATGGTCACTTGAGGGCAGTCATCAGCATATTTATAAGCTGAAGCAATCAGAAACCCGCATGTCAATGTAGCTTCGAGCCTGTGACACCCAGGAAGCTGGGCTGAGTCCCAGCAAAGGGGCCAGTCTCCATGAATATCATATCGTAACATTTGTGGTGATGCCCAAATGATGGCTTCAGCCATTCATAAATGCATTCTAAACCAACCCGATTATTCAAAAGGCACTGGTGCATTTGGTTTTATGATTTAAAAAATGTGGTCTTTACATAACTCCAGGAGGAATAGAATTTGCATTCCTGATATGGATTGGGAATATCCACGTGGCTGGGTCCAGCTTTTCAGGGGCCCACTGGAGGCAGCTGGCATAGAAACCAGAGAGGTTCCCGCCTACCACACGGCCCCCCCCCCACACACAGACGCTCAGGACACTTTCAGGGTCAGCTTCCCTCCCACTGAGATGCCTCAGGTTTTGCTCATTACGTAGTTCATAGTGACAATGGGTCCTCCATCGGGCAGTATTTGTATTGCTGAGTTAGGGCATCGATGATATTCTCTAGAACATTCCAAGAGGAAATTTGGGAGTTACGCTAATCAGAGTCTTCTCTCATTCCCTCAAACATCCCAAGTTTGGGCTTGTAACTAATATTATGTTTGCATAATACATAAGAGGAAAGTGCTGTACCTTATACACCAAAGTCACAGAAATAACTCTATTACAACTTCTTATCTCAAAACAGATGGAGGCAGACAAAGGCAAATATGAATTTCAGAGCCTCAACCACTGAAAATGTGAGTTCTCGCTGGTACTTAAACTATAAGCCAATCTCACAAGAAATGATTTGCCTATACTTGCAGTAATATGTCTGCTCCACAGACAGCATGACACGTGGTGGGAAGAGAAAGAGAATTGGATGGGCCACCGCTTTGTTGTTCTGCCAGCTAGTCCAGGCCAAGGAAAGGAAAGTCATCTATAGTAAGCACCAGAGTTCGATGGCGAGAGACAATTGTCCCAGGCACAAATACCTAGTTGACAAGGACAGTGAGCTCAAAGTGGAGAAAGCACACGAAACACCGTCACTTGGGCTAAACCCTGAACCAGCCGACCTCTCTCTCAGTAATGTTCCTCCAGAGACTATGATACCACCTGCCGTTGGGGACATGCCCGCACTGCAGAAGGGGCCCCAGCTGGCCCTGAGGGCCTGAGACACTGGTGCCACCTTCTCTGGGTGGGCGATTGACAGCAACTGCCCCCCGCAGTCACATCCGAGGGCCACGCTGCCTGAGTTCACTGTCTTGACCTCCTTTCCAAAGCCAGTGCCGAGCCAGCAGGGACAAAACTATCTCCCACTCACTTTCCACCGAGGGCCATCACCCAGCTTTACATTTTATGTGGAAGAGTGCACAATGAATGAGCAGATGTCACCCTACTTTTTAAGGCATTAAGTTACATTGAGCTGTTTTATCCAAGTTCATCACATTTAGGTGGACTGAGATCGCAGGCACGTGACTTGCGCATTTTGCCAGAATTTTTGCTGACATGATGTGACAAAAAAGAATTAAATGAGTTCGGAGTCTGCTTCTTGCCCTTCAGGTTGATTTAAGGAAGCAGCAAAGAGAGACTCTTTCTTTTGCATTTGGCATTGGGGCTGGTACACGGTGTGCTTCATGGGTGTAGTCAGGGAATTAGCTGGTCTGAATAACGGTCCTCCAGGGAGCATCTTCAGGAAGACGATGGCTTCCTGCTGGGCTCCCCGTAGCCGAAACAGACACCACAATGAAGAGGCCTTTGGAGGACGGGTCCCAGGTGCTTCAGACGTGCCTTTGTGTGTCTGGCAATGTACCCCTCTGGGGAGTTCAGTGAGAACATCCCAACTTTACCACGGGCTTTCAGATACTGGATTTGAACACCTTTAACAGGTTGGTTCCGGTTTGCATGCCCTTTTGCCCTGTGTGCCCTGTCCCCTCCCCTGCCGTTTCCAGGCCTTTCTGCACCATCCTGGCAAGTGCTGTCCTCACCACACACGGTCCAGCCCCGGCACCACGACCTCGCCTTCAGATGGCACCAGCTAAATCCAGAAACAGCGTGAACCACTGCAGGTTAAGTAAGGCGTTAGCCTTCTTGTTAAAGTCACACTGTAATAAGTCCAGTACAGGCCACGGGAACGGAGTCCGGGGAGCAGTCTGGAGTGAATGAAGGAAGAATTTTTGGCAAAGGGACAGTCTCAGCACCCTCACCACGCATGCCACAGTCAGGTGCCGCATGCTCCTCGTCAGAAGCTTGATTTGTGCCCATGAATGGAAAGACGTGGGCCTTTGTCCAGCCAGGACCTCAGTGGACAATGTTTTCATTTTAACTCAATTGTTTTCAGTAACTGGAATATTATATGGAAGCGCTGAGAAAAGTTAACTGGGTAAGACGCCTGGTGTCCTCTCCATAAGCTAACCAGGGTTTGGGCCACTAGATGGTTCCCCAGCAGCTGGAAGGAGGTAGGAAGAGCCAGCTCTTGTCGCATGGGGCCAGAGGAAGGTCAGGGCCGGACACTGACGTCCTCTTATTCTGTTCACACCTAGACCACAGATCCCCTGGCTGTGTGTTCTGTCCACTCATTTTGGAAGTTAGCTTTAACTGACTCTCAATAGCCTGAACTCGACGATCTCAAGTCTCCACATGAGAGCCTCTCAGAAGGACAGTTGGAAAGGGGGTAACATGGAACCTACTACATTTCCATTTTGCAAAGGACAGTGAAGGGATATGCCAGGAATTAGCGGCTGACCAGTCTCACTCAGGTACCAGGAAAACTGACTGAGGATAGAATTAGAGACCGTGAAGCAGTAATTGGTAGCACCGTAATCTAAGAGCATCAGTGAACCAACCGCTTAGGGGAGAAAAAAATCATTACTGTTAGTTCAATGAGAATTCTCTCAGTGAAATGGAAAAGCGAATGTGCCTTTTAAATTTGCCACAATCGAGTCCATCCCTACAAATTCCCTTCATTTACAGGGTTCTCTATTTCCCGGATCACCTCGGAAAGAGTTCTGAAAGTGTTTCTGGTGATGCCAGCGATGAGGTCAACCCAGAACAACATCCGATCTGTATGGACACCCCAGAGTTGAATCTCTGAGCAGCCTCCAACTCCACAACGTCCTTGGGGCTCAAATATTTCCAAAAAGGCCAAAAATGGATTCCGCTGACTCGGAAATATCTGAGTTAGGGATGCTGTGCTCATGATTCCCCGCCCCCATGTTTGCTCCCTGAAGCATAATGGAAAAAAGAAGCCAGGCTTTGGCCCCACAGACAGGAGTGGGATCTCCAGCTTACATACTGGCTCTAAGACCTTCCTTGCCAAGGCTTAGGACTTTTTCCCAGTGTATGTGTTTGTTCAATATGAATAACAATCTCTGTTGAGAACAAAAATCCAATAAAAGGCATTTACTGAGAGAGTCTGGGATGTGGCCCATTCCATGTGATTGCTGTTTCTGAAGTTTGTATGTTTGAATGAGCACTATGTTTGGAAAAGGATATGACCCAGCCCCAACACCCAAATGTGGTCTCTTGGTTTGCCCTCCAGTCACATGGACTAATGAATAAGTATATGACCCAAACCTGAAGCATTGCAACCAGAACATTCATGTGGTTGGTATTCATCAAAACAAGAGGAAAGAAAATCATAGAAAGTCAAGCAGTGTTGACAAAACCCCCAGCATCACCACAGTGTTGCATGAAGACCCTCGCCTCCCACCCAGATCACTTGGCTCATAAACCATGCATCTTCCCATGGTGTCCACCTCCCCATGGGCCACGGGCGATAGCAAATAAACTTTCCATGATTTATTACAGCCATTTTTGACTTTTTAAAAGATCTATATTTTAAATGTTTTTGGAACACTTGTGTTATTTGGCTCCTTCTCTGTTTTGACTCCTGCTGATAAATAATCTTCAACTCTGTGATAACAGTTGCAAATTGCTCTCCCTGCAGTGCTCATAATGTCTATTCAGTAAATGTTCATTTTGCTTCCTTTCTCATTCGAGCTCATCTAGTCCTTTAAAATAGTGGTCTGTCAACTGCTTTTTATGTGTTTATTGACAGGATCATATGGTTCTTATCTTTTCTTCTATTAATGAAAATACAGCATCCTTTCTTAATAAAAACCTGCAAGAAAGTAGGGATAGAAGGATCATACCTCAAGATCATAAAAGCCATATATGAAAGATCCAACATTAATATCATCTTCAATGGGGAAAAACTGAGAGCTTTCCCCCTAAGGTCAGGAACACAACAGGGATGTCCACTCTCACCACTGTTATTCAACATAGTATTGGAAGTCCTAGCCACAGCAGTCAGACAACAAAATGAAAATAAAAGGCATGAAAATTGGCAAAGAAGAATTTAAACTTTCACTGTTAGCAGGTGACAGGATACTCTACCTGAAAAACCCAACAGACTCTACCAAAAGTCTGCTAGAACTGATATATGAATTCAGCAAAGTCGCAGGATGTAAAATCAATGTACAGAAATCAGTGCATTTCTATGCACCAATAATGAAGCAACAGAAAGAGATATCAAGGAATCAGTCCCATTTACAATTGCACAAAACCCCATAAAATACCTAGGAATAAACCTAACCAAAAAGGTAAAAGAGCTTTATGCTGAAAACTATAGAAAGCTTATGAAAAAAATTGAAGACACAAAGAAATGGAAAAATATCCCATGCTCGTGGATTAGAAGAACAAATATTTTTTAAATGTCGATACTACCCAGAGCAATCTACACATTCAATGCAATCCCAATCAAAATTGCACGAGCATTCTTCACAGAGCTAGAACAAACAATCCTAAAATTTGTCTGGAACCACAAAAGACCCCAAATAGCCAAAGTAATGTTGAAAAGCAGGAGGCATCACAATCCCAGACTTCAAGCTGTATTACAAAGCTGTCATCATCAAGACAGTATGGGATTGGCACAAAAACAGACACATAGACCAATGGAATAGAATAGAGAACCCAGACATGGGCACACAAGTGTGTGGTCAACTAATCTTAGACAAAGAGAATCCAATGGAAAAAAAGACAGTTTCTTTAACAAATGGTGCTGGGAGAAGAATGAAACTGGACTACTGTCTTACACCAAACACACACACACACACACACACACACACACACACAATGGATGAAAGACCTAAATGTGAGACAGGAAACCATCAAAATCTTACAGGAGAAAACAGGCAACAACCTCTTTGACCTTGGCCACAGCAACTTCTTACTTGACAAGTCTCCAAAGGCAAGGGAAAAAAAAAGCAAAAATTAACTATTGGGACCTCATCAAGATAAAAAGTTTCTGCACAGGGAAGGAAACAATCAGCAAAACTAAAAGGCGAACGACAGAATGGGAGAAGAGATTTGCAAATGACATATGGATAAATAATTAGTATCCAAAATCTATAAAGAACTTACCAAACTCAACACCTGAAAAGCAAATCACCCAGTTAAGAAATGGGCAGAAGTTATGAAAAGATACTTTTCCAAAGAAGACATCCAGATGGCCAACTGACACATGAAAAGATGCTCAAAGTCACTCGTCATCAGGGAAATACAAATCAAAACCACATTGAGATACCTCCTCACACCAGTCAGAGTAGCTAAAATTAACAACTCCGGAAACAACACATGTTGGTGAGGATGTAGAGAAAGGGAACGCTCTTGAACTGTTGATGGGAATGCAAAGTGGTGCAGCCTCTCTGGAAAACAGTGTGGAGTTTCCTCAAAAAATTAAAAATAGAATTACCCTAAAACCCAGAAATTGCACTACTAGGCATTTTCCCAAGGATACAGGAGTGCTTATTCAAAGAAGCACATGTACCCCAATGTTTATAGCAGCACTATCAACAATAGCCAAATTATGGAAAGAGCCCAAATGTCCATCAACTGATGATGAATGGATAAAGAAGATGTGGTTTATATATACACAATGGAATACTACCTGGTGATCAAAAAGAATGAAATCTGGCCATTTGCAACAACATGGATGGAACTGGGAGGTATTATGCTAAGCAAATAAGTCAGTCAGAGAAAGGCAGATATATGATTTCACTCATATGTGGAATTTGAGAAATTTAACAGATGACCATAGGGTAAGGGAAGTAAAAATAAGATAAAAATAGAGAGGGAGGGGCGCCTGGGTGGCGCAGTCGGTTAAGCGTCCGACTTCAGCCAGGTCACGATCTCGCGGTCCGTGAGTTCGAGCCCCGCGTCAGGCTCTGGGCTGATGGCTCGGAGCCTGGAGCCTGTTTCCGATTCTGTGTCTCCCTCTCTCTCTGCCCCTCCCCCGTTCATGCTCTGTCTCTCTCTGTCCCAAAAAAGATAAATAAATGTTGAAAAAAAAATTTTTAAAACAGAGAGGGAAGCAAACCATAAGAGACTCTTAAATACAGAGAACAAACTGAGGCTTAATGGTGTGGTGGGGGAGAGGGGTAAGTGGGTGATGGGCATTGAGGAGGGCACTTGTTGGGATGAGCACTGGGTGTTGTATGTAAGCAATGAGTCATGGAATCTACTCCTGAAGCCAAGACTACACTGTATGTTAGCTAACTTGAGAATAAGTTTTTAAAAAGAAGAAAAAAAATAAAAATAATGAAACAGTGGTCTGCACGCTGCCATATGCATTTCCACAAGGTGCTTGGGGCACAACTTGTTTTAAGTCTCCAGACACCCTTTTCTGTGGGTGCTCTTTCCCCAAACTTGCACCTGCCAATGGCCCGTTTCTTCTCCACTCTGTTTCACGACTATCCTTCCCAGAAGAAGGTTTCTCCTTTCTCCCTTTCTGAACCCCAGGCAAGTACATTTTCACAGGGCATAAAGCCTTCCTCTTACCAAACCAAGGGAAGAGAAGGAAAACATCAGCTTCCGCCACCTTATTGCGCTCACCTGTCTGATACATCTCATTTCACCTAAGAACACAACATAAGCTTAGAGGCAGGGTATTTGGGGGCCATGGTGAGGCATCTGAATTTTGATCTCTTGTAGGGCTGAATGTGATAATAACAACTTTGGTTTAAATGGCATAATATCTTCCATCTCCTAAAGTTTTGTCTGATTTTTGCTCGCATGTGGGAGCCTACCCAGAGGACCCAACAAAAACGGGGGTAAGAAATACTGAAGTCAGCCCATGGTGGGCTGAGAATGCTCCCTCTGCCCGTGACAAGAGGAGCCAATATTAATCTGCCGTCAAACACGCCCTCTGCCTTTTACTCAGTTTTGGTAACAAGGAATGCAGGGAATAACTTCATTCACCCACACCTCGGCTTGTGTCTGCTCCTCCAAGGTTCTGATGAAAATATTTTTTAAATGTATGACAAAATAATCCCATTTTGTGAAAAACATCCTGCAGTGGTAAAAGTGTATTGAAATTAACAATATTTCTCTATCCCTAAAACCTTCTGGTGTTTTTTAAGTTTATTTATTTATTTTGAGAGAGAGGGAATGTGCAAAAGAAGGGAGGGGCAGAGAGAGAGAGGGAGAGAGAGAATCCCAAGCAGGCACCGTGCTGTCAGCGTGCAGCCTGGCATGGGTCTCGAACTCCCAAACCGTGAGATCATGACCTAAGCCAAAATCAAAAGTCAGATGTGGGGCGCTCAGTCAGTTGGGCGTCCGACTTTGGCCTAGGTCGTGATCTTTCTGGTCCCGAGTTCTAGCCCCACATCAGGCTCTGTGCTGACAGCTTGGAGACTGGAGCCTGTTTCAGATTCTGTCTCTCCCTCTCTCTCTCTGCTTCCCACTCCACCCCACTCACACTCTGTCTCTCCCTCTCAAAAATAAATAAACATTAAAAAAATTTTTTAATAAAAAAAAAAGTCAGATGCTTAACCAACTGAGCCACCCAGGAGCCCCACTAAAATCTTCTGGTATTTCGAGTTTTTAAAAAATGAACGCCCCAAAGCAAAAGAGTAATGACAGATCTCTAGGTAATATTTTTCATACAACCGTAAAGAAGTCTAAATAATCTAATGCCATTGCTATAATGAAACTCCTTCCAATTCCAAGCACTAATTTATTTGAACAAGATATTTTATTACTTAAAACTATAAAAATAAATTTTTTTAGCCTGGCAGGCTCAGTCAGCTAAGCACCTGACATCAGCTTAGGTCATGATCTCACTGCTCATGAGTTCGAGCCCCACATCAGGCTCTCTGCTGACAGCGCAGAGCCCGCTTTGGTTCCTGTCTCCCTCTGTCTCTGCCCCTCCCCAATTTGTGCTTTCTCTCTGTCTCAAAAATAAATAAAAACATCAAAAAATTTTTTTAAAAAAATCAGGAATTGAAATGATAATAAGCCTTGTCTCATTCTTTTCATAAAGAGGAGTCATCTGTGGTCATGTATGCTAATTGGCACAAAAGCCCTATCTACATCAACAGATACATTTCCTATAAAACCTTACTTTCTTATGTTTAATCACGATACATACAATTTTATAATATGTTTGTTGTTTTGATCAATTTCTTCAGTTAATAATTGTCATGACTCAATTCAGAAGAAAACATAGAGCACTCTGGTCATTAGAAATGAGTAGAGTTTTATAAGATTTCATATACAGGTTTTTTTTTTAAGTTTATTTATTTATTTTGAGAGAGGGAGAGAGAGCATGTGAGCAGAGGAGAGGCAGAGGGAAAGGGAGAGAGAGAATCCCAAGCAGCCTCCACACTGTCAGTGCACAGCCTGATGCAGGGCTCAATCCCAGGAACCGTGAGATCATGATCTGAGCCAAAATCTAGAGACGGACACTTAACTGACTGAGCCACCCAGGTGCCCCAAGACTTTATAGACGGTTTTTGAGAAGAATTATATAGGTTGGACAGTAAAATATATTACATGAACATAAAATCTGTGGGAAACAGCAAATAAAGAGAACAGTAGAAATCATTCTATCGTAAAAGAACTTGTTCATATGCCTTTTAAATGGAGGATGGAGCAATCAGAGTACTAGGATACTTAGATCCCACTGGGTCCATTTTTTAAAGTGATGTACCACTTTTATTTTAAAAAGTCAATATTCACTGGACACCAGAAATCATAATTTTCCAAACAATTAGAACTTTTAAATAGAATCTTTAGCTATCGTCTTAAAAGAGAGTAGATCCTGCAGCCTTTCAAGCTTCTTTCATGGTTGGCAAAAAAAAAAAAAAAAAAAAAAAAAAAAAAAAGTTAAAGCTGCTGCTTTAGAATATTATACAGTAAAAAGTAAGAAATTGAACATCTGCTGGGTCAAACCCCATGTCCTACTCTGACTGATCCATCATATTTCAGCAGAGAATGAGGTATGACCCTATAGCTCTACCATCATAGCCAGAGAACATTTCTTTTTTAGATTCCCAGGGGGATACCCAGGTGGCTCAGTCGGTTAAGTGTCCAACTCTTGATCTCAGCTCTGGTCTTGATCTCAGGGTCATGAGTTTAAACCCTGTGTTGGGCTCGACACTGGGCATGAAGCCTACTTAAAAGAAAGAAGGAAGGATTGCCTCCCCCTGCAGCCATTGCCAGGAACTGCCGTGTGTGACCACCTTGCGTACCTATATTCTGTGAATGGGACAGGAAAGAGGCTTGCTCCTCTCCTGAAGGATGATGACCCTTAAATTAGTTGAGTAAGATTTTCCCTTTTATTAGTGATGTCCTGCTATTTAATTCACAAGGAAAAAGAAGCTTGGAGGTATAATGGGCCACCTTATGTAGGCAAAGGCTATGTTCAGGGAAAGAACAAACATATACATACAAATGACTTGAGAGTTAATTTGTAATGAAACAATCTCTGAGGCACAAAGAGAAATTGCACTGGAAAGCCAATTAATAAAATACAAAGTGAGAAAAGATTTAGCTTGGGTTGCTAGGCTGGAGAAGCCGCTGTCGGGGAGATTTTGCAGACAGTCCTATGCCCTTCAGCAATTCGATAGAAGCACTATAAATCACCTTTCGGAGAAAGGAATGGATGCTTAGTGATTAATAATTGTGAGGTTTCTTCTGCAGTAGATGCTGACACCTTAACACTGTTTGGGACAGAAGCATGTTTTAAAACTTCATTGTTACAGAACAGTGGTTCAGAGCAGAGACCAGAGGTCAGAGGAACAGCCCTTCACGTTTACAGATTTGAACACTCTGCAGCCAGCACAGACCTGAGCACTCATCGGGTGTAAATGAAAACGAAAATTTCCTTTTGTGTGTTTCCAGTCTGGGTGCACAGAGTTACATAACAATACCACGCGATGCTAAGTGCTGAAACAAAACAAAGCAAATGGACGCGGAGAAGCAGGACACTGCTTGCGACGTGCCTCCAGGGAGGCCTCTCTGACAAGAGAAGAGACAGAAAACTAAGACACACATGGTAAAGTCACTTTTCAACTGGTGCCAACAGCTCCAACAAGGTAAACAGAGGCAGATTAAAACTGTCGGAAGCTGAAGACAAATATTATCCAAGGGATATTAGCATGAGGTCTACCCAAAGTCCAAGGGTCATTCAAGATAAAGTCTGACTCCAAGTTAAGAGCTCATTAAAAAGAATAAATATTGATGGATAGATAGATCAATAGAGGTGGGATAAGACAGGCATTGAAATGTTAATGGTTGAATCTAGGGGTTGGGCATACAGGTGTTCCTGGTAGAATTCTTTCAACTTTGAACATTTACAGAATAACATGGTCTGAGGACATATTAAAATGACACATTAAAAAAATATATTCTTCTCAAGGTTACAAATAAATTTCAGGTTAGCGTAAGTCATACATTATAACAATCATTAAGAATAATTATGAAATTCATCCAATTTGCATTGGTGTTTACTTAAATCGCATTCCATATAGCTATCATCTTTTAAAAATGTTTGACGACGGACAACGTTGTATTAGTTTCAGGTGGAGAAGGTAGTGATTCCACAGGCCTATACGTTACTCGTCTGCACTGAGTTCTGGTTTTGTCTTAAGACAGAGTAGCCAATGAAAAGTCACACTCATGTGTCTTTCAGTTACACACGTACATGGATGGTGCAGAGATATTGAGATGATGGAATTACCCATTACCTGTGCATAGGGGAGAAATACATTCTAATTTCATAGAAAACCCCTCTAAAGCAAAAAACCATCAAGTTTTCAATATTAAGTGCTGATATGAATGTTAAAAGCCCTCATTCTTAAATATTTAATTAGTCACTGAAATCTGACAAAACCAGTAATAACTGGTAGATGACTTCAACAATGTAGACTGACACCATTCACACCAAATGGCATAGCTCCAAAAGTCCCAAAAATACAGTAGCAAAATAGTTTTCCTCTTCCAAAAAGAGTTTGAAAATGTGGGGCTCTATGTAGTCGAGAGTCTCCGGAAGGTCACACATTAGAAACTGAACAGAAACTTTCTAGCATCAGAGTATGATGGTGGCTCCATGACTGTTATGACCAAAGCTAGTTTTTATAGAAGAAACTTCCCTCAAATTTCTCTTCAAATTCTCTTAAATGCAAACAAACAAACTATTTCAAAAGAAATGGGGCACAGAAATCTCAAGGTCTGCCAGACCAGAGGTGTAATTTCTAAGAATCAAAAGTGAAATGAGGACAGAGTTACAATAACTTGATCCCTCACAAGGAAATTAAGCAATTTCCACTCCCCCCTCTCTGCCATGCACGCTTACTGGGGAGGGATGTTCCCATCACACAAAGCATCTTTCTAAGGTGTCTGGGATCATTTTGATCCTTTCCCTCCCACTGTACTTATATTTGTTCAATTGCTTCCAGTTAGGCAAAAAATGGCTTTTGGCTAGCACTTTCCTTGTGGAATGTGAAGCTGGCCGAGGAAGGTGCCGACTTTGGACGGGCCACTGGAGCACTGCCTTCTGGAACCTGTACCATGTTAGTTCATTATTTCTAGCAAAAGTGTATTTCATACTATCCAAAAATAAGTTCTCCACCCAATAACATGACTGGGCTGCAGTAACAGGAAAACATACCTCAGTGGAGCAAATCCATAGTAGATGGATGACTGATAAACACCGGAGTGTTGGCTGTGAAAATATATTAATAAAAATTTAGGGACATTAAGATTAAGACGAATAGGATGGTATACAAATATTGTACTCTAGTTCGTAAAGTTGTTTTTCACTGGGATGTGTCATGGAAGTTCTGAAATTGGTTTTTATGTGTTCCAAGACTGAAAAACTAAGTAAATATTTTTAGGGAATGGACAGCTGAGACTCTCATTATCAGAGTAATAAGTTACAAATGAAGAAAGCGGAATCCCAAAATGAACCCCGGCATGTTGGATTGGAACCAAAAGCACGAACTAAGGAACATGCACACATACACAGATAGATATTGAAATAGGTAAAGATATGTATGTGCGCATTTGCATGCCTATACACATTTTTTGATCTGTCCATGAAGGAGTCCTAGAAACAATGAATGATACTAAAGTAGCAATGAGCACGGCACACAACTTGGTTCCTAAACATCATCTTCCAGTGATAACTAGAGCTCTTTAGAAAAATAGCTCTTCCAAAGTGGGGGCAGGGAAAATATAACATGAGCCTGGAACATCTTGTGGTACCAGAAAGGAAGGAGGTGCCCCCAAAGTGGTGGAGTTATGTCACACACAAAAAAGAAGAAGCCAATTTTAAGAGGTTCCCAAATGTCAAAGCCAGCACCATTTGAGCAATAACCTAAATCCAATTATTTCAATAATTACATTAAATAGAAATGGCCTAAAATAGCACTAATGAAAAGAAATTGACAGACTGAATTTTATTAAAAAATAATTGTGTGCTATCTATAAGAAATCTACTTCAAACATAATCATACAGGTAAATTAGAAGTAAGCAGACAGTATAACAGTGTGCCAAGTAAATACTAATTGAAAAACCTAAAGTGGCTACAGTAATAGCAAAAAAAGTAGGCTTCAGATAAAGGAAAATTACTAAGAATACGGAAAGACACTGCATTGTTATAAAGTCAATTAATCAAAAGTAAATAATAATCCTAAATGTGTACGCATCTAACAACAAAGTTCCAAGATAATGAAGCAAAAACTGAAAAAAATAGGCAAATCCACAAGTGATGATGATGATGTCAGCGGTCCTCTCACAATGACTGATCAAACAAGTGGAGCGAAAATCTGCGAGGAAATGAAAGACCCACAACCCCCACCTGACAATCTTACCTCAGGGACGTTCCACACTCCACGGTCAACAGGCAAACTGCATATTTTTGTTCAAGTGCACATAGATACACATCAAAACAAACCATATTCTGGGCCACAAAACAAACCTAAACAAAATTAAAAGGATTTAAATAAGGAAAAGTCATTTCCCTTGCAAACATAATGATAAAGCAAGAACAGAAAGATCCTTCGAAAATGTTCAAATGTTAGGAAAATTAGGATCACACTTTTATTTTTTTAAGTGTTTACTTATTTTGAGAGAGAGAGAGAGACAGATAGAGTATGCACGCAAGTGTGAGTGGGGGACAGGCAGAGAGAGAGAGAGAGGGCGAGAAAGAATCCCAAGCAGGCCTCATGTTGCCAGCACAAAGCCCAATGGATGAGGGACTAGAACCTGCTTGGGGTTCTCTCTTGCCCTCTCTCTCTACCCCTCCCCCACTCTCTGCCTCTCTCTCTCCATAAATAAAATAAACATTAAAAAATAAAATAAAATTGGCAATCATTGGAAACAACCCAGATATTCCTCAATATGTGTGGTCAGTGGCTGCACAAACTATGTTACATCTGTGCAAGGAAGATGCTCCGCATCAAACGTAAAGAACCTCAGAGGAGGGGCCAAGATGGTGGAGCCGCATGGAAGTTCTCCGTTTCTCTCACCCCTGAAAGGCAGCTAGAGCAGCACCAAACCACCTTGCACACCTAGAAAATTGATCTGAGGATTAACTCGACAATCTCCATAACTTGAGCCACAGAACTCGGCAGGTACGCAGCGCGGAGAGGCGGACTGGGGGAGAGAGAAGCCAAAGAGGGCAGGGAGCTGTTTTTGCTTGTGGAGAGAGGACAGAGACAGCGGGGAGAATTTAGGAAAATCACTCCCCCTGAAAGTAGCTGTAGAGAAAGAGAAAGACTGGAAACACCCTCAAAGTACTGAACAAGAAAGGGAGAAAGGAGAGGGCTTCAATACCATTAAGACTCTATAATCAGGGGGAGCACAGTCGGAAACTCTGCAGCTCAATACCTGGCGGTACTCTCATGGGAAAGGCGAATCCCCAGGAGCAGACAGTGAGGCCTGAGGGGTCCTTGGGCCACACAGGGAGAGGCAGCTCCCCTGCTGGGAGGACATTTGGTAGAGGCTGTGTGGCCTCCCCTGGGGAGAAGGTCCCAGTGGGCCCCAGAGAACAGCAACATTTGCCAGTGCTGGCACAAGGACACTAGGGTGCAGTGAAGGCTGGCACCACACGTGTGCTGTGTTTCACCATAGTCCCTGAACCATTGCGTTGCACAATCACATGCACTTTTTCAGGGGTGGGCTGGTACCTGGCTGCAGTCTCTGGGTATCTGCAGCAGCGTGGTTGCACAAGCATTCCTGGGGGTGGACCTGTACCTGGTCATTGCGTGGCAAGACACTCCCTCAGAGGATCCGAGTGGGTCCAAGCTGCAGGGCCCTCAGAAGCAAGGGGTTTGGAAACACAGCCCCGTCTGAGATAAAATTCAGGAGGGAGGTGCCACCTGTCTGGCTGATGGCCTGGTCGCAGACAGTACAGAAGCAGGGAGTGGACGGAAGATGGAGACAAAGGAGGGGGGCCTGATGGCTGGTCAGTGAGAGCACAGAGTTCTGATACTAGAGACTGGGAAGCTGGGTGACACCATTTTTGCCTCTCCCACACATGTGCATAAACGTAGACATGTGCCATACCAATCTGCCCCAGTAAGCTAAGCAGCGCCACCTAGTGGAGAATGGAGCTGTGACACCAAGCCCCATCCAACTGTGCCAACCAAGCACTAGAGGACCACAAGTATCTCCACCCGCTTACTGTATGGACATAAAGTGCTTCATAGTTTGACTTCTAGGGGAAACTGGATGTAATTTCAATTGTATTTCATTTTGCTCACTGGTCCATCTATTTACTTTTTTTCTTTTTCTTTTCTTATTCTTGGATACAGAGAGAGGAAAACTTGTTTTTATTTTCCATTTTTATGAAAAAGATTTTTCTTTAATTTTTTTCTACTGTATTTTTTTATAAATTTTTATGCTATTTTACCTTCTTCATTTCATTTTATTCTATTTCATTGTATGCATTTTTAAATTTTTAAAACTTTTCTTACTCTATTTCTTTTATTTTCTTTCCCTTTTTTCTCTTTTCTATCAAGCTTATTTCAACAACCAGACCGAAACACACCTAGGATCTAGCTTCCTTCATTTGATTTTTTCTGTTGTTTTTAATTTTTTTCATTTTATTTTTAATTTTATTAATTCTTTTTCTTCCTCCAAAATGTTGGAATGAAGGAATCCACCCTAAAAGAAAGAACAGGAAGAAATGACAGCCAGAGACTTAAGCAACACAGATATAAGCAAGATGTCTGAATTTAGAATCACGATAATAAGAAGCTGTGGTTGAAAAAAGCATAAAATCCTTTTCTGCAGAGGTAAAAGAAAAAGAGGGAAACTACGACAAGACAGCACATTATAAGAATTAGAGAACTCAGTGACTCATTAAAAAGGAATAACATCCGAATCATAGGGATCCCAGAAGATGAAGAGAGAGAAAAAGCGGTAGAAGGTTTATGTGAGCAAATAATATCAGAAAACTTTTCTAACCTGGGGAAAGACACAGACAACAAAATCCAGGAAGCACAGAGAACCCCCATTAGATTCAACAAAACCAAACATCAACAAGGCATATCATAGTCAAATTCACAAAATACACAGACAAGAAAATAATTATGAAACAGCAAGGGAAAAAAGTCCTTAACCCACAAGGGAAGACAGATGAGGTTCACAGCAGACCTATCCACAGAAAAGTGGCAGACCAGAAAAGAGTGGCAGGATATATTCAATGTGCTGAAATGGAAAAATATGCAGCCGAGAATTCTTTATCCAGCAAGGCTATCATTCAAAATAGGAGAGATAAAATGTTTTGCAGACAAACCAAAACTAAAAGAGTTTGTGACCACTAAACCAGCCCTGCAAGACATTTTAAGGGGGACTCTCTGAGGGGAGAAAAGAAAAAACAAAACAAAAAAGAGCAAAAGCAACAAAGACTAGAAAGAACCAGAGAACACCACCCGAAACTCCAACTCCATAGGCAACACAATGCCAATAAGTTCATATCTTTCAGTACTCACTCTAAATGTCAATGGACTAAATACGCCAATCAAAAGACATGGGGTAACAAAATGGATAAGAAAACAAGATCCATCTATATACTGTTTACAGGAGATACATTTTAGACCTAAAGACACCTTCAGATTGAAAGGGGATGGAGAACCACCTATCATGCTAATGGTCACCAAAAGAAAGCCAGAATAGTCATACTTATATCAGACAATCTAGATTTTAAAATAAACACTGTAACAAGAGACGAAGAAGGACATTATATCGTAACTAAGGTTTATCCACCAAGAAAATCTGACAATTGTAAACATTTATTCCCCCAATGTGAACACCCAAATATATAAATCAATTAACCACAAACATAGAGAAACTCACTGACAATAATACCATGATACTAGGACTTCAATACCCCACTTACAGCAATGGCCAGATAATCTAAGCAGAAAATCAGCAAGGAAACAATGGCTTTGAATGACACACTGCACTGGATGGACTTAACAGATATATTCATAACATTTCATCCCAAAGCAGCAGAATACACATTCTTCTCAAGTGCACATGGAACATTCTCCAGAATAGATCACATACTGGGACATAAATTGGCCTTCAACAAGTACAACAAGATTGAGATCACACCCATGCATATTTTCAGACCACAACACTGTGAAAATTGAAATCAACCACAAGAAAAACTTCGGAAAGACAAAAAATGCTTGGAGACTAAAGAACATCATACTATAGAATGAAAGGGTTAACCAGGAAGTTAAAGAGGAAGTTAAAAAGTACATGGAAGCCATTGAAAATAACACCACAGCTCAAAACCTCTGGGATGCAGCAAAGACGGTCATAAGAGGGAAGTATACAACAATCCACACTTTCCTAAAGAGGGACGAAAGGTAATAGATATACAACCTAAACTTACACTTTAAAAAGCTGGAAAAAAAACAGCAAATAAAACCCAAAACCAACAGAAGACAGGAAATAATAAAGATTAGAGCAGAAATCAATGCTATCAAAACCAAAAAAAACAGTAGAACAGATTAATGAAATCAGGAGCTGGTTCTTTGAAAGAATTAACAAAATTGATAAACCCCTAGCCAGTTTGATCAAAAATAAAAAGGAAAGGACCCAAATAAATAAAATCAAGAATGAAAGAGGAGAAATCACAACCAACACTGCAGAAATACAAACAATAATAAAAGAATATTATGAGCAATTATTTATGCCAATAAATTGAGCAATCTGGAAGAAATGAACAAATTCCTAGAAATATATAAACCACCAAAACTGAAACAAGAAGAAATAGAAAATTTGAACAGACCCATAACCAATAAAGAAATTGAATTAGTAATCAAAAATCTCCCAAAAAACAAGAGTCCAGGGTTGGATGGCTTTCCAGGGGAATTCTACCAAACATTTAAAGAAGAGTTAACAACTATTCTGTTGAAGCTGTTCCAAAAAAAATAGAAATGGAAGGAAAACTTCCAAACTCCTTCCATGAAGCCAGCATTACCTTGATTCCAAAACCAGGCAAAGACCCCACTAAAGAGGAGAACTACAGACCAACTTCCCTAATGAACATGGAGGCAAAAATTCTCAACAAGATACTAGCCAACCAGATCCAACAATACATTGAAAGAATTATTCACCATGATCAAGTGAGATTTATACCTGGGATACAAGGCTAGTTCAATATCTGCAAATCAATCAATGTGATACAGCACCTTCATAAAAGAAAGGACAAGAACCACATGATCCTCTCAAAAGATGCAGAGAAAGCATTTGACAAAATACAGGATCCTTTCTTGATAAAAACCCCCAAGAAAGCAGGGATAGAAGGATCAAACCTCAAGATCATAAAAGTCATATAAGAAAGACCCACTGCTAGTATCATCCTCAGTGGAGAAAAACTGAGAGCTTTCCCCCTACACAACAGGGATGTCCACTCTCGCCACTGAAAGTCCTAGCCTCAGCAATCAGACAACACAAAGGAATAAAAGTCATTCAAATCAGCCAGGAGGAAGTTAAACTTTCACTCGTCACAGGTGACATGATATTCCATATGGAAAACCCTAAAGAGTCCACCAAAAAACTGTTAGAACTGACCCATCAATTCACCAAAGTCTCAGGAAGTAAAGTCAATGCACAGAAGTCAGTTTCATTCCTATACACCAATAACAAAGCAACAGAAAGAGAAATCAAGGAATTGATCCCATTTACAATTGCACCAAACCCCATAAAATACCTAGGAATAAACCTAACCAAAGAGGTGAAAAATCTATACACTGAAAACTACAGAAAGCTTATGAAAGAAATTGAAGAAGACGCAAAAAAATGGAAAAAGATTCCATGCTCATGGATTGGAAAAACAACTATTGTTAAATGTCGATACTACCCAAAGCAATCTACACATTCAATGCAATCCCTATCAAAATAACACCCACATTCTTCACAGAGCTAGAACAAACAATCCCAAAATTTGTATGGAACCAGAAAAGACTCCTAATAGTCAAAGCGATCCTGAAAAAGAAAACCAAAGCTGGAAGCATCACAATCCTGGACGTCAAGATATATTACAAAGCTGTAATCATCAAGACAGTATGGTACTGGCACAAAAACAGACACTTAGATCAATGGAACAGAAGAGAGAACCCAGAAATGGACCCACAAACATATGGCCAACTCATCTTTGACAAAGCTGGAAAGAATACCCAATTGAATAAAGACAGTCTCTTCAGCAAATGGTGTTAGCAAAACTGGACAGCGACATGCAGAAGAATGAACCTGGACCACTTTCTTACACCATACACAAAAATAAACTCAAAATGGATGAAAGACCTAAATGTAAGACAGGAAGCCATCAAAATCCTCGAGCAGAAAGCAGTCAAAAACCTCTGACCTCAGCCGCAGCAATTTCTTACTCAACATGTCTCCGGAGGCAAGGGAAACAAAAGCAAAAATGAACTATTGGGACCTCATCAAAATAAAAAGCTTCTGCACAGTGAAGGAAACAATCAGCAAAACTAAAAGGCAACTGAAGGAATTGGAGAAGATATTTGCAAATGACATATCAGATAAAGGGTTCGTATATAAAATCTATACAGAACTTATCAAACTCAACACCCAAAAAACAAATAATCCAGTGAAGAAATGGGCAAAAGACATGAATAGACACTTCTCCAAAGAAGACATCCAGATGGCCAACAGACACACGAAAAGGTGCTCAACATCACTCATCATCAGGGAAATACAAATCAAAACTATAATGAGATACCACCTCACACCTATCAGAATGGCTAACATTAACAAGTCAGGCAACAGCAGATGTCAGCGAGGATGCAGAGAAAGAGGATCTCTTGCATTGTTGGTGGGAATGCAAGCTGGTGCAGCCACTCTGGAAAACAATGTGGAGGTTCCTCAAAAAATTAAAAATAGAACTACCCTATGACCCAGCAATTGCACTACTAGGAAATTATCCAAAGGATACAGGTGTGCTGTTTCAAAGGGGCATATGCACCCCAATGTTTATAGCAGCACTATCAATAGTCAAAGTATGAAAAGAGCCCAAATGTCCACGGACTGATGAATGGATAAAGAAAATGTGGTATATATATACCATGGAGGATTACTTGGTGATCAAAAAAATGAAATCCTGCCATTTGCAACAACATGGATGGAACTAAAGGGTACTATGCTAAGTGAAATTAGTCAGTCAGAAAAAAACAAATATCACATGACTTCACTCCTATGAGGACTTTAAGAGACAAAACAGATGAACACAAGGGAAGGGAAGCAAAAATAATATAAAAACAGGGAGGGGGACAAAACATAAGACACTTCTAAATACAGAGAACAAACGGTGGGTTGCTGGAGGGGTTGTGGGTGGGCGAATGGGCTGAATGGGCAAGGGGCATCAGGGAGGACACTTGTGGAGATGAGCGCTGGGTGTTACAAGTAGGGGAGGGGAGGGGTGGGAAAGGAAGGGGAAAAGAAAAGAAAAAAGAAAAGAAAAGAAAAGAAAAGAAAAGAAAAGAAAAGAAAAGAAAAAAGAAAGGAAAGAAAAGAAAAGGCTAAACCACAGGGATGGGAACTGGCTGGCAGCAGGTGGGGTTGCGGGAGAAGGTCTTGGGAGAGGCTATGGAGCGGCACAGAGGGAATTTGGGCAGTGGGGCTGATCAGGGTGACCATAGCGGTGGACCCACGACCCCACCCATCAGAGCTCCTAGAACTGCACGCGAGAAACGAATTTTACGCCTGTAAATAAAAATTAACAAAAATGTGTTATAATCAATGACGTGCAGCCCAGGCAGGAAATAGTCATAGTCTCAAAAACTAGGTCAATAGGAATAAAAGACTAAGAATAAACGAAATAAACATCCAAGTTAAGGAGTCAGCAGAAAATTGAACTACATTGAAGGAATCCAGATAAAAGCACAAGCTAGAAGAAGAGTAGAACCAATGGAAAAACCCCTTTGCCTGCCGTTGCGGTGCCACGGGTGAGCCCTGAGTTGTCCCCTTCCAGGGAGGAAGAGGGGACAAGAACACAAACACAAAATTAAAAATGACAGAAAGCATCCTCAAAACAGAGGACGACTTTGAAATCAGAAGAGACCATTGTCCTACACAAACATATTTTTAAAAATAGAGAGGCTCCCGGGTGCCTCAGACGATTGGTTAAATGTCCAACTCCTGATTTCAGCTCAGGTCATGATCTCACAGCTCATGAGTTCGAGCCTCACATCGGGCTCTGTGCTGACAGCGTGGAGCCTGCTTGGGATTCTCTCTCTCCCTGTCTTTCTCTTCTCTGCCCCTCTCCTCTCTCTCTCTCTCTCAAAATAAACTTTAAAAACTTAAAAAAAAAAAAATTAGAAAGAGGACTTCCAGAGAAGACCAAGCAGAGAATTGCCCTGGAAGAAATAAAGAAAACTTTATCCCTGAAAAGCAGGCCTAGGTGGTTACACAGGGCAACTGTCTGTCCCCCTGAAAGTGAGGTCGTTCCAGTAGCACAGAAACTGTTCCCTACAAGGGCCTAGAAGCACTGGCTTCTGGTAACGATGACCACGGACTCCCAGAGCTCCATTCCTGAGACATAGTCTCAGCTGGAGGGACCAGGGCCCCCAGACCTGCCGCTCCCAGCACCGGGCCGACCGTCCACACAGCCTCCAGCATCTTAACGCACCGAGGGCCAGAGGCGTCCAGGCACTGACCGAGGGATGCTCTGGATGCAGGAGCCAGGCTGAGGGGCCACCCCGGCCACACGTGCACCATGGTAGCATCAAGACGGGTACCGGCTGGACCAGCCTGGAAACGCTGATCGAGGTCACTGCGGAGAAGGAGGCGGAGGGAAAGACACCATCCTCGCCACCACGGGGTGTGGGTGCCGCACGTAGCGACCGCATGTCCTGGTTCCCCCGCGCCTTCCCGCCGAGGGTCTGCCGTCATCAGCAGGGCTTCCTTTCGCTTTTCTGAACACTTGAAAAAATACTCCAAAAAGCTGGAAAAACAACAGACTTAGGAGATGAAATAACCAGATGTAGTAGAGCAAACACGCTGGTGGGGACAGAAGGCAGAAGGGCAGGTTTGGACTGTTTGGAAAATTTGCACGTGTGCTCAGTGCTAGAAGATAATAAAATAAAAAATCACCAGCGTTTACGTGTGAGAACGCCACATTGGCTCCATAGGAAGACTTCCTAATTTTTTAGAAGAGTCTTAAAGTATTTTAGGGTGTAATATCATGACGTCTCTAAGTTGTTTTAAAAGATTTCAGCATTGGGGCGCCTGGGTGGCTCAGTCGGTTAAGCGTCCGACTTCAGCCAGGTCACGATCTCGCGGTCTGTGAGTTCGAGCCACGCGTCAGGCTCTGGGCTGACGGCTCGGAGCCTGGAGCCTGTTTCCGGTTCTGTGTCTCCCTCTCTCTCTGCCCCTCCCCCGTTCATGCTCTGTCTCTCTCTGTCTCAAAAATAAAAAACGTTAAAAAAAAATTTTTTTTTAAGATTTCAGCATAAATGTGGAACGGTAGAAATATATGTCTGTATAACTTTGATTTACATAAATAAATTGCGAGTGGGTATACAGAAAATCCTGGGACTACCTATGGTCGATTTTATTATTTTATTTTATTTTATTTTACTTTTTAATTTAATTTAATGTAATTTAATTTTACTATTTTGTTTTGTTTTATTTTATTTTATTCGTTGTGAGGGGGCTGAGGGAATAAATACAGAGAAAGAAAAGATGGAAGGAAATGCCTGTATATAAAATTTTGAATGTATTTCTACTCAACCAAGTAAATATTTTTACTATCAGAAAACTTCTCCACTCTTTAACAGATCAAGAACGAGAAAACAAAATAAGTCTGGAGGGTGCCTGAGTGATGATGTCATTATAAGGGTAAACGAAATCATATATTTCTGATTTTGTTTCCTATAGAAAAACATCTTTTCTGGGATCCACAAAGTGTTCACAAAAATTGATTATGCATCAGACCACATATAAAAACCTCACTGAATTTCAAGAGGCAGGAGTCGTGCACGCCAAGTAATCTGACCACAGTGAAATAAAATTAAGCTGTGTTCAAAGAGAGATTTATATCCGTAAAAGCTTTTATTATTAAACAAGAAGAAATGAAAGCATTCAGTCCAGGAAGTTAATATAAGGCAAACAAAGCCAGAGGAAGGAAGTCATTTTTAAAAAAGAAAATTGATGGCAGAGGTAGAATAAAACCAGATTTGATATACATGTCCAAGAGCTCATAACTTTGAGGGGAAAAAAGACTAATTAAAATGCGAAACATCTGGCAATCTCTTAAAGAAAAATGAGAAAATATAGACATACAAAATCAGGGACAGGAAGACAGCTGGATAGAAAATTAAATGAACAATATGGTTCACCCTGTCATGATGAAAATGGTTAACTTGTGATAACAAATATGAAAATCTTGCAGAAATGGGTGATTATTTTAGGGAATGGTAATTTTCCAACACCTATTGAAGACGAAGTATACCGTCTACATGTATAACGATCACAGAAAAACAAGGCAGGGTTATCAAAGCATGGCTTCCAGAAAAGGTGCCAGACTTTTCTGGGCTAAGTTCTTTCCAGCTGTCAAGGAACAGACCGTCACCGGGTTGGGTAGACTGCTCCGGAGCAGAGGAGATCCCAGGAAGTTTCGCAGCTCATTTCACTAACCGACGCAGTCTGGATCCCCAAGCCTGACAAAAGGGGCCCAGAAATGAAAATGGAAGGCTTGTTAACATTCTAAAAAAAATACTAGCAAGTCCAGACCAAGTCTATCATCACGTGACGGCCATTCACAATCAAGTACAATGACTCAAGGAGCAGAAGTGTATTTTGATCTAACACATCACGTTACCAGAGCTTAAAAACCATGTAATCATCAAAGAAGATTCCTCGGAAAAGGCATCCGAAAAAGACACACTATCCATTTTGAGGTTAAAGAGAAAGAAAAAAGGAAACCAACATTTTTAGGAAAGCGAGATCAGAAAGCTACTTCTCCAAAGTGTATCGTCATTTAGACTTTCTCAAACTTTGGCCCACAAGTCATTTACATTAGGGTTGTCGGGATGCTCATTTAAAATGTAATATAAGTTCTTTTCTGGTGAATCGACCATCTATTGCCAAAATAATGCTGTGTAAGGAACCTCCCCAAAACCAAGTGACATTAAATTTAGCCACTGAAGGTCTGTGAGGGGGTGTTCAGGGGAGCTGTTTCCCCTGACTCAGCAGGGCTCCCTGGGTCCAGGGCTGGGCCATCTGTGGCAGGTGGCCCTGGGAATCCCCTCCACACCCCCCTTCTCCTCCTAAGGCTGGCAGTGTCCTGGGCGGCTCCTCCTGGCTACATGAGAGATGCAGGGACCAAGCACAGCCACAAAGACCCCTTTTAGGGCTCTGCTGGTGTCACACCTTCTAACACCCCATTGGCCTAAGCAAACCCAGTTTTAGGGAGTAGGCAGATCACCCCTCTTCCACACAGAAGCCAGCAGCCAAGGGTGTAGATGAAAGGAGAAGAATCGAGGCCATGTTTTCTATGTTTTTCAAATTTTCTACAATTATCATGTCACTCTTGAAGCCCTTCTTACTTAAAAAAAATAAGGATCACGGATTTGATACCCCTTGGATTTGTGCCGTGAGGAAGAGACCAACCACCGGCCCTGTCCTGGGCAGCGGGGGAAGGGAGGGGTCTAAAGGTGAGAGTGGGTTTCTGTTTATAAAAGGGGGAAAACACAAGAAAGAAAGATATACAGTAAAACCTTGGGTTGTGAGTAACTTGTTCTGTGAGGGTTCCACAAGACAAGCAAACATTTCTAATAATTTTTAACTTGATAAACGAGCGATGTCTTACAACACGATTCGTACGTGACGCGGAATGTGATATGATCACAATTGAGCTGATGGTTCTTTTCTCTCCCCCTCCCTTTGTCTCTCTCTCTCTCTCTCTCTTTCTCTCTCTCTTTCTCTCTCTCTCCTCTCTCTCTCCCCCTCGCTGCAGGATTGTGGGTGATCATCAATGCAATGTCACATGTCTGCAAAATCTTCAAAAGGGGGCAAAAGCAAGTGTCATTGGATAAGTTCCTTGTTAAAGTTGCAGAGAAAAGGAAAAGATTCCTTTGAGCCAATAGATAGCAGTGATTCCATTAGTCATCGTGAAAGTCCTCCTACAAAATAACCCTCCTCTCGCTCATCTCCCTCATTCTAGCCCTGAAGGTTTTCAAAGGGAAGTACAGGTTAATTTGTTTATTTTTCTTTATGTTTTCTATTTTCTTTATTATTTTGTATAATATTACAGTATTATCATTTTTATATGAATATTTTGGAATTGAGGAATGAATCATCTGAGTTTCCATTATTTCTTATGGGGAAATTTGCTTTGATATACAAGTGCTTCGTATTACAAGTATGTTTAGGGGCACTTGAGTGACTCAGTCAGTTGAGTGTCCAACTTTGGCTCAGTTAATGGTCTCGCGGTTTGTGGGTTCAAGCCCCGCATCGGGCTCTGTGCTGACAGCTCAGAGCCCGGATCCTGCTTCGGATCCTCTGTCTCCCTCTCTCTCTCTCCCTCCCTCTCCCACTCACACTCTGTCTCTCTCTTTTTCAAAAATAAATAAACATTAACAAAAAAAGAAAAACAAGTATGCTTCCAGAACAAATTATGCTTGCAAACCAAGGTTTTGCTGTACTTAGAGTCATAGGCTTTGGAACAAGTGAGTGGTCACCTGGAGTAAACAGTTAACTATAATAATATTTTTTAAGCTGCAATTTGCAACTCATTACTGGATCAGGATCACATCTTGGCGGACAATGAAACCTTTTTTTAATGAAGTAGAATAGACCAGAAAACATCAGAGTTCAGCGCTGAGCAGATGGAAACACGACGTGGAATACAAGCGGAGTGGACTGCAAAATGTCGACATCCTTCTTTGAAGACTTTCTGTACAGGAGCCCTAAGGATACTCTCTGGAGAAGGAGCTATGCAGGGCTAGGTCATGGGGCACATGGAAAACATGGCCCTGTGTCCTCAACTAAGTCTGGTGGGGTTATCAAGAGCATCCTTCTAGTTCTTTTTTTAAGTTTATTTATTCAGGGGCACCTGGGTGGCTCAGTCGGTTAAGTGTCCAGTTAAGCATCTGACTCTTGATTTCAGCTCAGATCATGACCTCACAGTTCCTGGATCTGAGTCCAGCATCAGGCTCTGCGCTCAGCCTGGGATTCTCTCTGCCCCTTCCCCGCTCATGCGAGCTCTCTCTCTCTCTCTCTCTCTCATTAAAGTTTATTTATTTTGAGGGGGTGCACAGCCCAATGCGGGGTTCAATCTCATGAACCATGAGATCATGACCTGAGCCAAAACCAAGGGTCAGATGCTCAACCAACTGAGCCCCCCAGGCACCTGCATCCTTGTAATTCCTAGAAGTGTTCCACTTTGGACAATAAACAGACGGTCACCCTAGGGATAGTCCGCTGAATATGGCAACATTAGTAAGGGCCCAAGTGCCCACAACAAGCAGCAGACTCCTCAAGTTCTCCCCAGGAGGGGGCTCAAGAATGCCCCTGGGCTGAGATCCTGAAGTCTGTGCTGTGATGGTCAGTCCCATGTGTCACCTTGGCCTGGTTCGGGTCCCCGATAATCTAATCAAACACTAAACGAGGTATTGCTGGACAGGTGCTTTTGTAGAAGTGGCTCACAAAGTACAGCCAGCTGACTTCAAGGCAAGCAGGTAATGTGGGCGGGCCTCACCTACTCCCTGGGCAAACCCGTCCAGCATTTGCCTTAAGAGCAAACACGGAGGTTTTTCCAGAGACGGAAGGGGTCTGTCTCCAGACTGCAGCCTCAACCCCTGCCCCTGCCCAAGCTGGCAGCCCCCTGGCCCACACTCACAATGAAAGGAGCCATTCCTTATAACAAATCTATACCCACATCTATCTGTCTGTCTATATCTGTCTGTTTAGATGCCTATATCTCTGCATATCTGTGTCTCTCTGTCTATAAACCTGTATCTATCGACCTACATATCCACATCTATCTATCTACATATCTATACTTGTGTGCATCCGCATCTGACTCCTTCGATTTCGTTTCTCTGGAGAATACAATGGCAGAGAATCAAGGCGACAACTGGAAGAATGTCCAATCACACCAGAATCCAAATGGAAAGAAAGACTCAGCTCTGGTCCAGCTGTGTGAAGGGCTGGACAAACCAGACTAGCTGATGGTCACAGGCACAGGGCTCAGGACAAGGTCTTGGTCGGGAGTGACGCATCAGTGGCCAAGCCTCACGATGCTATTTAACTTTTTCAGGGTTGAGGGGACTAACCAGATAGTGTCATGATACTCACATGATACTTCACTCCTCAGCTTCATATGGTTTGTACTCTGCTATTTTCTTATACTCTCGTCACAATGTTAAAAACTCTGGGTGTGCTAAGGGTGAGAAGTAAGTAGCAATGGAGGTCCCTTCTAGGGTCTCCAAAGAAACAGGAGACATACAGGATGGATGGATGGATGGATAGATAGATGGAAGGAAGGAAGGAAGGAAGGAAGGAAGGAAGGAAGGAAGGAAAGAAGAAAGATGATAGAGAGATAGATACTATATAGATGATAGATAAATAAATAATAGGTTATAGATAGATAATAGATGATAGATAGATATCCACATTAGGACATATATTATCTATCTATCTATCTACCTACCTACCTACCTACCTACCTACCTACAGAGGCAGCAGAATTCTTTCTTCTTTGGGAAACCTCAGAGTTTGCTCTTAAGGACTTGTTAAGGATTGTATGAGGCCCACCCACATCACTGAGGGTGATCAGCTTTATTTAAGGTCAACCCGTTGTAGGTGTGAACCACATCTATGAAGTATCCTCAGGCAACGTCTAAACTGTTGTTTGCGCAACAACTGGGCACAATAGCCTGGCCGAGCTGACACGTGCGGTCACCCATGTCCACGTCACATAGCTGTGGATCCAGGCAGACCTGGAGCGTGTGCCTCCTCGTTTTGTAGCCCGGGCAAGGGGCCACCTTTACAAGCTTCTGTCATCTTGTCTTTAAAATGAGAACAGTAGGGGCGCCTGGGGGGCTCAGTCGGTTAAGCGTCCGACTTCGGCTCGGGTCACGATCTCACCGTTCACGGGTTCGAGTCCCGCATCGGGCTCTGTGCGGACAGCTCAGAGCCTGGAGCCTGCTTCGGATTCTGTGTCTCCCTCTCTCTGCCCCTCCCCTGCTCACTCTCTGTCTCTGCCTCTCAAAAATGAATAAACGTTAAAAAAACAGGTTTTTTTTTTTTAATGAGAACAGTAAAAATTATTCATAACAGTTGTTGAAAGAATCACGTGTGTGCTCTGTGCCCACCAAGCCCCCTGGGGCCGGCCACACGCTGACCGGACAGGAGGCCGCGAGGAGAGGCCGAGGGCCCTGATGCAGGTGCTAGAGGAGACCGTCCACTCTGGCCCGAGGTGGAGGCCACAAAGACCCGATCTGGAGGATGGGGCTCCCGCTGCGATGTGCCCCTGGGACCTGTCCTACTTCGTGACCATTCCACAGGCTAGCAAACAGGTGCCCGATACCATCAGAGGGAGGCCGTCCCCCTCTGCCAGCCAGAGAAGGCTGTGCTCAGTGGGGTCAGCTGAGGCCGCGTCCTCCCCCCCTCCCCCCGCCCCGCCATCACCCCCCCCTTCCGCCCCCCTTCTGTAAGCACACACAGCCTCCTGTTGTTAGCCCGGGTGCCTGGCAGGGGAGCCTCCTGTTTAAACCCTGACTCCCTTCTAGGAACACCCGGTCGACTGAAACGCAGTGTTTTCCTAGGAAAGTAGGTCTGTGAGACAGATCCAATTACAGCATATCCAGGTCAGCGTGAAGGAAGACCCACAGAATTCATAAAGCCCATACAAAAATAAATAAAGTTTTGCTGCGTCGACTCCCTTGAGTAGCATCGAGACACAGGTACCGATGAATTGCTCGGGTGACGCACAGCCCCACACGCCCGGAGCGTTATGATGTGTTACTGAGGTCATAACTGCCAGGCCGCCAGGGCTGCGTTGTTAGAGCAAACACATCAGCATTAAATTTCTTCGCCCTTATGTAACTGCTTTTACTTAAAGGATTGCTTGTCCTCACGCGGGAACGAGCGTCCAGCTTCTGACAGCAGCGGGACCGCCTCACAGCCTTGGACGTGGACAGGTTCGCCGCCGTAACTGGAGGTGGAGATGGGAAACCTACGTCCCTTTGTGGCCGCATTCAAAGGCCTCTCTTTGCTCCTCGCTTTCTGGACCTTTCATTGGATGACAGAGTCATCCTTGAGCCCCCAGGAGTGTCATCAATCAGCAGACAGAGGCACGGCCATGACATCCCGGGGAGCACCCCAGGCAGTGCTCCCCGACACTCATCTTGCCTCTTGTGGTTGGTGGAAAACAATTCTTGAAAACAACATTTCAAGAAGGAACTTTTTTTTCTGTCTCGGAGATTTCCAAGAGGATGTTATTACTGCTTGTTCTATTACATTAGAAAACTTTTATTAAAACCACCTTTCTCGGGGCTTTTAAACAGGCAGGGAACGCAGCAACCTTGGCAAACGCGTGAGCCTTTCTATAATGCCAAACGGGAATACGTGCGCGTGCGTACCGTGAAGACCGCCCTCGTGTTCTTAGAATTCTCTCTTCTTTCTGTGCCTTCTCTTGGCTTTGTGAGAAAATAAGATTTTTTTTTAATTAAATTTTATTTTTAAAAATTTTTAATGTTTATTTATTTTTGAGAGAGAGAGAGTGAGTGAGAGCAGGGGAGGGGCAGAGAGGGAGAGGGAGACACAGAATCCAAAGCAGGCTCCGGGCTCCGAGCTGTCAGCATAGAGCCTGACGAGGGGCTCAAACCCGTGAACCACAAGACCGTGACCTGAGCTGAAGTTGGATGCTCAACTGACTGAGCCACCCAGGCGCCCTGGAAAATAAGCTTTTAATCAAACTGAGATTAATCACCAAAACCCTTGGAATTCATGTAACTAAGGAGAGGATTGACTTCACTGGGTAACTTCCAACCCCCACCCTGGACGGCTCAGCATCCGTGTTTGCTTTATTAAGTCCTACAAATGTGAGTTTGGTGGTCGACAAGGGCTGACTTAATTAACTCATCCATGAATCAGGGTTTCAGACCGTGTCCCAGGGGTCTGGTGGGCCCGAACAGCTCCAGTGGGCCAGCTGGGTATGTCCCTCACTCCGAGGTTTTGCCTTAACTCACCCCACTTGCTTCTCAACCTTTGTCACCTGCATGGTGGGTACAGCCTGGCCCTTCATGAGTCTCTGGCATCCTGAGAGAGGTACCCAGTGTATCGATGACCAGTTATCCACCAATAATGCCGAGTGAAAAACAGCCACAGAAACTCAATGACATACAAAAATAAATGCCTAGCTCACTGTTCCCTGAGGTTCAGCTGGTCTGGGCTTGTTTGGACCGCTCTCTGGTGGGTCCATTCATGTGGGGCGTGTGCCAGTCTAGAAGGTTCTGCTGGCCTTGGCCGGCCGTACTCACCCCCGCATCTGGGGATCAGCTGGGTGTGGGCTGGGCCAGGACGGCCTCCACGGACGGTGATGGTGACCCCCCCTGGTTCCCTGGGAGGCCGGTTCAGACAGGCTCTCACGGCCACGGCCCCGAGCCAGGGCGAGGTCAGCGCCAACCGCTTGTCAGGTTTGCTGAAGTCCCAGTGGCCAAGGAAGTCGTGTGGTCAGCTGACAGTGGAGGGTGCTCTGCAAGGTGGACTGGGAAGACATTGGGAAGTGAGGGAGGCGGGGACCTGGGGACACTCCTGCCACCTAGCACACTCGAAGGCGTCACTGGAGAACAAAGCGGTGTGCAGGCTCAGAGCGATGAGAGGCCTCTGACCGGGGCATCAGGGAGGGCTCCCTGGTGGAGACCACAGAGTCCAACACACACAGTAATGTCACAGATGTCCTCCCAAAAATGCTTTCATTGTGAAATACTAAAACTGCAGGACCCCCGAAGCCATATTTAAATAGTGTTTAATAACCCTTTACCCCAGGTGGTCAGTTCCCTGCCTGCCTCGTGCGGTGGCTGAAAACTTTCACTCAGCATGACGAGCTCCCCACTGTGCTCTAACCCCTTGGCCACCTTCTAGATTGGGGAAGAAAAATCTAGAAGCTTGGACAACCTACCAGCTGCCACAAAGTCCTGCCCACTTCCTACAACCTCTGGGGGTGTCCCTTCCTTCTCTCCCTCCTCCCTCTCCCCTTCCCCTCTTCCTTCCCCTCTTCCCTCCTCCCTCCCTTCTGTCCTCCCTCCCTCCTCCTCCCTCCCTTCCCCCTTCCCCTCTTCCCTCCTCCCTCCTCCCTCTCCCTTCCCCCTTCCTCTCTTCCCTCTCCACTTCCCTTCCACTCTTCCTCCCCTCTCCCCCCTCTCTACACTCAGAAGCTCAGACCCTTGTCAAGGGTGTCCAGTACCACACTCTCAGCCTCCTGTGTCCTCAGAGATGTTCAGTCATCAATTGTTTCATCCCTCTCCTCTATTATCAATTTCTCCTTCTTTTTTCCCCTTCTTCCCCCACCCCCAATCTATAAACTTCTCATCCTAAAAAACAAAACAGAATAAAACACAGAAAGAAAAGCCCAGGAACTCCGTGTCTGCTTTCCACCTACTGTCTCTCTCCCTCCTCTATCAGCAGAGCACATTAGAAACTAGTCTCTGTTTTCTTTCCACTTGCTCATTTCCTGTCCGCTCTTCAAACCCTATAATCTGGTGCACATCATTGAAAGCCTTGTTGCAAGGGTCGCCAATGACCTCTTGATTCCCAAAGCCAAGGGATGGTTTTCCTCTCTTATCTGTCTGCCTTTCATCCCCGGTGCTTGCAATTCCCCCTCTGCTTGAAAACCTAGTCTCCCCGAGATTCACTCTGCCTCTCATCCCCTCCCTGGGCGTTCCTTTCCTGCCCCTGTTGGGATCCTTCTGTGCTGTCCATTCACCTTCGGAGTTCCCCGAGTTCTGTCTGCTGTTCGTGCCTGTCACGGGCGACCACAATTACCTACGGGGCTTTAGCGTCATTTACAGACGGACCACATTGCTGTTGCTACTTCGAATTCTAACCTCTTCTGACCGTCTCAGGTCATCCCTTGTCCTGTTGGCTTTCAGGCAGACACGGAGGCCTCCAGGACTGTCACAAGCCGCGTGCCCACCACTGACCGTCCCTCTCAGCTCCCTCTTCTCCTCCTTGTCCTGCTTATCTTCCTTCTCTGGCTCTCCTGGGCCCTCCTCCCTTCATTTCCTGCAGACGTATCTAATATGCAAATCCTATTTTCCTCTTTGGACCACAGAGCTTAATTCCAAAATGGCATTGGTTTTTTGTTTTGTTTTGTTTTGTTTTGTTTTTGTTTTGAATGGAGGAGAAGAAATGTTAGTGATTTGGGAAGTGGATGCTCCATCGTTGAAACTCAACTCGCCGTCCACCTCCCTCATGAATCGACGTTATCGTGGACGATTAACCATCACGTGTGCTGTGTCACGGGTTGTATGTGACTCAGGTAAACTAGACCGAGTCTCTATCTGCCAGTTAGCTCGCAGCAAAGGGGAGACAAAGTTGATACAGCACAACTAGAAGCGAAATTTAGAGGACTCTGACACCAACATCAAACAGAAATGAAAAGACTTCGATTATATAATCGTTCCCGCACAAGGATCCGGGAACCTACGATTTGCACGTGCAGCCTCATTACAAGAGAGAGGAAGCATTGCCCTCCCTTCACACGATCATGAAGGATTTTAAGGAGTGCAGTGGACAGAACCCCCCCCAAGGTGACCCCAGCTACCCTGCCTTCTGTTCATCCCTGAGCGTGGGCAGAACCGGTGATGTGATGCTAAGGAGCAGGACGAGGGTGACAGAAGGTCGCTCGTGATGCCCCTGTGTCTGTTAGGCTCTATCTCGCAGCACACAGACCAGGGGCTCTCCCAGCTGGTTGCTGAAGAGTCCTGCTGGGCGAGGAATGTGAGCCATCTCTAGGAACAGAGGGCCTCTGGCCTTAGTTCTGAGGAGCTGAATTCTGCAGACAACCGGGGACCTTGGAAGAGGCCCCCAAGCCTCCAGTGAGAATTCAGCCCTGGCCAACACTTTGCTTTCAGTCTGTGAGTTGTGAGGCTCTGAGCAGAGACCCACATTTAGGCCATGCCCAGATGCTCAATGTGTATGTGTCCAGAAACTGGAAACTCAGGCAAGTTTCCAGGCTGCAGTTTTGAGGTGGAATTCCTTTTTCTCTAGGAAGCCATAGTGTTTGCTTTTAAGGCCTTCAACTGATTAGACGAGGCCCACCCATATATTGAGTGTAATCTCCTTTACTTAAAATTAACTGATGGTAAATGTTAACCACGTGTAGGAAGTACCTTCATAGAAACACCTAGATTGGTGTTTGATTAAATAACTGGGTACTGTAGTATGTATATACATATACCCAAGATGATACATAATTTTAACAATCATAGCTATAAACGAAGATGAATTGCAAATTGGTAAGAGATCTAAAAGCAAAATACCAACCAAAAGATAACTAGAATAAAACAGTGGAAGAATTTTTCCTGTAACTTCTGAGTGGGAGGTTCTGTCTGGCCATGACTCAGACTTTAAGGAGGGGCACCTGGGTGGCTCAGTCGGTTAAGTGGCCGACTTCGGCTCAGGTCATGATCTCACGGCCTGTGGGTTCAAGCCCTGCATTGGGCTCTGTGCGGACAGCTCGGAGCCTGGAGCCTGCTTCGCATTCGGTGTCTCCCTCTCTCTCTGCCCCTGTCCTGTTCATGCTCTCTTTCTCTCAAAAATAAATAAACGTCAAAAAAAATTTTTTTTAATATTTGATATTTGGATCACAAAGGGCTAATTTCATAAATATATAAAAAGTTCCCACAAATGAATAAGATCAAGTACACAGAAATGGAAAAGAGAGATGAACAGAGAGTTTCTAGAAAAGAAGTCTTGTTCTTAAAATGATTTAAAAAAAAATACACTCACTCCCGTGCACAAAAAGGAAAATGTAAATTAAATTTACACTGCGAGACCACAGTTTTTTTTTTTTTTTTTTTTTTTTACTAGAAGATCAGCAAAGATTTAAAACTCTGACGTTACAGTACGCTGGGGGAAGCGACTATTCTCGTACATCGCAGGTGGCAACGTGAGTGAAGACAGCCCTGAGGAAGGCAATGTGCCAATGTGTATGAAAGTTATAAAAGCATATGCCCTCTGACGCTTGCAGGAGTTCTCCTACAAATATCCTCACACGGGGTGATGCTTTCTGGGGGGGGGGGGGAGGGTTGGGGCCAGGGGTTTCCACTTGGCTTTTCCAGGCTTCCTGGCACCACAAGGAACGTCAGTCCTCATTTCCTGCTGAAGAATGAACAGTAACGAGCACTCAGAGAGCCACCAAACACACCACCTCCTCCCCACCGTGGGGCTCCGGGCCCCCCCCCCCCCCCGGGGGACACCAGTGCCACCAAGGTTTCCAGGAGCGGCTCAAAGTTCCCCCTGTCAGCCTCTTCTCTGTCCCCAGCCCCAGCCCAGCTTCTCTAGGCAGAAAATTAATCCAACACTCAAAACCCCGAACGACCCTGTCGTGATGAAGCAAAGCCCGCAGAGAGCAGCTCTGGGAGGCCTAAAGGCAGCCCGGGCTGATCTCCTCCCTCCGCCAACCCTTCACCAAGCCAAGTGCAGAGTCCAAGGCTGTGCGGGGGACGGACGCCCGCTGGAGAGCAAGAGCTATCCCTGAAGCGATGGCTTCTGCCCTTTCCTGGTCCACCAGGGCCACCCTGGCCTGTGGCCCCAGCCTGAGCAGTTCTTACTCTGCACCGCAATACACCCAAGCCGTCGGGCAAGCTGCAACAGAGGTGGGCACCATGCTTATCGCTGGGGGAGAAACGCGGCTGGGGTTCTAACTCAGCTTGCTGTGAGGTATTCGGGAGCATCTAGACATTTTTTCTGGCTTTAGGGTAACCACTCCTCACATCCACGCACAAGTAATAAAATGGTTTTTAATGTCTACGACTGTTAGTAAACCCTGATCAAGGCAGAGAAGGACTGGGGCGCCTGGGTGGCTCAGTTGGTGAAGCATCCGACTCTTGATTCAGCTTGTGAGACTGAGCCCCGCATCGTGCTCTGTGCTGACAGTGCGGAGTCTGCTTGGGATTCTCTCTCTCTCCCCCGTCCCTCTCCCCCGCTCACATAAATAAACATTTTTTTTTTTTTCTTAATGCAGAGAAGGACCATCCATCAATACATTGTATACAGTCTCCTTTATCATCTTGCCTCCAGTGCTTCAAACAACTCTCTCATGCCGACATTCTGCAGACGGGCACAGGCTGTAACGTTGACTTTGATTCCCACATACGATATCCCACTGAGGTCCCCAGAATGTAATTTCAAAGGGCGTCACTTCCTGCATGAAATCCCATTCACAGTCTGATATGCCTCAGGAGTAAAGAACTGTGCACGTGGATTTGGGAGCCAGGGAGCTAAGTAACCGCGTGAGAAGCGTGGGTGCCTAACAAGAGTATAAAACACTTCCCAAGGGTGAGAAGTGGCCGGAGCCCCTGGCGTACCCAGGGCCCCATCGTTCTAGTGGCCACGCCTCGCAGGAGTGGTGAAAGATCACAGGCCACCTTCCTGGCTCCTGCCCCTTTCCTGTGCAACCCACGCTGGTTCCAAGGGACTGGATGTCTCAGTCCTTTCACATTCATGATCCACACCTAATGGTTCAAAAGTAGCCAGAGGAGATGAACAGAGAGAATGATGGAGTGCTTTACACCCAACCAGCTACAGGGAGGCTGAGCCGGGTCTCAGGGTCTGGGGGTGCTACAGACAAGAGAACCCCAGCAGTGCTGCTGGCTCACACTTGCTCTGGGACTAAGGAGGAGAGAAGAGAATTATGAGACAAGAGCCCTTAAAGACTGGCAGAAATGAGGCTGGCTCTCTCTTCCCGGCTTTAAAGAAATGTAAGTTGTGGAGAAAAACACCCTGCATGCCAACTTTACCCTGAGGTTTTTGAAACCGTGGTTGCTCTCAGGTTATCTCTGTTCTGCATCAAATCCTGAAGGGCCGGGAGAGCAGAGTATTGGCCCTTATCCGGATAATTCAGAAGAGAAAATCAAAACCACTTTTGCTCCAAGTTGCCCAGATCACTTAGCAGCAAGAGGAGGGTATTGTCTGAAACGGCCAGGAAATTGACCCATATTTCCTTCCACCATTTGCCAGTGAAGATCTCACAAGACAGGGTCCCAACAGCCAGCTTTTCATTCTGGGTTAAGATAGAACAAATTGGTGCAGTAGAGAGCCCTCTGGGAATGAGGGGAGGTGCTGTCTTGTCTAGGGCTGGGCAGTGGTGGATCTCTGGCCACCGTCTCTGTGCGTGGGACGCACGCGCACTTAACGTCTTGTGCGTGGTAACCTCTCTCCTCAGCATCCAGGTCTCTACCCTCACCTTGCCCAGTGTGGTCCTTCCAAAGCCTCACCCGTGTGGGTTCCTGGTGAACGTCCTCAGCAAGCAGATTGTCTTCCACTGACCAAGTTCTCCGGGCCACGGAGGGGCTTCCTTCACATAAGACACCACGAACCACCCCCCGGGGCCATTTTGTTTGTTTGTTTTAATTTTCTCGCTTGAGTTGTTTCTCCTTAACACCAAACCACCTTGGCTATAAATAATACCTTCCATAAAAGGATATCGAAAATGGTATCGCCGACTGCAGCTTAAAATACTAACAACAGAGACGCGCCATATGGATTTAGACAAAAATATGAAGAGGTGTCTGGCTGCAAATCGATTCCGTAATGTGGCTCACGGCCTCTTTAATCAGAAAGAAGCAGAGGCACCAGGTTGTCACACACAACAGGTTGGTCACACGGATTCGGTTAGTCTGATGTGCTCTTTTAGTCTAGGCTGAGTGCTAAGTGGGCCACTCCTGGGCTCGTCCTTGGGGCCAGCACATTGGCGAGGGCATACACAGGGGCTCCTGACACGTGCAGAAGTTCTCCTTCATGGTGGTATCCAACACTGGGTGGGGGCCAACCCCAGTGCAGACAACTCCACGTCAGAGATGGGTACCAGGGAGGGTCACGGGGGCCGCTGGGAGACTCGAGGGCCAGCAGTGGCCGCCCACCTGCTCCTCACAGAGAGCTGTCATGGGGATAAGGAAACGTTTAGAAGTAGAATGTAAACTAGGAAGTGTCTACACGACTCGAAGACCAAGTTCCGTTGTCGAAGGAGCCGATGTCAGGCTGGCATCATGGAGTATTCTGAAGGCAGGGATGAGACGGTGAGGTTTGCCACATTGCACATCCGAGCACAGCATGTGTCGCACTCGTACACACAGAAATCCACTGCACTTGTGATGTCGCTTCCTTCCCCACTGACTCTGGGATCTAATTCATGGCGCTCGGAAAGGAAGCCGCGGGAAGAGTGGGCCAGGGGCACGGCACGTCCCCGCACTGAGCTTTGGTGCCATTTCGCTTCTCGAGAAGAAGAATTTCCGACGCGAGGGTGACTGTAAAACGTCCTCATACTGTTTACTGGATGTCCTCCGACTGCAAGAACCAACGCAGATTTCAACAAAGCAGCCACCCACCTCCTCGTCACCGAGTCGCTGAGGCCTGTGCTCCGGAAAGTCATTTCATCCAGCTTACCGGAACATTTGAGGAACCGTCAAAACATAACTCGGAGGGCCGTATGCTGGCTTTGCTGACACGTCTGACATTGCAAATCACGGGACTGTAAGTTTCTAAAAGCCGTCCTGCGACGGTGACATCCCGCCGAGGAAACGCACGCTCCATGCATGTCAGTCTTTGTTTGATCAGAGATAAAAGCTTCCGGGTTTGCAATGAAAGTGCATTAAAGCATCTGATTCCTGGGACATATTAAAGACAGCAGAGCCTTGCAGAGATCAAGGGGAAAGACATCGCCGGTCGAGAGAGGAAAACACTTTGTTTTAGGGGGAAAAATCAGGCACGAAGCGAGTCTCTGACACCTATACAAATCTGCACCATTTCCAGAGTGGGGAAGTATTATGTGACCCCTGGGTGTCAGTGCAGAAGGGGGCCGGGGAGCATCTGGGTCAAGCCCCGTATTTACACCTTGGGAACAAGGCTTCCACAAAGCTCAAGAAACCGGCTGTGGACTTGAAAAACACATGCAAGGGGAAAAAATTAGAAAATGCCATCTCTGCCTGAGTTGCTCTCAAATACATGTTTGTTTGTTTTTTAATTTTTTAATGTTTATTTATTTTGAGACAGAGAGAGACAGAGCATGAACAGGGGAGGGTCAGAGAGAGAGGGAGACACAGAACCCAAAGCAGGCTCCAGGCTGTGAGCTGTCCATACAGAGCCCGACGTGGGACTCGAACCCACGAACTGCGAGATCATGACCTAAGCCAAAGTCGGACGCTCAACCGACTGAGCCACCCAGGCGCCCTATCAAATACATGGTTTTCTCCCCCTTCCTGTTTATGTCATGTGTGAGGCCCCCTCTCTATAACCTCTGACTTGCAATCATTCTGGATACTCAGAAAATTAATTGCTAATATCTGAAATGACCCTGAGCGTGTTCCTGCACCGCTAACGTCCCCGGGGGCCTGGGCTTAAAGTCCATACTTGGGCTCCTCAATGAAGTCATCAAAAGAATGGCTTTCCCTGGAACGTGATTTTAAAATCAATACGTTTTAAAACTCCAAAATAAACAGTTTGAAAAAAACCTACATCTGTTTGTGCAATTTAGATACTCAAAATGCAATCTTTTTTTTTTTCAGATTACAAAATGATAAATTTCCAAGATAATCACTTACATTTTTAGTCTTGTCAACAGGGACAAATGAACAGAAAAGGCTCTGCGGACACGTAATGCCTCACAGCAGTATTTCTGAACTTGAACCATTGGCACATGGGGTCAGATACATTACTGCCATGGGACCGCCCCAGGCACCCCAGGGTATTTAGGGGGCACCCCTGGACTCAGCCTACAGGGTGCAGAGCACCTTGCCTCCGGTGTGATGACGCGAAATAGAAACATCTCCCAACATCGCTGGAAGTGCCCCTTGGAAGGGAGGGGTGACGTCAGCCCTGATTGAGAGCCACTGCCCTAAAGGATATTGAGAAATTGGTGAGTTTAAGCAAGAATTAGGGGGAAGTTCTTAAGTAAACAGCTTCAGTCATAAGATCTTAATTCAAGGGAGGATTTGGAGTATAAAATTGTAAGCACAATCAGTCAATGAGAGAGTGGTATTACCGTCTCAGAGAGAATTTACACTGGTGATAATACTAATAATAACTGAGCATCTAACCCTCTACCTGAGCAGTGACCTTCAATCCTACCAATGGCCTTTGAGGAGGGTCATATTTAACCCCCCACTTTCCAGATGAGGAGCAGTGATTTCGAAGAAGGTAATAAATACATCACTTCCCACATATCTGCGAAGTGGGCATTGCAGACCCCAGCCTCAAGTCCCACAAACCTCTTGCTTCCTCTGTCTTGTCCACCAGCACAAGGCCACCTTCAGATCTCAGTAGGGGCCTCACTCACCCACGGCAGCCACATGATAAAACCTCTCTGTCTGGACAGGTCTAGATTGTGTTGTTCTGTTGGTTTGCAATTGTTATCTTGACCAGCAGGGATGATCTCTTCTACCTTTTTGATTTACTACTCACTCCATGACTCCAGGGAATTTGACTATTTAAGCATCGGTATGGATAAAAGCAGTGTGGAGTCTGTGCAGGTCGATGAGGGTGGCCTCATTTACACGGATCTCTCCAGAGCTTTCCAACCATTGCAGCCATGGAGGACTGTGCTTTTCAAAGGTCAACTAGAACTATTCTTTCCTTCTTACTTGCATTAGAAATGAAAAAGAAGGGGCGCCTGGGTGGCTCAGTCAATCAAGCATCTGACTCTCGATTTCGGCTCAGGTCATGCTCTCACGGTTCGTGAGTTCGAGGCCGACATCTGCTCTGCACTGACCGTGCGGAGCCTGCTTGGGATTTTCTCTCTGCCTCTCTCTCTGCCCCTCCCCTGCTTGCTCTCTCTCCCTCAAAAATAAATAAATAATTTTTTTTTAAAGAAATGAAAAAGGAAGGTAATGCTTTTTAAATCCACTCAGTTCCTTGAATTACCAAGACAACCACAGGGCATACTCTTCAAACAAAGTCCGGGCAAACAAGCAGTGTCCCACCCCAGACGGCAAGAGGCTGCGAGGAAATCAGAGCATCAGGCAGTTCCGATCCATGACCAGCTTTTAGAGTGGCCTTGGGACTGATGAATAAACACTAATATTGTAAATGAATATCAATAAATATTATGTGTGGGTGATTAATCATATGACAACAAAATTAATTGCAGGGGCACATTTCTGGGTCAGACAAATGTTTGAGGCTGAAAATAATAAAACATGCTTTCTATCAGAAACTGTAAGACCGATATTGACATAGGTTCGTCATCTTTTTCTTTTTTTCATTAATATTCTGGAAGTTACGGAGAGGGAACCGAGTGACGGACAAAAAAATTAAAAGGCAAAATGTTGACGCCATAATAGAAGTGAATCCATGGATGCGACTGAATCCTAACACGGTTCATTACTTTAAAAACAATCGGGGGCACGTTTTCCGCGCCGCACAGTGCCTGACTCTGGGATTACAGAAGGAGTGAGTCCAGTGTGGTCTTTGTCTTCACGAAATTTGCAATTGTGAGCAAGATGGTCAATAAACCGGTAAGTAAATTTCGTTCAGATGAAACCGTGGTAAGTGCTCAGAAGGCACGGAGGATGGCCACGGGAAGGATGTGGCCTGAGAAGCCTAGGAGCACCCAGGTCCACTGGAGGGGGGGGCGGGGCAGAAGGCGACCAGTGGGCCCACAGCACCTGCGAGCAGATGCAAGGCTGCAGGACTCGGGTGTCCTGAGAAGGAGGGAAGGAGCCAGCTCACACGGGACCAGGGGAAGCTTGGGCAGTCATGGAGTATCCTCGGCAAGGGAGAGAGAGGACCCAGTGAGCTTTCAGGGTCTGACTAGAGGCTGCGGGGGGACGGGAGCAGAGGACGGGGCCAGCCAGCAGGGAAGGCTGTTCCGAAGCCTCTTGGGGTGGCGTGGGAGACACAGGAGGCAGGACAGAAGTACTTGGAGGTGTCACATCACCTCGGGGAGACGCGGAAGGGCCGGCTGATGGGGTGGGTGACAGGGACATGGAAAAGGAAGCATAGAAAATGGAGAATTCTTTCCTGAACGACAGGTGTATGGTCATGGATGGAAACGAAGAGAAGAGGAGAAAGGGGAGTGAAGGGTTCCACTTTGAGTAAGCGCAGGTGTGCGTGCGACCTGAACCCAGGTGTGCACTCCAGGCTGGACACAGAGGACCTGGTCTCGGGGGAGACGGGGCTGAATCTACGCACCTGGGGGTGCAGGGTTTGAAGCCATGGCAGAGGGAAAGGGGGTCCAGGTAAGGAGATGGGGGCAGGGAGCTACCAATCAAGAGGAAAACCCTAAGAGTGTAAGCCTTGAGCAGGTGAAGCCACACAGAGTATCTCCTGTTCCTTCAACAAATACGTTTGGGCCACCTGAGTCAGGCACTTTTTTTTTTTTAATGTTTATTTATTTTTGAGACAGAGAGAGACAGAGCATGAACGGGGGAGGGTCAGAGAGAGAGGGAGACACAGAATCTGAAGCAGGCTCCAGGCTCTGAGCTGTCAGCACAGAGCCCGACGTGGGGCTCGAACCCACGGACCGTGAGATCACGACCTGAGCCGAAGTCGAACGCTTAACCGACTGAGCCACCCGGGCGCCCCCTGAGTCAGGAACTTTTTGCTGCTAGAGATACGGTGGTCAAGAGACAGACAGGCTCCTGCTCTGAGAGAAATTAAGTCCCAGGAGAGTGTGGTCAGCTTATGCGGAGTGACTGTGACAGGTGGGGAGAGAGAGCACACACAAGCATCTTCTGGAGTTGGCCACGCGGAGGCCCTCCATGGTGCCAACGTGAGCAGGCCTGGGTCTGAGGAGCCCTATCGGTGTCCAGGTTGAGGTGCGAGGCTGGTGGCATATGTGGATGGGTCTTCTGAACAATGTGAGGGGTGGGGACAGATGAGCAGGTCTAAGGAGGGGAGAAGCGGAGCCCTGGATGTATTTACTTAAAGACAGAAGCTCCCAGAATGTGCAGGACTACTAATGGGAATGACCTCTCAGAGGAGACAAAACATAGCACAAAAGAGGGACCACACCCCAGACTCCAGCACTTCTTAGAATAGGTGAGGTGGGAGGAGTCCACAGCATACGTAAAGATAGGAAGAGAAGCAGAAAAAAAGAGAGTGGGGGTCAGCGTAGGGGGATTTATCATCATGGGGCTGAAGGGTGCTCTCTCTCACGTGATGGCGTCTGATGTCTTGGTGAAGCATCACCAGCCAGAGCCAGGATAGGAAGGAGGGCATGGGGGCTCAACATAGAGGGAAGGACACCCAGTAGGCATCGGGGACAGTGAGAAAAGCTTATTAAAGAAATAGAGGGGAGCCCCAGATAGCTCAGTCAGTTAAGCATCTGACTTTGGCTCAGGTCATGATCTCGCGGTTCGTGAGTTCGAGCCGCGCCTCGGGCTCTGTGCGGACAGCTCAGAGCCCGGAGCCTGCTGCAGATTCTGTGTCTCCCTCTCTGCCCCTCCCCTGCTCATGCTCTGTCTCTCTCTCTGTCTCAAAAATAGATAAACATTAAGAAAATTTTTTAATAAAAAAATGAAAAGAAAAGAAAAGAAAAACAGACAAGGCCAGTATGGCCGGCCCATGTGCTCAATTGTGCCATGGTCGGCCATCACTCACTCCGTGAGTACACAGTGGCGGTCACCCAAGGCTGGAGTTGGCTGGGCGAAGGAGGCCAAGGAGGAGACATCGGAAAGTCTCAGAAATCAGTGCGTTTATGGGATCCCAGGCGCTTGGCAGACTTGTTTCTGCTCGGTGCCCTGCTCTCATCTCCGTTATCCTAGAGTCATCCCACCTGTGGGAGGTGGGTGGGACTGACGCCCTCCCTCTAAGCCCTGCCACAGCTACTGCCCACGAACAGCATCCAAACAGGCACCCGCTCTACATTACCGGGGATATGTACCTGTCGTGTACCAGCGAAAGAGATGACCAGTGTAGCTACGGTAAGCCACCTGTCTCCTGGAAGAGAATACGCACTAGGACGCTTACACTATGGTATGTTGCCGAGGAGAAAGGGAAGCATGACAGCTCAGAGAAATGGATTCAGCTCGATTTGGGGGGCGGGGGGGTTGTGATGAGGCCAGGAGAGCACGTCTCCAGATGGCCAGGCGAAGCAGCACTGGAAATAATGCCAGTAACTAGGCAGGAAGAGAAGGGATGATTCAGCCAGCTTCCTTCACCTCGAGGTTTTGATGAGCTCCATCCCCAACCCCACCATGTCCCAAAGCTGCTCAAAAAAATGCAACCAAATGGAAATACTGCTTGAGCATGGCAGGAGCCAAGGTCTAAGACTGACAATGCTTTTGAAAAGTCAGCACTGCTTTTCTAAATTATCTCTTTTATCCTCCTGTATGTTCATTTGCAAGTAATTAAATGCACCCACACCATAGCAACTCATGGAATAGTAATGTCACTGACAAGGAAAGTAATAAACAGGAGGAAATTAAAAGAACCCAAATAAGGCCCAGGGAAAAAAAAAAAAAAAAAAAAAAAAAAGATCTAACAGATTTAATCAGGAGAAATAGAATATTCTCTGGGCCCTGTTACAAAGACCCCCAGTGCCAAAAAAGCGTGGCAGAAATGGGACAATTAAAATGGATGTGGGAAGGGGTGACAGATACACAGGATGAGGCAGGGACATATCTGTACAGCACGAGTAGCCCCAGCAGAATTCAAATGAGACATTCAAACCTAAAACAAGAGATGTGCCAAATGCAGAGAGGAGCAAGAAAAAAATGGAGTAATTAAATCTGCCCGCTGCTGTGGTGCCAGGAAACCCACGTCTCCCCGGCAGAAGCCGGGACATCCAGGCGTCTTATTTTAGTTCCTCACGTGCGCCTGTCTTCTGCCGGCACACATATCTGCTGCCGAGTTAGGATTCTGAAGACGTGACGAGCCATTGGCAGTGATTATTCCCCTCGTAGACACGCACACGCATCTCGCCTTACCGAGCAGACAGGACTGATCATTCATGGAAGGCAGGAAGGGATTAGGCAATTTGACTTCCCTATTAGAATACTTCTCATGCTCCCTGGTAGATGGGTTCTTGACAAATTGCTCATGGCAGGAAGCATTTAGCAACATCATGAATGTCTGTGTCTAGTGAGTAACCTTATCCTGGAGATATTTGCTAGAGCATGTTATAGACAGCTTCATGATCGATACCTTAATCCACACTGGGAAAAGAAGGACGTTGGGGCGGGGGGGGGGGGGGGAGGGGTGGTTCCTTCTTCAAATACACACACCAGGGGTGCCTGGGTGGCTCAGTCGGTTGAGTGTCCGGCCTCTGACTTCCGCTCAGGTCATGATCACATGGTTCGTGAGACCTAGCCCCGCATCGGGCTCTGCTCTGACAGTGTGGAGCCTGCTTGGGATTCTTCCTCTCCCTCTCTCTCTCTCGACCTCTCCCCTGCTTGCTCATGCTTTCTCTCTCTCCCTCTCTCTCTCAAACAAATAAAAAAATAAAAAATAAAGACACCCACCAAATGGTGGCCACATTAATGGAGTTACTACTCTGTGCTGGATCTTCACTTACGTTTTTCATTCATTTATAAATAAATATTGATGCAATGTCTACTCTCACCGATCACTGAAGGGAGCCAGGAATAGATGAGCAGGGTCCCTGTCCTCACGGAGCTCCAAGTCTAGTCGGTTGGTCAGTCTGCCAAAGAGTCCTGTTCTTTCAACTATGCATCCCCATTGCCTGTGTGCACAGAAGGCAGCAACATGCAACACAGACTCCGCCTTGGTGGAAACGTTCTACAATTCTGTAGTGTCCAACATGGTAGCCATCAGTGGCGCATGGCTATCGAGCACTTGAAATGTGGCTAGTGCAGCCAGGAAATTAACTTTTTTGCTTTATTTCCTTTTAAATTTAATTTAAATGTACATGGCTGGTAGCTACTCGATCGAATGGTGTGGAAGACGGACTATGGACCGAAGATACTCTGCCCACAAATCGTAATGTGAAAGGCAAGGACATTCGTAAGATGGGAAGCTGGCAGGAGCTGGAGGTTTCAAGCAACGCAGGTGATCTGGTGGGCTCACCTGGCCCACAGCATGGTCACTGCACCTGCCATTTCCCACTGCAAAACCAGGATCATACTCTCCTGAGATCAGGTCATCATGGGACTGTTTTCAACGTCTCAGGTCTTTGAATCCACAAGCACCAACTTCATTTTATTATTTTTTTAATTTGTTTTTTTTTTAATGTTTGAGAGAGAGAGAGACAGAGTGTGACCCAGGGAGGGGCAGAGAGAGAGGGAGACACAGAATCCAAAGCAGGCTCCAGGCTCTGAGCTGTCAGCACAGAGCCCGACTCGGGGCTGGAACCCACGAACCGTAAGATCATGACCTGAGCCGAAGTCAGACGCCCAGCCGACCGAGCCACCCACGCGTCCCAACTTCATTTTATTTTTAAGGTATATATTTACTTTTTCATAAGTAGTCACTGTTCATTATAGAAAACATAGAATATATAGAAAAGGAAAAGACAAAGCGCCCATAATCCCATTGTCTTGTCTCAACCTCCTTCAGCATCTTGAAGATGTCTTTGCGCCACCTTCCTAAGGTACGAGTCCCTGCTGATACGCTCATGCTGTCACCTCCTCTTTTTTCACATTCTGAAAATTAGATTACTCTCAACATGCTCTACTCGGTCCTGTTTTTCCCGCTTATAACCTCAGGGTGAATATACAATTAAAAATTGTATATTATTTAAATATACAATTATTGTAAATACTTTTCCCGCTTTTCAAAATTTATCTGGGAACATACACCTATTTGAAATTCTCGCATACGTTCTCTTCTCTGGAGAGTGCCTTCATTTATTTACTCAGTCGTCTACTTGGGGAAAGTTGAGTCACTTCTCATATTTTGCTCTCACAATTCGTGGTGTAATACCTTCTACGTACCTAAGCACTTGACTGTTTCCTTTTGAAGAAGCTCTTCAAATAAATTTGGTGGGTGAAAAAGGCATACACATTTTTAAGACTTCTGATCCCTATCCCTAAATTGTCCTCTTAAAAAAAAAAAAGCATCCATCTATGCTCAGCTATAGAGAGCTAATCCGAGGTGTTCCCCACATTGTGTGGGCACGTCTTTCTGGAACTCCCCCGTGTCCCTGCTCTGACACTTACGGTCAACTGGAACAAATCCCACAGCGAGACAGCTAGCACATGTCCCCAAAGTTGTGTCTTATTACAATAGCGCCTAGACTCAAATTACAAAATCTAGATGGTAGTAACTATCACTTAATGAACACTGACCCTGTGTGAGATTCTATTCTAAATGGGACTGGATTGTGTTTTCTTGAAATCTGTATGTTGAAGCCCTAATCCCCTGTGGGGCTGTATTTGGAGATGTTGGAGAGGGGGGCCTTTAGGAAGTAATTAAGGTTAAGTGAGGTCATAAAGGTGGGGCCCTGACTCAAGAGGATTCATGTCCTTATGAGAGGAGACACCACAACACGCACACTCTCTCTCTCTGCCATGTAAGGATGCAGTGAGAAGGTGGCCATCCACACACCGGAAGAGAGATCTTTCCAGAACCAGATTGACCAGTACCCTGATCTGCTACTTCGAGCCTTCAGGACTTTAGTTTCTGTTGTCAGAGCCCCTAGCTTGTGGTATATCGCCATGGTAGCCAGAGCAGACTCAGGTATGCCTCCTTCACCCTCAAAGCAATCTCAAAATGTAGGTATTTTAACCTCCATATGACAGATGGGAAAACGAGGAAGAGAGAGGTTACGTGACTTATTCAAGGTCCTCACACAACTAGGTCATAGCAGAGATGGGATCTGAACCCAGACAAATGGACTCTGGAACCCACACTCTTCAATTCCATGTTGTACGTCCTGCCTTACCTCTCTAGAAGCAACCTGTCTGGTCAAGATTAAAGATGAGCGTCTCTCCTTGGTCTAGAGTTAATATCTTTATTAATGCAGCTTAAGTTACATTAGCTCTGTTGGCAACCACAGCACATTATTAATATACTTAGTATTTAGCCTGCTTAAACCTCTAAGTTCTATTTTACATAAGCTTTGGTTAAGCCATGATTTCCCCATACCTGAAACGCAATCAGGATTTTTGTTAGCAAATGCACTTATCACGATTGAATTTTATCCAATTATAGCATTGCCTACATTTCAACACATTGAGATCTTTAGAGGTCCTGGTTCAAACCACCCCCCTCCCCGGAGCTCTGTGCTATTCATAAATTAAATGCGTTTGCTTTAGGTAGAGGAAGTATGCCTTATAACCCGTGAAATGCTCTGCATTTTTGTCATTGTTATTAAATATTTCCATCTGAGTCATTGATTAACGTTTCTAACTCAGGGCCAACAAGGGAACCTTGGAATTGGAAACTGAAAACTTCCTTCTCCATGAACGGTTTTGCAACTTTTAAAACCCATGCTCCCCTTTGTTAAATATTACAATTTTGTGCACCCACCTTTTTTTTTTTTTATTAAAGTAAAAGAGAGTCAGCACTATAGTTGAATAAAAGCATCCTTTTCTTTAAAAGAGAAAGCTCTTGGTATGTATAGGATGTAGGATAAATTGTACCATACTTGCACAATGCACATGACATAAAACAAAGATTTTATTGCCGTGGCTTTCTATTTTTGCATCATGAAAACAGTATGTACATGTTTTGGTTTCCAAATATAAATACTGCACGCACCGCCTCCTCCCGAGATGCCGATGTTTCAGCTTAAATGGGGAGTTTCCACCCTTTCTGCCTCCAGGGCCCTTCCCCCACTACATCCCTCTGCAAGGAGAGCCCCTTGGGCCAGAAAAGCACCTGTAGACTAAATATCAGCAGCCCCTGCGATGTGCCCTCCACAGTAACACTGAGTGTTACCACCGTCCCCTCCAGATGCCCAGGACAGAACACGGCTCTGGAGGGTGCAGAGCAAGCCAGGCGATGTGGGACAGTGACATACCAGGCCTGGACGCGCTCTGGTAACAGTGGGGTGCTTCTGCTGCTCCGTGCTCCACACGCTCTCCCTTTTGCTTCCAGAACCTACCTCCGGAGAAAACATGGGCAGCCACGTAGGCATAAAGCACAGTCAGGCCACCTCATGTACCTGGACTGACACACGTGGGATGCACGAAGGATTCCTTGGGGTGTGCCCAGCCCTGCCCAGGGCTGCTACTGTTGTGGCCCCAACCTTGGGGTCATTCTCTTTCCTTGCTGTCCTCCAGTTTTCTGAAGAAGCAGAATGCTATCATCTCTGAGCCCTAAGTCCGCCATTTTCCCTTCCACTGCCCTCGGCAATTGCACTGCAGCAGATTCCCAGGGTCTGTCCCCAAGCTTTCCTGCCAAGTCTCTCTCTGCTGGCACCAGGACCTGACCTGGAGCCCGTGCTGAGCCTCCGAATGATGCATTCGCTTCAGTGCAACTCTTCCTACTCTCTCTCTATAAGCCTTGAGCCAACGTTGGGTTTCTGGCTGACCAGTCTCTACCACAGCCCCCAGTAAGACAGCCCACGTGCACCAGGCCGAGGGGAGATGTAAGCGTTCATCCAACACCAAGTCTGTCCAGGAACATACATCAACTGTGGCAAGAGGGGCCACATCTGCCCCCTCCGCAAATGCACGTGGCATGTCTGTGACTCCCGACAGGCTAGAAGCAGTTTTAAGAAGCAGAGAGGAGGCAGTTACACACTTCCCTTCCTGGTGTAGACTACTGGTTTCAAAGGCCACCTTAGTGAGCCCTCGACAAGCACCCCGCACCTGTGACCGCACAAGGGTTTCCCAGATGATTCCCACCCTCTGTTTGTTTATTAGCCTTTTACTCTTGTCGACCATTAGGGGTTGAATTGTGTCCTCTTTAAATTCAAGTGTTGAAATCTGAACTCCCAGGACTTCAGAATGTGACCGTATTTGGAGAGAGAGTTTCCAGAGGTGGTCAAGTTAAAATGAGGTCATTAGGCCCTAGTCCAATATGACGGATCCTTATAAGGATAGGAAATGTCAACACAGGTTGAGCCACAAGGAAGATGCCATGAAGACAGCCATCTAAAAGCCAAGCAGAGAGGCCCGGACCAGCTCCTTCCCTGTGGCCCTCAGCAGGAAGCAGTGCCCACTGCTGGCAATCTCCACGGTGTGGACGTGTGTGCATCTGATCACTGCTGCGTGTGGAGGCCTAGACTTGTGTGCCTACGTTCTCCTCAAGCTTTTGCACGTCCTTTGCATTTTTATAATTCATATTTTTTTAGGTGGTTATTGACTGACAACTGCAGTTGTAATTCCAAATTACACACCAGAGCTGAGTAGTTGTAATAGAGACCATATGGTTCATGAAGCCAAAAGTATGTCCTATTTGGCCTTTTCCAGGAACATTTTCTGCCCCCTGTTTTAGAGGAAGCAGCGATCCTCAATCCCACCTGAGCAGCAGAACCCCTAGGAGCTTCCGGCTCTCAGACCTACAGAAATCCTCCCTCCAGAGAACTGGAGAACTTTACAATTTCCTTGAGCAATTCCCTTACCAGTTTATCCTGCACGTGGGAACCCTGAAATAGGGGAGATCCCCAAGGCCACCCCAGCCCTTTGCTAACTTGCCTGCCACCTTGGGCAGGTCCTCTCCTCTGTCCACACTTCTGTCTTCTCATCAGTGACCTGAGCATCTCTGAGGCCCCTGGGGCCACATCCGTGAGCCTGTGTTGTGTTCGTCACCTCAGACTACTTCATGGTGCCCCCAGGGGGCACATTTGCTGCCTGTTAGCAATGTAAGGGCGATCTGGGGACTGCTGTGGACCAAACTGTGTCCTCCCCCCCCCCCAAATTCATGGGCTGATGTCCTTACCCCCAGCACCTCAGACTGTGGCTGCACTTGGAGGTAGGGCCTATGAAAAGTCAGTTAAGGTAAAATGAGATCGTTAGTGTGAGCCTTAATCCAGTATGATTGTGTCCTAGTAAGAAGAGATTAGGACACAGACACGCACAGAGGGATGACCACCGGAAGACACACAGAGGAGACAGCCATCTATAAACCCAGGACAGAGACCTCAGAAGGACCCAATCCTGCCCAAGCCTGGACCTCAGACTTCCTCCACCAGAACTGTGATCGGTAAATCCCTGTTGCTTAAGCCCCTCTCAGTCCTCTCAGTCTCTGGTACCTGCCGTTGGTGGCCCAGCAAACTATTGCATTGGTCCTGTGTGGCCATGCTTTATCTGACTGGTGTGGCCCAACAGTACAAATGATTTTCTGCACAGTTTTTTACCTTCGTGTCCCACGGGCTCACGCTAGCAATGGCAACAGGTGAACGCAAGCCTTGTCGTCACCTCAGGACCTTTGATTATGACCTGAACAACTGAACTTCTTGGTCAAAGTGCCCAGGCAGGCGCCACCTCCTTCCTATAAAGGAGCGGGTGCTTCCTTGCACCTTCTATGGCCCCTCCTTTCGATCTCAGCAGGAATCCACTCATAAGCAGAAGAAGCCGCATGGTGGCTCTTCACCGACAGGCTGGCTACCGACCCTTTTTCTCTTGCTGCAACACCAACAGAGCGCGCGAGAATAGATAGGGTTCAGTGAAAACCGAGGCTAACTCAGAATATTCTATGATACGAAGCCGTATAAAATTATCATCCTACCCTGATAACATTAGTACGAGCATGTAATGTGCCGGGGAATAAAATTATTTTGTACAGAATTTCAAAATAAACATTTGCTAAGTTATTAAATTACTTCGCTTCAAGGAAGGACTAATTATTAAATTACTTCCCTTCAAGGAAGGACTGACCGAGTCATTAGCAATTCCTGGGTGACAGCGAGTTTAGATAATCCACATTCTTCCACGTCTTGATAGGGCATATTCCTCGTTCATGCAAACAAGGATGACAGTCAGCTTTAGAATTCTTTTGAAATTTTATGCAAAAAATGTGATTTATATTACATTGTAGAGACTAGCTTATTTTTCTTTATACCAGGCCCGTTAAAGTTTGGTTTCCTTTCGGGACACCTGGGTGGCTCAGTCGGTTGAGCATCCGACTTCGGCTCAGGTCATGGTCTTGCAGTGTGTGAATTTGGGCCCCGCGTCAGGCTCTGTGCTAACAAACAGCTCAGAGCCTGGAGCCTCCTTCGGATTCTGTATCTCTCTCTCTCTCCCCCTCCCCTGCTCATGCTCTGCCTGTCTGTCTCTCAAAAATAAATAAATGTTAAAAAAAAATTTTTTTTTAAGTTTGTTTTCCTTTCTTTTTCATTTTGCTTTTTAATTCAATTTTTTTTTTTAATTTACTTACCTTTGCTGGAGGAAGGAGGTAGAGAATTGGAAATTTGAGTTTCTGTGGGGCAAAACGGGAATACCCTGGGTCGCCTGGGTGGCTCAGTCAGTTGAGCGTCCAACTTCGGCTCAGGTCATGATCTCGCAGTTCATGAGTTCAAGCCCCGCATCTGGCTCTGTGCTGACAGCTCGGGGCCTGAAGCCTGCTTCGGATTCTGTCTCCCTTGTTCTCTGCCCCTCCGCTGCTCATGCTCTCTCTCTCTCAAGAATAAATAAAACATTCAAAAAAATCCTTTTTTAATGAGAATACCTAAAACTAAAATAATCAGAAAAGCTTGAGGTAAATGTGGGGCTGAAGTTTAGTTTCAACTCGAAGATGTGGTGAGATAGGTGTTGCCCTCCCCCTCCCAGGAGAGAAAGTGCAACAAACTTAAAAGTCAAGACTTCTCCTGAAACATTCAGAGAACTGGGGTTACAGGACTAACATCTAACCTGGACTCGAGAGAGAGAACTGGCATCAGGGTGAAGAAGTAAGAACTGAGCATTTGCTTACCTGGGGCAGAGATGCTGCTGGGCCCATATGAACCACTGCTATGGACCGAATGGCGTCCCGCAAATTCATATGCTAAAACCCTCAGCCCAACATGATGGCTTTTGGAGATGAGGGCCCTTGGGAGGTAATTTGGTTTAGTGAGGGTCCAAGGGTGGGGTCTTCTTGATGCGGTTAGTGCCCTTCTAAGAAGAGACACCACAGAGCTTGCTCTCTCTTCCTACCCTGTGAGGATACAGAGACAAGGCAGCCATTTGCAAGGGAGGAAGAGGCCCAACCATGCCGACACCTTGATCTCAGACCTCCAGCCTCTAGAACTGTGATTTTCAGCAGGTACAAAAGTATGGCCCATCACTGTGAAGAAATAATGTCCAGTCCCTATCCCAAATAGTATCAAGCATTTACTGAACATTTTAGTGAATGAGCTGGCTGGGATAGGAGTATCTTGTTTTCTAATGTCATCAAGAATAGTTCATGATTGGGGAGCCAGGGTGGTTCAGTCAGTTACGTGTCCAACTGTGGCTCAGGTCACAATCTCACGGTTTGTGGGTTCGAGCCCTGTGTCGGGCTCTGAGCTGACAGCTCGGAGCCTGGAGCCTGCTTCAGATTCTGTGTCTTCCTCTCTCACTCTGCCCCCCCCCCCCCCCCCCCCCCCCCTCCCTCTCTCTCCCCCCCAAAAAAAAAAAAAAGTTAAAAAAAAAAAAAAAAGAGTAGTCCATGGCATGTCACCTCCAGAGTTCACTTCATGGTGCCACTGTAGTTGAAGCAGATTTCTGGGGCTGGGTAACCCTAGAACGACCCATCAGCCTCAAACATTCTGCAACCCAGCGGAAGATCTGGTTACATTAATCCCAGATTTGATGCCTCACTGCCTGAGAGCACGATGAGGTCTTCAGACATGGGAAACAATGGAGATGTCCCCAGTGGTGACCATCCATGAGGAATCTGAAGTCAGTTTCTGCCCACCTTCCCCAATTAATGGGATTTCAAGATTAAATTCCGTCACCATTGTCTGCGGGTCCAAGCGTTGTGGACTTACTTATTGTTTCAGCCTTCCCAACAGATGCCATTTTTATATTTAACACCCATAGGTTCCCATTGTTTGGGCCCACCCCACTGTATTTCAGACTCCCACACCTTGGAATGAAATCCGTGGGAGGAGGCCTTGAGCTCTGGCAGGGTGTTTAGACCACGTCACTACTTTTCTCTTTTAGCACAAACTACAGAATTGCAGAGCTGAAATATTAACATCGTTAAAACACTTCATGCCTTGCTAAAAAGTAGTGGAAGTTCTCGGTGGCTCTAAACCCACATTTAGTGCCCATGTTCCTGCAAATAGGAAGTGCTTGGCAAATTGCTAATTTTTGACAGTGTATCTAAATGGTAGGACAGTCCACAGAAGGAAGTGTGCTTCATCCAATAGAAAAAGACCACAGGACACTAAATGGAAATCTCTGATCAGCCATCTAAGCAAAATCATCCTTAATCAAAAGACGATCAGGGTAGACTTGAGGAAGACCTGAAAATCATTTGATACTATTCTGCCTCGCGCTGAAGTCTCCCCTAAATGATTCACATTGGATGTGATGCTATTGTGCTTTGTGTTTCCAGCGTGGGTGGCATCACCACATCCTGTGCTGGGACCACACCCCCCCCCAAAAACCAGATTGTGCGACTGCTGGGTCTTGTTGTTGTCGCTGTGTCTCACGGGCTGGCCACGGGCGGGCAACAAGTGTGGACGCCTCCCTCCCAGTCATTCCCTGTGGGTTCAATGTGTTCAGCAGGAGCTGAGATTCATACGAGTTGTTCTTTGAAACAAAGGCAGGAATTTCTTCCATCAAGTAATCGCTGAAAATCTACCTGCACTGAACATCTGCAGGTTATTTTGGGCTGTGTTCCTCACTCCTGACCTCACTCATACGTCACGTCGTCTTTCTCAGGATATACTACCACCGCCCTTGTTTCAGTGGAGGAAACTATGACTTAGAAAGTTTATGTAAGTTAATCCAAATCGCAGAGCTATTCACTTAACTTTTTTGAGACTCAGTTGCCCCTTCTGATTAAAAAGAATTTTGAAGACTAAATACTTCAGAGGAGTTTTATGAAGATTGAATACAATCATGTATCATAGCCCTTCCCACAGTACCAGACACACAGTGAACATTCAATAAAAGATGTTCAATAAACCAGAAGGTTTTATTGGCTCGAATATACCAGGGTCCCATATAGGACACATAAAAAGAACTCAAATATACGTGAAGAAAGTAGAGAAAAGTGTTTTAAGGTTATTGAAGTCTTTAATTACACTCCTAGGGAGACTGAGAACTTTCTTTCACAATGCTTCTGACAGCAAAAAAGCAAAGTGTTTTTTATCCCTTTTAACCCACAGCGCTCTCTGTAAGGGAATGATGTCTGAGAGCAAATGCTAAATGAGGTAAGAAATCATTCCGAGTGCCCAGATGGAGAATCGTGGGAATAGGCCAAGAGCTTGTCAAAACTTCAACATGGTTTTAAAAAATCACAAAAATCATGTAGCCACACCGTTTTTTAAAATAAATTCTGACAATTTCCTTAAATAAGGGCTGTGTCTACAACAGACCTGATTTAAAATATATTTTATGCATTCAATTGTCTAAAATCAACTTCATTCTGCATAGACTACCATATTTTTTTCATCGCAAATTATCATAGATAACATTCTTATAAGAGCCCACCCATAATATGTTATTTAAGAAATATTGATGCTTACCCAGAGTTTTATCGCTTATATCACTCACTTCATAGAGGCAAACATTCTAATTTAGGGAAGCAAGCAAGAGCCTAGACTCTGTTTACTCCTTCCACATATTTCTTTCTCAAGTATTTATAACCATTAGAAAGAAACACACTTTATATTTGCACATCGACAACCAGGCAGGACACATGGGAAGAAATATTTGTCACAGTTCTCCAAATACCCTAAGTAGACTCCAAAAAGAAAACAGCTTCTCTAAATACAGTCAAATGACAAATTAACCCAGAACTCAGCTGAGAACAGGATAGCTGTTCTCGCTTTCTCAACACCTCGCCTGAACTGAGATGAACCGAGCTTCCGCACAAGAAGACTTGGGTTTCCTTTGATGGGGTAACAGCCATGCTCCTTTGGCCGGAAACTCTCACCTGCTTGCAAAGGCTCCCGGAGAGGCCGGAGTTCTCAGAGACCTGACAGGTTTCCCGGGCAGGTGCCGCCACTCTGGGGAGCAGTCTGAGGCCAGGACAAAGCGTCTGTCTGTCCAGTGAGCATGTATAAGCATTCCCTACTATTTTGGCAAAAGAAAGGTAAAGATGGCAGTGGTGTGCCATCCAGGAACCTGTGTTCTCCTTCCAGAAGACTCTGGGTCCCCAGTGTAATAAAGACCAACGTGATCCTATGCCCCCAGTGTAATAAAGACCAACGGGAAGATAGGGGTCCTGAGAGCTCCAGCTGAGAGGGGCAAGGGTAGGTCTGGAACCGCCCCCCAGTCCTCAAACCCTCTCCCCTTTATACAGACCCCGGTCTATACAGACCCCATCCACCCCATGGCACTCAGGCCCCCATCTACATGGACCACCCCTCAGCCCTCAGCCTCCCCCCCCACTCCTCCATATGGACCCCTCCCATTCAGAGACCCTCAGATCCCTGTCTATACAGACCACCCTCAACCCTCAGACCCCCCATCTATAAGGACCTGCCCCCCCCCCCCACCTTGGCTTCGGACCCAGTCTATAAGCTCTGCCTGCTTAGTTCAGGGTGGTTTTGTTCTTTCTTCTTTTTCTTTTACATTTGTTTCTGCTGCTGTCATTCTGCGAATGATCTTATTCTGTAGACATTAAAGTTATAAAAGCAATTTTCGGAAAGAAATTAAGCCTGATGGTCTAACAACCGAGAGAGTGATTTGGTAATATATGCTAAAATCTTAAAAACGGGCAAACCCCAACCCCAGCAATTCCTCTTTCTCTCAGAACTTTACCTAAAGAGGTGAACAGAGACTAACGTTCATAGAATTTTAAATATATTTATTCAAACGCTGTTATAATAGAGAAAAATGGGGCAGGCCTGAAAGCCCAGCTGCTGTGGCATAATTAAATTATGGATGCCTGTACCGTGGACTGCTCCACAGCTATTGAAAATTCCGTGGTAAAATACACATAAAGACATGAAAACGTTTTGAAAGTGTATTGTTTGGGGGCCCCGGGGGGGCTCAGCCAGTTAAGTCTCTGACTTTGGCCCAGGTCATGATCTCACGGTTCATGGGTTCAAGCCCTGCATCAGGATCTGTGCTGACGGCTCAGAGCCTGGAGCCTGCTTCCTATTCTGTGTCTCCCTCTCTCTCTCTGCCCCTCCCCTGCTTGTTTTCCCCCCTCTCTCTTTCTCTCCCTGTCTCTCTCTCCCTCAAAAATAAATAAACATAAAAAAAGTTTAAGAAAGTGCATTGTTTGCTGGGAAAGCAGAGAGCAGAGCAGGTCACACTGCATGTGAATGCCTTCAAGTAGATGAGGAGAGAGAGCCGGGAAAAAGAACCATTTCAGTGGTTTCTCCAGGTACTGGGATCAAAACCAGGCGTGGGCATTTCTGCTGATCCGTATTTCTTAACCTGTAGACCATAAACACGTATTGCTTGGGAAAAAAAAAAAAATCACCCAAAAGAAAACAATTAATTCGCTTACAAAACAAGAACAAAATGAAACCACAACAACAACGAGAACCCAGAAATGTCCGTCATTCAATTTCTCAGTTCGTCCCATTCCTCCGACCTTATGCGTCTCTTTACTCCTTTTCTCTGAGACACTCCAGTGATCCCGTGCTGCGGCTTCCACACAAGTCCCAGTCTCCTGGGAACTGAGGGATCGAATCCCGGACAGAGCAGCTTCCTCCCACCAAGGCACCCCCTACGCCCACATTAATTTTTCAGGACTGAACTTTGAACTCTGCACGTATCTGACACGCGGTGCGGGGGGTCTTTCCCTCCCCGAGGGGAAGGGAACTGGGCCATAGACCTCTCCCTGCCTCTGCCCCCTCTCGGCTCCCAAGGTGAAGGCTATACTGGCTGCTCTGGGGTCAGACTCTCCAGTCACTGGGGATGGTTCCCCACTCACTGAGGCAATATAGCTGGAGGTCCAGGCCCTGCCTGGCTGGGGCTCCTAAAACCCTGAAACGGGAAAACTACAAACACGGACTTGATCTCCCACTCCCTGCAGCCATTCGAAGTCCAGCACCTGTTTGAAGCTTTGCTATGAGCTCCACAATGATAAAGAACCATCCAGAAGCCTAATGGCTTGCTAAGGGAAGTCCGTGAGTTCCGGTTCCCTCTGAGGAGATCCACCCCAGCGAGCCCCTTCCAACAGCTTCTCTGCTGCCTGAAATGCACAGGTGTCTGACAGAGACCCCAAAAGGTGTGCATCTCTCGGCCGTAAGGACACCCCAGCCACGTCTGCCGGGAGCACTTCCAACCATCACCTCTCCAGTAAAGCAAACATAAAGGAATAATGAGCAACCTAGACATACGCAGACAGCTGGGATGAACAAAAAGAATGAACAATGGACAGTGGCCATGAGAAAGGAACCCAAGAAAAGTAAGCACAGGGAACAAAGACGCTTGCGTTTCCTGACTCTCCGCACTCCCGCTTTTGACATCTAGCTACTGTTTTGAAAGCGGAGTGGGAGGGAATCGATCGTTTTTCCCTAAATGCCACGTGTGTTTTCTGTCATTCTCCCACTTCACCCCACACCACCATTTCCCACATGGGGAAACTGAGGCTCCAGAAGCCAAGCAGCCAACAGCGATAGAGCTTCGCCGAGAGCCAGGGCTGGGTGTTGGACTAGAAGCCCACATGGTCCCACGAGGTGGCCCTGGGCTGCCTCACACCTGCAAACAGTTCTCATTTCTGTGTGTCTGCGGGAAGGGCGTGAGAAGAAGCGAGGTGCTGGGGGTCTGTGAGATGACCCTGAGATTCCTCGACTCATTGCCAAGTGCTGGAGTTCCCGCTGTTGACAGCACGCCCCTTTCTCCATACACAAGCTGAGTCACGGCGCCCTAATTCGCCTCTTCTCCAGTAAGCTCTCAACACATTTAAAGAGAAATTTCAAGTCCTTCCTCAAACAGCAATAGGTGGCGTGAAGAAGCTTGTTCTTCGCTCATTCAACCAACACTGGTTGAGATTTGCTCTTGGCAGTCTACACCGGCCATGCTGCTTACGGCATCCCTTCACTTCAGGCATTTAGGTTTGGACTAGAGTCATGATTGGACCGTTTCAGCATTTTCAATGATTAAGATAAATATTGCTTTCGAAGATGACTGGGGACTTTGGTTGTCCAGACAGGACACATTCTGCATATTTCAATGTAATTCCCATAATATGGGTAAAATTCAGCTCCATGTGGGAGGCCATCAACAGTCCAAATTCAAACTCAAATGACTAAAAACCCCACTTGCTGGTATCTCTGTTCTCTGCTATTCAGTTTTTCTGTGGAGGTAGAAACCTTGGATTTTCCCCAGCTTCCAACACTGGATTTTAAAACCACCCGAGGCTGACGGTTACACTGTAGGATCCCTTTGTGAAACACGGGGCCGTAGGTGACATCACTGCACATTTTTATCTTATTCCTTGGTAACGAGATGTATTTGAAGATGCAGAGAGTTCACCCACGGATGGTTGCAGGTATCTTAGCTTGTCCCACCGAAAAAGCTGAAGAGGCAGCTCAAAAAAAAAAAAAAAAAAAAAAGATGGTGCCTGGGGACAGGCTGAAGCCCCCAAGCCACATGAGATGAGAGCTCTTGTCCTCTAGAGCAGTCCCCAACCTGTCCGCCAACACCCCACCCACACTGGCAGAAAAGGAATGCCCATTTTTACAAAGAAAATGTGAGCAAAGAGCATCAGGGGGAAAGGACCACTCACACCATCAGACTTCCCTTCAAGTGCCCCACCTCTTCTTCAGGCTGCCCATAGCTTGTCTTCCTAGATCCAGTCAGCTGGTCATGGCCATGAGGTTGGCCGGTCTCTCCCTACTGCCTGTACACAGAAAATATCAGTCAGAACTTTCTCCCTGAAACCACATTCATCATTTCACCCTATCCTTTAAGAGGTATTCCTGAGTTCCCACCATTTTCGAAAAGCCCAACTTCCAAGACCCGGTTGCACTAGTCCATCACCCTCTCTTTCCAGCCACCTATCAAATTTATCTCAGGCAAGAGGGTTCCTCTGATAGGCTTCACTGGAAATCCCATGGATGAGAATGGGATTCTATTTAAAAGGCTGTCTTGGGGCGCCTGAGTGGCTCAGTCAGTTAAGCCTCCGGCTTCAGCCAGGTCACGATCTCGCGGACCGTGAGTTCGAGCCCCGCGTCAGGCTCTGGGCTGATGGCTCGGAGCCTGGAGCCTGTTTCCGATTCTGTGTCTCCCTCTCTCTCTGCCCCTCCCCCGTTCATGCCCTGTCTCTCTCTGTCCCAAAAATAAATTTAAAAAGTTGAAAAAAAAATTTTTTTTTTAAAAAATAAAAGGCTGTCTAGGGGCGCTTAGGTGGCTCAGTCAGTTGAGTGTCCGACTCTTGATTTCAGCTCAGATTATGATCCCAGGGTCATGGGATCAGATCCTGCATCGAAATTTAGGATTTGCTCACTCTCTCTCTCTCTCTCCCTTTGCCCCTCTCCCCCAATCACACTCTCTCTCTCTCTCTAAAAAAAATTTAAAAATAAAAATAAAATAAAGTAAAATAAATAAAAGTCCCTCCAAAGCGCAGCTTCAAGACAGAACCAGACTTCTATAATGTAGTCAACAATGTTCTGGTTCTATTTCAGGTGCTACCCATGAGATTTAAGTCCCATGACATTGACTTCTTCTGTGTTGCTTCTGTGAAATTTACCCAAACACAAAGGTTTGGCGAATTATGGACAGAAAGAAATCATGTTACAGCAAATACCTGAGAGGAGACCATCAAGAGTCTGGAACATCATGGTGTAAGATCTTCGGTTTTGTTTGGTTCAATTATAACATACGCGCTGTTAACAAAGCACTGTGCATTCTTGTTTGGTGCCGAAACATTCCCTGTAACGCTGGCAGGATGGACACAATAGTCCTTATTTTGCAATTTGGAGACCAGACCGAGTCTCTGGGTTTCTCAGTCTTCTAACCAGGAGGAGACAGAACTCAGGTACCGTGTTCCAAATATAGCACAGGTATGGGAAAGAGGAAGTGAAGGTCCAGCTCTCTAAGATATGCCTCCAACCCCCATTGCCGTTTTAAGTGCAAGGAGACTCCAGGAGAAACTATTTAAAAGAGTTTGAATTGACTACTTTCGTACAATATTTGTATAAACATACAAACATACAAATATTGTACAATATACGAATATTATACACATAGTCTCATCCTTAATCCCTATCCCCAGATGAATGTGTCACTCTTGCTCTTCTATAATCACTCAAGTTCCTTCTGATAAGAATATTTTAATTTTTTTTCTGGATAGCAACCCACTTTTCTTGATCTCAATCCAAGGAATTTCTAGTAGAGTTGACCTCAAGCCCAGATCATTGGGGTAAAGTAGCTTCTAACTCGTCCCCGCCCAATGGGTGTGCACTGCCTTCCTTTGGCCATAGCCCTGGTTTGTCAATGGCCGGGACCCACACAGAGCAAATGAGACTTTTCCTGGGACAAGGGGCACCCTCTTTTCTCTGTGGCGTTGAATGTTGGTGGAGCTGGCACCAACATTTGCTCGCCACCTCGTGACCTCTGAAAATGAAGCTGAGCCTGGGGAGAGCAGGGCCAGGCAGCGTGACAACCTGCATCCTGACACCGTGATTCAAGACCCTAATCCAGCCGGGTATGAAGTTAGCGTCGCCCATAAACTCTTGCACTATGTGACACCATGATTTATTTCCCTTTAATGCAGATTGTTTTCTGTATTCAGTCACTTGCAAATTTTGACACGGTTATCTTGGAAGGAAGAAAAGCAATCATTAGAGAAGGTCACGCTCATCCACCACAGACCCCTGGATCACGGTGACAGCTCCCCGCCCACCACACCCAGCACAGCCACCTCCTCAGCCCGTCCTGCCCCCAACCACCTGAAACTGGTCCTGCCAGAGAGTCCCCACACATTCCCCGCTTGTAAATACCCCCAGGGATCCATGACTTCATTAGACCATGACGCACATTATCCAGTCTCTTGTTCAGTTCTGAAAGACTGTATGACCGTCTGGAGATTAAACTCCTGAAAATGTTCCCTGGGAAAGAAGCAGAAACCAGAAAGCGGGGGTTGTAAGACTAAAATGGGAGAAAAAAAAATGGTAACGACTTAAAAAGCCCTAAAGACATCTCCCCGCAGAGAACATTCCGGAGTCAATCCGACTCTTCAGAAAAAGCTACTGACAGGTATTGTTGACTGAGCTGCTGTCTCTAGTGCCGTCTCTTGAGTTGTTTACTGGACAGTCTTGTCTGGGTTTCAGGCACAGAACAGCGAAAGCTGTCGATACTTCCCGAGTACGTGTGGATTCCTTACAAGGCACTCCCGACTAAGGCTGAAGGCTTTAATTAAATGAGCAATTAGCTTGGGGCATGGATGTTTATACAAAAAGAAAATAAGTTAATTAATTTGGAAATTATTTGCCACCGTGAACATGAGCCTACCGTGGGCTTTACGCGGTGCCAGAGGTACGTGTGCTGCGGTTCAAGAGCAGAGAAATGTCAGGGTCGGGAGCAGCCCCGCAGGCTGGCAGCCCATGCTTCAGCATTCCTGATTACACGACCCGCCTGCGCGCCAGCAGCCTCTCCACCTCCCAGGCTTCACCCCCGCCGACACCTGACGTCCAGCCTGCAGGCTGGCCTTCTCCACCGGAGGCCTTCCCTGCTGCACCTGCAGCCACCCGCTGTCTCGCTGTGTCAGGTGCTGCCGCTGTGCCCAAGGAGGGAAGCGCGACAGAACCGTGTGGGTTTTTTCACCAAAGGTGAGATAGCATCGGGGCTGAGGGGACACCAGTTTCTCCCCCCCCCCCACCACCACCCGCCGAGATCTCACTCACAGGGCGATAACGTTGGCTAGTTTTCAATGCTGCCGGTTCTTAAAGCCAAGTAATTGATGTGAATTTGTTTTCTCCCATACTTACAGATCAGAGCTTTTGAAGCCATCGTTTTAAAATACATCCACATTCTTCCGATCTGTAACTTAGAAGGGAGGGTTTTTTTAATTTTAATTTTATTTTTTTTAACGTTTATTTATCTTTGAGACAGAGAGAGACAGAGCATGAACGGGGGAGGGGCAGAGAGAGAGGGAGACACAGAATCGGAAGCAGGCTCCAGGCTCTGAGCCATCAGCCCAGAGCCGATGCAGGGCTCGAACTCATGGACCGCGAGATCGTGACCTTAGCTGAAGTCGGAGGCTTAACCAACTGAGCCACACAGGCGTCCCGGAAGGGTTTTTTTAAAAAAGCACAGGAGGGGCACCTGGTTGGCTCAGTCGGTTAAGCGTCCGACTTCGACTCAGGTCATGATCTCAGCATACACGAGTTTGTAAGTTCGAGCCCTGCCTCGGGCTCTCTGCTGTGAGCACAGAGCCTGCTTTGGATCCTCTGTCTCCCTCTCTCTCTGCCCCTCCCCCACTCACACGCGGGTTTTCCCTCTCTCTCTCTCTCTGTCTCTCAAAAATAAAATGAAACATTAAGAAAAATCTTTACAAAAACACAGGAGTGAACATTGCAAAAGCAATTTGGGCTAGACCGTCTTGTCCTGCGCACACTCACATGTGCTTGCATAAATCATCCGCACACTCCGGTGTCCCAGAAAGCGGTGCTCCCAGCAGAGTAGAGGCCACAGAGAGCTAATGCAGGACTCAAGGCTGATAGCCTTACAATAGCTTTTAAACCACTGGATGAATGAAGGAGAAAAATGAGAAAATACAGATGGGTAGGTCTGAGGCACAATGTATGAAGTGGGAGAGCCCAGTACTCTGTCTTGATAACACGCTGTTAGGCAAATCATCAATATTCACTATTACTCAAATTATATAGACAGAAATATACAAGAGAGGGTATGAGAAAATGTTCCCACAGAAACGCAAACTAAAACAAAAAGTAGTACCATTTTCTTAAAATAATATTTAAAAATAATAATAATATGGGCACCTGGCTGGCTCTGTCGGTTAAGTGTCCGACTTCGGCTCAGGTCATGATCTCACCGTTCGTGGGTTCGAGCCCTGTGTCGGGCTCTGTGCTGATAGCTCGGAGCCTGGAGCCTGCTTCGGATTCTATGTCTCCCTCTCTCTCTGCCCCCCACCCCCACTCACAGTCTATCTTTCTCTCTCAAAAATAAATAAACATTTAAAAAATTTTTAATAAAATAAAATAATAATAATTATTATTTTCTTATTATCAATTGATATATAATATTCCCTTATATCAATAGTCAGCACACAGATTTACTCAAAACTTCTTAAAGGTAAATATAATTTGATCAGTTAACCTCACCTCTTGGAATCCATTCACAGAATAGCTGTGAAATATGGGAAAACATTTAAGGCACAAAAATGTTCATTACAGATTTACAGTAACTATTTAATCTTTCAAAAAGGATTTAGGAGAATGTACATTAATGTAGAAACATATACATGACACAGTGTTAGGGGATTCTGTGAGCAGGATTTAGCAAAAGCAGAATTATGGAGAACAAAAAAATGTAACTCATACAAAAAGATTTCAACAACACGCACCATGGTGTTTATGACTGTCTACCTGTCGATGGTTGAAAATCGTGGCTGATTTTTCCCTCTTTTCTGATTGTCAAATGTCTACACTACCTACATGTATCACTTTTATGGGAATATTTTTTTAAGTTTATTTGTTTATTTATTTTCAGAGAGAGAGAAAGCACGAGTGGGGGTGGGCAGAGAGAGAGGAGAGAGAGAACCCCAAGCAGGCTCTGTGCTGTCGTGGGGCTTGAACCCACAAACCATGAGCTCATGATCTGAGTCAAAGTCGGTGCTTAACCAACTAAGCCACCCAGATGCCCCAGAAATATTTTTAACTTAGGGTTTGGGGCTTTCTTTGCAGGAATAATCGCAAGAGATGCCCGAACGCCCTCCCTGCCCTCTGTCTCCTCCCTGCCTTCACCAGCTTCCACGTCACAGAGGCGGTCAACTAGTTAACACAGAGAACATCAGTTAGCTCCCCCGAGTAATTAAGAAAATGCCAGTGTCTCTGCTGCGTGGTCCCCCGTCTCCACTCCCCATGGGCTTAACACGGAAGGTGCGCACTTGGCTCCGGGCTCAGGCTACACAAATCCCCACGGCCCGCTGGACCATGTGAGCTCATGCCTCCGGCCCGGTGGGGCCAGCCCACGTGCGTTCACCTTTCGGCCCCTTATTCCCTTCACCCTCCCATCCCTGTGATGTGTTGGCTCCCACTCACAGGAAGCAGACCTCAGAGCTGCTGGGGACAACCCTCTCCTGAGCAACACACTGCAGACAGAATGTAGGGCCTCTGATTCCAGACCATCCACCTACGATCCCCATCACGATTCCAAGGATGTGTTGTAAACCCTCACTTCCCTTCCTGGGGTCCTCTGCTTCCTTCTTGGGGACCGCCCTTCAACGTCCTTCCCTACTCACACATCCCTCCACCTGTTCTTCCAGGTCTGGCTCCATCAGCCCCCACACCTTTGTGCCATCCCTCCGGCTTCCCCAGACGGAATGAGCGCCCCTCCTTCCCGACTCCACAGCGTGTGGGTTTTCAATCTATTTTGTCACTCACTTTGGCCACTTCTTACGAAAGTTCCCTACCTCCCGTGAGTGTGAGCAGTGGGATGATTTCCTACTCATTTTTAGCGCCCGTTTGAGCCTGGGTGCGTAGAAGACACTCAGTAGAAATTTGTTGGATGAATTGATTAGTTCGATGCTGGCACAGTTGCTCACCTTGCTTTTCTCTCGCGTCGTCTGCCTCTGCAAATACACGCGCGGCAAACACACGCAAAAGGGGGGTTTCTCGGTGTTCATTAATATTGACAATTCTACTAGCCTACCTAATTAAATACCTGTCTTCTTCCAGAGGCCAAAATGAGACTTGGGGTGAAAATTAGTAATGAACACCATGGATGTAAGGAAGCTTTTCTACATTACAGGATGAGAGGCATTATTTGCGTCTGGAGGGAGGGAGTTCCTTGCCTCATTGGCAGCTTCCCAGGAGAGGGCTTGGGAGGAGTACTGTCTGGTCTTCTTTGGATTTCAGGTGCTCTGCAGAGAGATGTTCCTCCGGTCCAGGGCAGGCAAGCATATCTGAGAGTGAAAACAAATTCGAGATGCCGAAGGAGACAGACATGGGAGTAAACAGATCTGCTGGGAGAGTGGCCATCCTGCAAGAGGGCAGGCGGGCTGGCCAAGTCAAGGGCGGACGTCCAGGGAGAGAGCGCGTGGCGGCGTTCCCCAGCTCCGGCTCTGGCACCAACGGCACAGCCATGCGGCGAAGGTCATCCTGAAGGAGTGAGCACAGGTCGCCGGGCCCTCGGGATTGGGTAGGAGTTCCGGGTCCATGAATAAGGACACAATAACTTGACAGGAACCGGGGAAAAGCTCAATCCAGATCTGAAGACAACAAAAACAAAAAAAAAAAAAAAAACACTGGAAATTCTTCACAATAACTTACTTGTTTCTTTGTCTATAAAACAGAAATAATAAATGAAGTAAAAAAATTAAAATGGATTAACTGCTTTTTAGCACAGGACGTCATTCCCCCGAAGACTGGAGGCCAGTGGTTCTGTTTCCTACAAAGACCATAATATGAGGTCCTGGTACAGGAGGCTCTTGGTTAGATGCATGTTGCACAGCATTGGAACCTGTTACTGATGCTTGATGTACAAGCTGTGGAAAAACAACTTCTCCCGGGTCTCTGATGTTTAAGTGGAACTTGACGGAGGCCTTGGGGCACTAAATAATTTCAGATTCTCTCTTTGATGGAGACTCAGGTGTCAGGATACACTCACTCCACAGCTGTACTGCACAGTACAATAACCCTCGAACCTTCTTCTTTCTCAAACCCACCCAGTGACCCAGCAGCATCCCGCCCTGACCTGTCACCGCAGTGTGGCTGGTCCCCACTTGCCTAGGTCACACCCCAGGACCCCTGCTACTGAGCTCAGGCTGTTTTGATGCAAGTCAAAAGGAGTTTTATTAACTAACCTCAGAGCTGGTCAAACATACTATTTTCAGGCAATTTGGAAAACAAAACGGTGTGATGGCTGGTGGTTATAGGAGCCAAGGGACACTGTCTCCTGCAAAGCCCCTTCCCTCAAACCTTGTACTCTGGGAGAAAGTTGCTTTAACTGTAAATACAAAATGGCAGGGGCGCCTGGGTGGCGCAGTCGGTTAAGCATCCGACTTCAGCCAGGTCACAATCTCGCAGACCGTGAGTTCGAGCCCCACGTCGGGCTCTGGGCTGACGGCTCGGAGCCTGGAGCCTGTTTCCGATTCTGTGTCTCCCTCTCTCTCTGCCCCTCCCCTGTTCATGCTCTGTCTCTCTATGTCCCAAAAATAAATAAACGTTGAAAAAAAAATTAAAAAAAAAAAAACACAACAAAATGGCTTCACAAAGTGTATACGTCTGTTGGATGATTCCAGCAGGCAAATTAAAACTTTATAACTTAGGCTATTTTAAAAAGTTCATACTTTAAAAATCACAGCAGACTTAGATTCTGTCACACTCTGGGACCCCAGGTGAGCGTGGGTGAAGGTCAAACCCCTTTACTGTGGGCAGAGATCTTGCTATCCTTTGCCAAAGTTTATTTTTCCCTCATTTCCTAAAACGTAGACAGTAGACTCGGCAATTTATCAACGGTATTTTAGGCTACACTTAACACGGTCTTTGGCATCTAGTCTTACGAGGAGGCAGATTAGCGTCCACCAAATTCTGGTGCTTGAAAAGAAAAGTGAGAGTAGCAGTTGTGTCTCGAGTGAACGAAGCTCGGGTTAGCTTAAAAGAAGCATGAGGGAGCTTTCTGGAATAATAGTGGTAAAGTTCTAGGCCTTGATAAAGATTGGTAACACAGATGTATAACTCTAGCTAATGATATGTACATTGAAGTATTTAGGGGGAAGCACAAAAAAATTTAAGTTGAATTGGGGCGCCTGAGTGGCTCAGTCACTTGAGCATCCGACTTCAGCTTAGGTCACAATCTCACGGTTCCGGAGTCTGAGCCCCACGTCGGGCTCTGTGCTGACAGCTCGGAGCCTGGAGTCTGCTTCAGATTCTGTGTTTCCCTCTCTCTCTGCTCCTCCCCACCGCTGGCGCTCCAACTCTCTCTCTCTCAAAAATAAACATTAAAATTTTTTTTTAATTTAAGTTGAATTAATGAATGACTATGATAGATAATGATAGACAGATATGAGACAGAGAGAGAGAGGGAGGGAGGGAGGGGCTAGATGGATTGACAAAGCCCACATAGTCTAATGTCAATGGCAGAAGTCCGTACAAATACTGACTGAAAGTCAATTTTGCCGCATGCCTGAAAACTTTCATAATAAAATGCTGGAAAAAGTTCTCCCACTTCACCCTACCAGGCTCAAACGTCAACATGCTCCTCTATGCACAAACGCTCCTGTCCAACATCCCCAAGACAAAACGCGTTTAGTGGCCCAAGACATGATATTGAGTAAGTTTACAGAGCATAGAGATATGTTGGTCTCCGAGAATCTTATGGGGCCGGGGGAGGTGGAGACAAGATTTAAATCTGCACTTTGCCTCTTTAGAAACAACAGCTTTGGGGCGCCTGGGTGGCTCAGTCGGTTGGGCGGCCGACTTCGGCTCAGGTCATGATCTCGCGGTCTGTGAGTTCGAGCCCCGCATCGGGCTCTGGGCTGATGGCTCAGAGCCTGGAGCCTGTTTCCGATTCTGTGTCTCCCTCTCTCTCTGCCCCTCCCCCGTTCATGCTCTGTCTCTCTCTGTCCCAAAAATAAATAAACGTTGAAAAAAAAATAAAAATGAAAATAAATAAATAAATAAATAAAAAGAAACAACAGCCTTTTTCCTGAGTGCCCGAACACCCTTGGGGGGAAACCCGCTAGGTTTTCTCAACCTTTTCTCACTTGGAGGAAAATCCACTCGGTGGGAGAATTAGCCCCGGGGTTTATCAAGCAAAGATCAGCCCACTCGGCTTGAGTGGCTCCAAGATACTGTTGGAGGCATCACTCTGAGTAACGCAATTGGCCACATCACACACCTCAGTGGCCTCCCAACCCTGTGCCCCTTTTTGTCCACTGGCCCACTGAGAGGTTTTCCCTGACAAATCGCCCGTTAGATCACTTCCGGTGCTCCTCCCTCCCGCCCCATCTTCTCTTATCGATGACCCTGTCACCAGGAAGTCGCGTTCGACGCGTAATGCCAACACAGATTTTGCGCCCGAGCCTCCTGGTCTGGCCTCACAAATTCCTAAAACGGCTTCTGTTGAATTACAGAGGAGAGCGCTCCACCTGGCTGTGTGGGAAACAGCAGGTGCACTCAAAAGTGACGGCCGGAAGCAAACACGCTCCCTCCCCTGCTCCTCCTTTCTCACATGATGTCTGTGGGAAATGACAAACCTCGACCTTTTTCTTAAAACAGTGGGGGCCTCTGCGATCTGCACCAAGCAGGCACTAACTCAAGGTACTTTTTATTTATTTATTTATTTATTTATTTTATTTTTGAGACAGAGAGAGACAGACAGAGCATGAACACGGGAGGGGCAGAGAGAGGGGGAGACACAGAATCGGAAGCAGGCTCCAGGCTCTGAGCCATCAGCCCAGAGCCCGACGCGGGGCTCGAACTCACGGACCGCGAGATCGTGACCCGGGCTGAAGTCGGACGCTTAACCGACTGAGCCACCCAGGCACCACTCAAGGTACTTTTTAGAGCAAAGCCTGATACGTGTCCTGAACTTCTTCAGTGCAGCCCAAATTTTAATTATGTTCGTTCACTTCCTCTCCCCCAAATATATTTGAAAATGAATATCTGGCATGCCCCCACAAAATCTGCTTGGAAACAGAGATGCAGAGTTTGCAAATATTTGAGCGCCCTTATACTAATTCCTGGGGACTAGGGAAGGGGGAATCAATGGCACCTATAAAAGGATGTCACAAGAGACTCGGGCTGGACTGGTGCTGTCACTTCCCACAGCTCCTTAGGCTGGTCTGCCCTTTGTCGGCCAGCCGGGGACAGTCCTGCCCACGAGCTCTGGAAGCTGTGAGCAAATCACTGGGTGTCTGTCGGAGGTCGGAGGACACACAGCACAGAGGGCATTGCAGCAGGACGCCCTGCCCTTGCGGCCGTGGACTTCAGGGCGGCTCTGATGCGAAAGGCACAGTCCACCCGGGGCGCAGGGCTGTGGCCTCACTCGGGCATCTCCAGCGGGTACAGGGGTGCCCCCGAAGGAGGGGGTGCCGGCCCCGCCCAAGCGTCCCGGCTTCTGTGCTACAGGAGAGCAGGGTGAGTCGGCCTGGCACGTCCCCGCCGGTTTGGAAAGAGTGGAGCTGAGTCATTTGACAGGAGGCCATTGGACGGCATCCCAAGGGGCCGGGCCATTCCGTGTCTGGAAACGGTGTGAAGCGGGGACACACACTGGTGCGGGCACATACCTTCCCTGTCGTCCCCGGAGGAGGAAGGTGGCTGGGGCCACTGGCTGGAAAGGCCCACAAGGAAAAGGCTGTTTTATTTTATGTTATTTCTTATGTAGAATTGTGGGGGTTTTTTTTAATTTTTTTAAGTTTATTTATTTTGAGAGAGGGAGAGTGTGCAAGTGAGCAAGAGAGAGAAGAGAGAGAGAGAATCCCCAGCAAGCTGCATGCTGTGAGCGCAGAGCCAAAAGTGAGGCTAGAACTCACAAACCATGAGATCATGACCTGAGCCAGAACCAAGGGTCCCAGGCTTAAGTGACGGAGTCCCCCAGGTGCCCCAGGGAAAGGCTGTTGTACAAGAGGGTTTGCAGAAGAGAGCCCCCTCCCCACCCCCACCCCCGCCACCCTGGGGTTCTAAGAACCAGACAGACTCGTCGGAGAGCAGAGAGCCCAGGCCTGGCCCCAGCAGGTGCCCAGCTGGCCGCTCACCACAGGGAGGTTGGGACACCCCTCATCTGGGGGCAGCACCCAGTGCCCCCCTCTTCACGCCGGCCAGTGTGCAGCCTCAGGGCACCCTGCATGCGGGACGTGCATGGGGAAGGACCCCACGGCTGTGGGGAGTCACCCCACAGCAGGGCAGGTCATGGGGAGAAGGTGAGGGGCACCAAGCAGGGGGAGGGGGCATAGTGGTGGCAGGGGCGGGATCCAGACACAGGACAGTCCATGCAGGGGCACTAGCATGAGGTTCAATGAAATTCCTTCATTTTCATCAGAAAGACAGATGGATGGGGACTCTGTTGAAAAGCACGATCCTGACGCACTCTGCTGTTATCCCCTGAGGGGCAGGCTTCCCAGCTGCCAGGGGCTTATTTCTGCCACACGATCCCTGCCCTAGCACATGGTGGGGAGGGGAGGGACAACGGCAAGATGGTCAGCACAGACCCAACACTCGGCTGCCCTGAGATGACTTAGCTGGTGTAAACACTCAGTGGATGGAGAAGAGGGGGGTCCAGAATGGCTGGACCAGCTCACGGCGGGTGACGGACAGAGGGTCCCAACCTCAAAGTGCGGTGTAAGCATATCCAGAGGCAGGAAGCTCCGGGGGCCAGTGCAAGGGGGTTACCTGGGCTGGGCAGGGGCATCCCCATCCAGCTCCCGGCACTCACTGGCTCAGTCATGCCCCATAAGCTCGGCTCCAGTGTCCCAGATCTCAGCGCTGTCTGTTTCCCCTAAAGAGAGGACACAGAGGACACAGAGAACCCACGGCATCCACTGAAATTACCCAGATAATTAAAGATCGCTGTACAGGGAGCATCAAAATGACCTGGGTTTCAGTGTTGTTGTAAAATGGTCTACTTCCAAATTCCCCACATAGGAGCCCACCTCTGTGTGTACCATGAACCACGACAAGGAAAACACACATTGATGTATGTCCCTGTGCAGAACATTCCACGGAAATTAAATCACACAAGCGCTCAAGGGATCTCGGGCCCAGGCTCCGCTGTTGTTGCTGGATATATATAGAAGAGAGTGGCGAATGTCCTCTTAGCCGCCATCCATGGGAGGAACCTGGGGCCTTTCAGATCCGTCAGGTCCACAAGCAAAAACAATACTGCTCACCAGCAAGGTCCCCAGTGCTTGCCAGAAAGGAAGAGGTGGCTTCTGGGGAAGAGAAGCCATGTATGTTTTAGAGAAAAAGTAGAGAAGGTGGTCTGGAGTGATGAGAGAATGCGGGCTTTGTTTAGGTCTTACAAGCAAAGGGCTTATAAGCCAGGGAGCGTATGGACCGAAAGACAGAGGTGGAGGAAGAAGGGGCCCCTTTTGGAGAGAAGCGTGGGTGGGGCAGGCCACAGAGGTGACCACCGGGCGGCGGGTTCTGTGCCGGAGACCAGCACCAAGATGGCCCCCGGCCCCCACCTGGAGGACAAGGACACCCAGACTTCACACGAGAACCCCCCCCCCCCCCACCCAAGCCCCAGGTGTCATCCTGCAAAGTTTAAACCCACGAACATTCCCCTTTCTCCCAGGCATGACAGAACATTTGATTTTAGGGCCACAGTTTGCATTTGCAGTAAATCGCCTGACTCCCACGTCCACATGCTTTCAAAATAGCCGCAAGTCCCATGTGGGCAAGAACTATGTGCTCAGCAATGATAACAAGGAGGTCCGGGCTCTCCAGTTCCCTGCACGCTCCGATCTCCCAGCCCCTGTACAAGTTTACTACCTATTTGACATAAAAAATGTTTGTCCATGTATATCATTCCTATAAAAGTACAAAAGAGCCGTTTCCCAAACAATTACAATTTGTACTGCATGTACAAATTGGAGTGTTAAGGCATCATATTTTTGTTCCTTCCAGCATCCATAAAAACTCAGAAGCATATCATAACCACCAAAGTGTTCTCTGCTCTCATAATAATTCATTAGGTCATTAGAAGCCTGTGCAGCACAACACAGAATGTCAGTCCCCTACAGAACACGGTCTCCTGAGTTTCCTCAACCAGAGAATCAATAACAAGAAATTGTCCTTTCTTTACATATATCTGCCAAGGAGAAGAGGGGTTTCGTGGGTCTAACTTAAAAATTCCACCCATTTCCCATCCAGGACAGAGTTTTCCAATGAGAACTTTCTGTTTCTCTGAACACAAAGGCTGTGTGTGTGTGTGTTTGTGCGTGTGTGCGAGAGAGAGAGAGAGAGAGAGAGTATGTGTATGTGTGTGTGTGAGAGAGAGAGAGGGAGGGAGGGAGGGAGGGAGGGAGGGAGATTCTGCTGTCAATCAGAGTCACAGAAAATAAATAAGAGCCACAGAAGAACCTATCCCATGTCTGGAGAATATTCGACAAAGATCAGTCTGCCATTTTCATGAGCATGCCATCTGGCCATTTGAAAAGCCCCATGGTCATCCCAAAGGGGATGCTTTCTTAATTACCATGACAACTTCAGATTGGACAATGCAATTTTGGCCCAAAATGACTCATCTCAGGAATATGAGAGCACAGAGGTCCCAGATGAAGAACAAAAGAGTGTGTGGCATCCAGTCCATTCCAAAGGCCATTCTATGTGTCAACTTGGCTAGGCTGTGGTACCCAGATATTTGGCCAAAGATGGATGTTGCTGTGAATGTATTTTTTATATGAGATTAACATGTGAATCAGTAGACTTCAAGTAAAGTAGATTATCCTCCATAATGCGGGTGGGCCTCATCTAATCAGTTGAAGGCTTTAAAAAAATACTGACCTTTCTTGACAAAGAGGGACTACTGGCAACAGATGCCCTTCAGGTCTGAGCTGCGACAGTGGCTCTTCCCTGGCTTTCTGGGCTGCTGGCCCACCCTGAAGCTTTTGGACTTGCCAGCTCCCACATTCATGTGAACCAACTCCTCAAAACCTCTCTCCCTCTCCCTCTCCCTCCCTCTCTCCCACTCTCTTTCTCCCTCCCTCTCTCTCCATATATAAGCCAAACATCTATGGGACCTCATCATCTCTGGGACCAGTCGAGTGGCTTTTACCAATGGCAGTCATGCTTCTCAGCCTCGGGGGTGGACAAAATGCTGAAGGCTCCCCCTGGGAGGGGGTGAGCAGTTGCTGCAGTTCTGACTCGTGCCCTGTAAGGAGGTGAGCAGCTCAGTCTTCACACCAGCTCGTTTTAGGCCCACCTTCCATCACAGCATCTCTTGTGTTACGCGTTTCGGCACATCAGCCAACTTCTCGTAGAGGGAGACTGCCACTGAGTCAAGGCAGACCCAGCTCCTTGGCGGCTTCAGGAGTTAGGAGGGCCCGGGACCCAAGACCATCTCTAGGTTCTCAGAGAAGCACGGTCCCCAGGGGTGTCTGCAGGCAGGAGGCTCCCACAGCTGGGGCCACAGAAGCGCATGTGGGGTTTTCTAAGACAAAGGCTAACGCAGACACTAGGAGGCATTGTAATTCGTGCCGACACTGACTGAGGCTGCCCGCGGGCCAGGTGTCATTCTGCAGGCTTCACCATCATACTCATTGCATCTTCCCGACAGCCCTGAGGCACCCAGCATCTCCACTTTACACATGGAGAAACTGAGGCACAGAGCAGTTAAGTAGCGTCTCCAGACCACAAGCAACAAATGGTGACACCAGAAGTCTGGGGACCCCACCCTCCAACCCCAGACCAGGAGCAGGTGACGTTGGAGACCCACGCAGGTTGTTGACAACAGAGTCGCTCGTCGGTAAACTCTCGTGCCAAAGAAAAGTTGGGACCCTGCTCCTGGGAATGAGGATGGTAATGGAGAAACAGAAAAAAGCCCTGTCCCAGAGCTGCCATCACAACCAGGGACAAAGGAGGCTGTACCTCACGTTGGATTTAAGTCCCGGCTCCTGCACTCTTAGCTATGAGCAGGAGCAACTTTTCAAAATCCCCGTGAGCTTCATCTGAATACTAAGGATGATGACGGGCCGCTTCACCGGGCTACTGTGAGGTTTAAGTGTGAAAATAGGGTGGTCCCAGGGAAAGTGGGTACTTGGAATCGTGCCAGGAACAAAATACAATCCTGGTCACGACACACGTGGCCCAAAGTCACTGCCGGACACACAGTGTGCATCTCTTGGCTCTCAGAACCACACCAAGAGTTCTCAGGGCACCAGGGTCCAGCTGGCCCTGGATTCAGAGCCAGGCTGGGGCTAGGAGGGTGAGGCGTTCCAGGACGACAAGCAGATATGGGGTCTGCACCAGAGAGTTGGAGCTCGCTCCCTAGACTTCTGTGTGCTGGTGCCCGGACAAGGCCAGGCCAGAGAGAGGCTGCATGTGATGGGGTGGGGGAGGAACCCATCCGTAGGGAGGAACACGGGGGCTGGGGGTGGGGAAGCAGTATCCGGGCCTGGTCCACGGATTTGGACAACTTCCCTGTGATTTCTGCTGATATATATGGTCAAACAATCCAGTCATGCCTCAAAGCAGAATTTTTGGCTTAATCATTTGGGTGGTTATCTGTACTCCCCTAATAAATCAGCCAACTATTCAGATTTATGCTACAACACGAACAGGTTGGCTTGACCTATGAGTTGATCTATTGATATAATAAAGCACGGTATCTTAGCCAGAACATGGGAACATCCTTTGAGATCGGGATTTGGGTATTACATGCTAGTCCATTGGGTAACTTGCTAGCACAAATAAATCCTACACACGACATACTCACGTGGAGAAAACATCTTAAAATCCGCCAATGAGTACAAAACAGACTGTCAACTAGCGCGCACAGTAGACATTATTTTAAGCTACCATCCGTTCAATGCCAGTAAGAAATCTTGGGTTTACACAGGGGCACCATACGCCACAGTCTAAATTTTCCCCACTTCCATAGCACTAAATTGCTTTGAAACACAAGGAAGTTTTTACTACCAGGAAAATTTTACCAAGCTTTAGTTAAAAAAGAGGTGAGGCGTCTGAGGTAAGTGAGGTTGTATAATGGAATAACGAATAGATCCTAAAATGAGAATAGCATAGCCGATCCTGGCCATAATGGTTCCCATTGTAATCATCCTGGATGTGCTCCATAACACGTAATGACTCAACAGCTCCATGCTGGAAGCACCTGAAGGAGGTAGTCTCTCTGCCAGAAAGACTGTGTGTTAAGTATTATGTCTGGTCTCGCCAGGGGGATAACATGCCTTTCCTTGTTTTTGAGCAAACCAATTTCTTTGTGTCTCTGACATAGAGGGGCACAGCCTCGTGCCCTTCCCCAAAGCGCTGCTACATGCTGACCACCGAGCCCCCGGGCTTCTGTCTCTGGCTTCCATTATGTAACCTTGTATTCACAAGCCAGAATAGATACCCCATTCAACCTCTTCTCCACTCACTGAAGACTCACAAGGTCTCACTTTGATCAGTGACTCTAGGAGACATGTAGACTGAGGAACCTCAATAGCCCAACTCTATCCACTCCAAAAGGGAGTTGAGTGCCCTTATGCTCCAAGAAGTCGTAAATGTCTTCTTATTCAGGCACTCGTTTTGCTCTTAAGCCATGTATAACTAGTATGCCTCTTGAATTTAAAAATTTTAGCATTTTTACTCTTAAGCCATGTATAATTAGTATGCCTCTTGAATTTAAAAATTTTAGCACACATGGACCAAATAATCATAAGGCTCACCCGTAAAGGCTCTGATTGCACACAAACTGGATCTATCATAATGAGATCAAATGAGAAAACAAATGGTTTCCACGAGTAGAAAGTGTTAAATCTACAAAGCGAGAACTATTTGGAAATTGTAGAGTTATTGGATTGCTCATTGAATAGTTTCCCAAGGTTTACACAAGAGTTTGGGAGAAGAAACAAGAAGTCCAATGGGAATAGAGTCTTTAGTGAGACCAATGGTTGTGATGGTTTTCATAAGCGCTCTTCATTTTGTTTGTGCCTTTTCTAAAATGTACTCTAGAATTTAATAGTGCTAAGAAACGCCATATATTAGAAAATTTGAAAATCAGGCAAATATATGTGAAGAATAGATGACAACAAAATTTTTGGAGGAATGTATCCATGAGCATTTGGTCCATTTCTGTTGACCTGTATTGTATTAAGTCCAATTTATTGAGTACCTGCTAAATTCTAGGTAATCCCAGTGTTTCACATTACCTTACAAAGTAGACTATCATAAGGATGAATTAACTAAGATTCTGATAAGCAAAGTAGCTTGCTCAGTTATGGTATGGTCAGTTAGAGGCAGAGCCTTGATTTGAAGGTAATTCTGCCATTTTTTGCTTCAAAAATAACTGGATGGATAGATTAGTGAGAGCCAGTCTGCTATTTCTCCAGATTGCATTCCATAGGATGATTATCTTCACTGATATTTTCAGTAAGACCTGCCTGTATAGTCCACAAGGAAAAAGAGTAAATAAACAATAGTAATCCAAATATTTAAATCATCCAAATATTTGATTTTATCATGAGTTTTGATTCCCTACAAAAAATGAAGCAAATTTCACATATTGCTGCAGATACTTTTCTGTTGTTGTTTTTTTCTCTTCTACTAGTCAGATGAGAATTGGTAGTAGGGCAAGAGAGAGGGGCTTCACATCACCCACAGAATGAGTTAGCCAAGTTTATGAGACACAATTTGACAAAGTTAATATCCTGGAGGGCTACTGTCACAGAGACAGTGTTCTAGAGAGTCCATGGTGCACTCTCTGGTTTCCTCGTTATGAATTCAAGGAGGCCACATCTTGGGGTGCCTGGGCAGCTTAGTCGGTTGAGCAGTCTGACACTTGATTTTGGCTCAGGTTATGATCCCAGGGCCATGAGATCAAGCCCCATGTCAGACTCTGCACTGAGTGTGGAGCCTGCTTGGGATTCTCTCTCCCTCTCTCTGTGTACTCTCTCCCTCTGCCCCTCTCCCTTGCTCACTCTCTCTAAAGGGAAAAAAAAGGAGGTCACATCCTATATGGCTCCCAATACCTTCTCATTTTTTTCAAGAAGCATTATAAGAGTTCAGGGACACAGGAACGTGGGCCCTTCCAAAGAGTAGACCAAATACGATGAATGTGGCCTGGTTGCTAGGAATCTTTTCAATGACATATTCCAAATTTCTAATAAAATTCTAACAGCTCAAAACAGAAGACATCAATTTTTATCACATTAGTTTAAATTATTCCATCATACTAATAATTAGTCAAGAAATCATCCCAGTCAGACGTGGTAGAGGGATTGAGAATTGAGCTATTTTATTTTTTTAATTTTTTTAATGTTTTTTTTATTTTATTTTTGAGACAGAGAGAGACAGGGCATGAACAGGGGAGGGGCAGAGAAAGAGGGAGACACAGAATCTGAAGCAGGCTCCAGGCTCTGAGCTGTCAGCACAGAGCCCGACGCGGGGCTCGAACCCACGGACCGTGAGATCATGACCTGAGCCGAAGTCAGCTGCCCAACAGACCGAGCCACCCAGGCGCCCCGAGAATTGAGCTATTTTAGCTAATGATTAAAATGCCTTTTCAGGGACACAAAAAAATAGTTTAATTTCTTTATCGTATTTCTTATGAGCAAGTCTGGTGAGTTACAATGCCTGCACTTTCTACCTTGTCACGAACAAGGAATACCACTTCATAGAATGGAAAATGGATGAGGAAGGTATGGTAGGAAGTCTCAGAGCATCCTACTGAACAGGTAATATGCCAGCTCTGATTCAGGAAAGAGTAAGTACAGAAGGGGTGACACAGGACACGAGAGCACTTTTTCCTTTCAGAAGTAGTGGGTGGAAAGTTTCAATGAAAAATTACTGGGGTTATATTAGACTGTAACATTTTGTTCTTCTAAGCAGTCTGTTTTCAAAGCATATTCTCATTCCAGGGCTCACTGCTCATGGAATGTCAGACTGATTTGTTGCTTCCCTTTGTGCCTGAAACACAGGTAATATTTTGAATTTTTAACATGCGTTTCATTCCTACATTCTTAGAGGGGGCATTGTATCAGGATGTTTTGCACACTCAGTTAATGATCCGCAGTAAAATCCCATTATCACTCAGGGTTGTCTGTGCTCAACTTCATAAAGAACTGATAGAAATCTTTGTTAGCAGAAAATCTAGTGCTGGGTCTAGTCATGTATAATTGCTGAAAAAGGAAGAAGTAGCTAGCCCCAGCCCTCAGATGAGGAGATAAATCTCTGGAAATCCCAAGAAGGTATATATGCTACCTCATACAATCCATCCATCAACATTGTCTAATTGGGAATTTCTCCGTGGCCTCGTGAGAGTTTGCTTGCTCCTTAAGTGCCATAGATCAAAAAGCTACTTCCCAGTTATTTCCATTGTTAAGTTACTGTGTTTTATCTCCATTTTGTTACTTGTATGACAACTCAGTCCCAGAGTGGCCTCTGAGGACTTCGAAGGCTAAGGGAATGTTGCTTGGGAGTGGTAAGACTGAAGTTCTACCGTGTGGCTAAGACTGTCCTAAGATCAAGAGAATGTGCCTCGGTTCCTGTGAGAGGTCTTGACTCTTCTGACATCCTGGTGACTTTGTATGAGAGGTCATTATTCTATGGACATATCACCTTAATGAAGAAAGAAAAGAACAAACACATTCAGAATGTGGATGATATAAATTCAAACATGGCCTCACGGTATCAGTCAGTACAAAATCAGAGCTGTGAAAATCCGCTTATGAATTATTCAAGAGAAAGCCGATAGGTTCTTTTTGGATTTTAAAACTTGAAGCTACATCATCTTATGATCTTGGGACATTTTAAAGATAAATTTGGCAGTTTTTATGATGTGAGGACATAAATGGGGTTGAGCCGTAAAGGTCATATCGTTAGGAGAGGTCCACAGGGCAATCTTCACTTTCTTAGGAAGCAGGGATATTGGAAAGAGGTTTTCCACCCACAGAGATGTACGTCACAGAATCTGAAACCACCATTTCCTGCTGCTGGTGGATGGAGGCTTCCTGGTGGCAGTCACTAGTCCTCACCACTTAGGAAGCAAGGGGATATCCTTTAAGCGGTAAATCCCATATTCTTACAGGAATTTGGTTCTGCGCACCCCCATGTGCTAGAAGGGACTACTACCTACTTCAGCTGTGGGAATTAAAGCCACAGGAAGCATAGACTGCCACAAAGGACCAGTCAGAGGACGTACTGCCAAAGGAGGTGCCAATTAGAAAGGGTGAGGGTCACTAAGGGATTTGGAAAAGGTTTCCTGATGTGATTTCTGGTATTTCCAGAGCTATTAATCTCCTGCCTGTGAAAAGCACTCATTTATTTCCATTTTTTCCTAACCCTTTTACTCCTGTCCCTTAAGAATGCTGAAAGTACCTTGATTTATTGTGTCCATCCATCAACGGAAGAGTAACAACATACTCCTTTCAGCTTTTGCTCGGAGGCTGAAGATGTCAAGTTCAAGGATGGGGACCCCAGCTTCACCCCTGATACGGAGAACACCTGCTTCTAAGGCACCGTTTAAAAGATACCGCTGCATCCAAACAACCACACTCTTCACAGAAGCATTTTTAGGAGCTTTGGAGCAGGTTGTGTATGAGTGAAAGGAAGTGTGCTCAACTCCCAAAACAAAAGGAGGACACGTGCCTTTAAAATCACTCAAGAACGTTTTCAACAGCAACAACCAAATTGCTTAACGGGGCAGCAGGCGGGCGGTAGGGGGCGCTGTGGAACCAATTCACTGGAAACCCAAATAGGACCAGGGAACAGGACAATCTGGTCCAAGCTCCGAAGTAAGAAGAAATAGACACTTCCTCCCTCTCCACTCTCAGTGAAAGCTATTTTATACACTCTACACTGCTCTGTTTGCAAAGGGCTCTGAGATTTCAATTACCATAGTCTTTCTCCTCACCAGTACCCTTGCTTAAATCAATGGTAATGCAATTGACTGAAGTGGTTTGTTCTCTTCAAAAGCTTGTCTTCATCCTGAATTGCTTTGGTCCAGAAAACATTATGAGGACAGACTGTCCCGATTTCATTCTTCATGTTCAGGAAACAAGTCATTTGAAGGAGCAGGTTTTTTCCTAAGTAATAAAATATCAATACACTGAGGGAGGTAATGAAACAAAATATGGCTGAAAAAAATCTTTGACTGTTGGGGCTGTAGTATGGAGGGTAATCTTCATGAGACGTCTGGTAATGTTTAATTGACTTTAAAAGGAGACACTGGTATTGTCACAAAACTTGGTAATAGGAATAAAACCATATAAGTGTGTTGCAATGGCAGCTTAAAAAACTATATGGGATGGAAGTGATTTGGAGGGAATGTATTTGCCTCTGATAAAGGTGGTTTGCTTCCACCTTCAATCAGTCAAGACTGGACACTCAGGAATGTGACATGGCCCTGACATCCCCCTGACACTAACCATAAGGAGGCAGTTAACACCAAGCAAGCCACAAGAATCAAATATCTGAAAATGCCATGGGACTGTTGAGTTTTCATGTTGACAAACAAACAGGTTTATCTAGATGGTGAAGAAGATGCGTTTTGTAGGACCAACACCCACTAGGGTTAAAATGTTGTCATCCTCGGAAGTGAGCGGCATCGGACTTCTCCAAGAAACCACAGGCTGAACCATCATCTCTCGCTCTCTTGGCAAGCCACTCTACCAATAGACAACGTTTTTCTCAGGCATGTCTGAGAAACACATCCAGAGGCTCTGACTGTCCCTGCAGGTGAATTATCTCCCATGCCACCAGCAGCACTCATTCTGTACCTGGGCTGTCCCAAGTCTCTGGTCGTGGGTGGTCCATAAGAAGTAAGGAGGAGCAGAAGGGCACCTCGGTGGCTCAGTCAGTTAAGCGTCTGACTCTTCATTTCAGCTCAGGTCACGATCTCACAGTTCGTGAGTTCAAGCCCCGCGTTGGGCTCTGTGCTGACAGCTCACAGCCTGGAGCTTGCTTTGGAATCTGTGTCTCCCTCTCTCTCTGTCCCTCCCCCACTCATGCTCAGTCCATCTCTCACTCTCTCAAAAATAAATAAATATTAAAAATATAACTAAGGAGGACTAGGCTGAAGAGAATGATAGGTCCATAAGATGAGCCACTAAACAATGACAGTGCAAGAGATCTCAGAAACCCCTCCTGTGGTAAAGTGATTGGGTGAGTCAAAGACAAGTTATCATAAGTCAACTCCTCCTCCTCTTCCAGAGTTGTTAGTCACAACCTGAAACCCTTTGGCTCAGCCCTCCTTTCCTAGTATAGATAATGAATTCCAACGTTTGAAGCCCATGAGATCCTCTGTTTCATATTTTTGGTGCAAAATGAACACATCTCAGTAGAATCCGTGACAAATATGACCCCATCATAATGGCTCAGGGATGCATTTTTAAGGGATTAAATGTAGCTTTATTTACAACATAAAGCATTCCATCTGTGTAAAGCCGAGAGTTTTAAAGGGGAAGAAAGCCAATCTCATTACAATTCTCCCTCCCCTGGTCAGAACTCGTTGTCTCATTTTTTCCCAAGTGTCCTCTTGAGTTTTTTCTGTCCCATAAATAACTCTCTGTAGGGCTCGGCAGTGGATAAGAGTACTCGCACCCTCCTTTCGAAGAGGATTAAAATAAAATTTAATCCTCATTTTCATTACAGTATTCAAGTAACAGGATTTCTTCTTTTCTACTTTGATGCGTAGGAGAGCTGAATTAAGATGACAATCGCATACACACGAATAGCGCCTGAAGGAACGTTGCGTTTCTGGATTTCCGGTGAAGCAACAGCCGGCTGCGGGTAGCCCCCAAAGGACACCATCATGGGGCCCATCTGAAGCCTCCACTTAACAGTGTTCAAGAGATTAGGTGAAGAACAAGTTAAGTCTGTGTTGTTTTCCATGAGGACGATAAGAACCTCCATTCTCCAACGGAGAATAGGAAACTTTTTTGGAAACAGTAACACTGTTTTCATTCACTCAGTACCATAATCTCATGGAAGATTAAAGAGGGTCAAAATAAGCCCAGGTGGCCCCACCTATGATGTCATTTATCTTCACAACAAACTAACGAGATAAATCTAGAAGGCTTGAGAAAAATTAAAAGGCAGGTTATTCACAACCAAAGATCATCCACTGTCAGCAGGATAGGCTTGGAAAATGCAAAGTAATAGGATTAAATGTTGAAAGACGTAACCAGTTGAGATAAACATTCATCTGTGAGACAGTGACCTGGGGAGAAACAGCTCCAGTACGTTGTCATGCTACAGACCGAAACGGTAACTTGTCCCATGGTCCCAGCAAATCTGACCCAAAGTAGACTCATATTTTTTGGCTTACTAGATTAATGAATGACTGAGGGTTTGAATTCATTTAGTAAGATAATATGTGTAAAAGTTATGCGTAAACTATTTGAATAACTAGCTTGTAAATTATGCTTATGCCATAATAGCTATTGTGTAGAACACTCAATGCACTTTTGTTCTGGACACTACCAAGGAAACACTGGCCTGGGATCTTCCCTAAGCAAGACCGTGACAACAGTATTCATCATCTTCCCTTCCTCTATCCTTTCCTCCATGCCAACGTTTTAGGAGCCCTTTGCATTATTTTCTCCAAATCTCATCTTCTCGTATTGCCAAAGGACCATAAAAATTACCTCGTCATCATTTAGTCCTTCCAGAGTGTTGGTCCCCTTCTCCCTGCAGACCCTTTGCCTTGTTCTCCCCTCTGCCTGGGGTGCTCCTGCCCAGATCTTTCCGTGCCTGGCCGCATCCTGTTGTAAACTTCTCTGCCTAAATGTCACTGTCTGCCAGACGCCGTCTCTGCCCAATCCTGCCCCAGCCAGCACTCACTCCCTGCACTCCCATGTCTGCCCCGGCCCCTTCTCTGCTTCATCACCCTTGCTGGAATGTGGACTCACCTCATTTGTCCCTGCTTCTCCCTGCTCCATAAGCTGGGGGAGGCAGCCTTTATCGGCCTGGATATCCCCAAATCCTACAAGTGCTCACAATTGTTCCCCTCAATATGAATAGATCTTAAACTGCAAAGTCAGTGTTCTATCCCCTGCCTCCCCTAAAATAAGATTTTTCTACCTGCTTCATGCCTCTGTCAGATAATAAAGGGCAGCCTGGATACAAAGCGTTGTCTCATTTGGGCGCCTCAATCAAACCTTTCACCTTCCGAATGTCATAGGGTCACTTACCCTCTCGTGTCCCCCGAGTGTGATGGAGAACGAAATGGGGAGATATATGCTGTAATTGAAAATGAAGTGAACATGAAAATCAGCCCAACGTGGTTTACGGGCGTCTTAGTAGAAAAGCTTCACTTTTTTCCCTTTGCTTCCTCACCTATGAAACAGATGACGGTTTCCCACTGAAAACAGGGCAGGTCTACTCTGCTGTTCTATTTACTGGGGTAAGCAACCCAGGCACACAGGACAGAGAAGGGACCTCTTTGTTTGGGTCTCAGGGCTATTTGCTCGCTGGGAGGGCTGGTTTCGACAAGGAATGAGCACAGACTAGGCAGCACCTGTTAGACCCTGTGTAAGGTAGTCCCTTTTCAACATGATGTTAGTAGCACTTTAAACGATTCAGACGGAAGGGGTCCAGCTGGTCATGGAGCTATAGGTCGCCCTTATTAGGAGATGCGTCATATAAATATAGATGTGTACGTGACATAAATATAGATCCCCTTACAGCACACTCTGTGCTGTGTTCTCTGCACAGGGGAGAGAGAGCTCACTCATTTCAGTAAAGAGGATGCCCCCTTTTCCCCGCACTACCCCCCCCCCCCCCCCCGCAGGAAATGCAACTTTTTTGAAGTTCCGATTACATTTGCAAAGGAAAAGATCTCAAATGAGAAGTTAAAAAAAGAAAACTTCATTTTGCAAGGAACAATAAAATTTAAGATTAGTGCATAGTAGCGTTCTACATTTTTTTAATTTTAACCAAGTGTTTTTAAAATTAATAAAGGTAAGCCTTCAATGAGATAAGAAAGTAAAACTAAATGAAAAACAAACGAGAGCACTTTCATTTCCATCTGTTTACCTGTTCTGAAAGCAAATGTGGGTATTGGCGAGCATCTGGAAGGAGGCCACATGATTGCTTTCCACAAATAAGCCCCGAACTCATTGGACATTAACTGTCCAAATCCAGAGACCAGCTTTCTATTACTTTGGCCCAGTTCCATGAAGCGACTCATTTCCTTGGGACTCCATCAGGAAAAGTTAAACTCAACCCCTTTTTTTTTTTTCATAGCTTTTTTTTTAGTTTTAGGTTACAAAAGTAGTATCTGTTCAATGCTCAAAGCTTGGAAAACTCATAAAAACATGAAGATATGTTTATAATCATCTGATACTCCTAAGACTCCAACTCCCCGCCATTATAATCACCATTAACACTGGTACATCTTCGTTATTTCTCTGTGTTCACATGCACACTTCAGGTTTTCCGTCCTAATACTGTCTTTCCGTACACCTTTCAAGGGGTCTTCTCTTAACAATACCTTGTAAAGTTTTACCCAGTTTGAAATGTCCCTCTCTGGCCCAATGTTTATTGATTGTATAGCGCTCCATTGTATGGATTGTTACCATTTCTCTGGGCCACACTTTTAATTTTGGAGTCTTTGGGTTGCTTCTACTTCCTCTATCTAGCTAGCTATCATCTATCTATCTATCAGCTAGGTGCTTATCTCATGTATTTTCTATACATTAGATAAATGGTACATATAAAATTTATGTGCAATCTTCCGTACTTATTGTCAAAGAGACTAACTTGCCTACCCAACATCTATTTTCTCTTCTTCCTTGCTAACATGATTTTGATTTTGTTCAATGTGGGAATATCCCCAGCTAATTATTTCACCTCCCCTGTGACAAAGTCCAGTCCATACAGCGGGAACAGAAGATGCTAAGTGGTACTTCTGTGGCAGCCCTTTGGTGGGAGAACACATGTGGCTCCCATCATTCGCATGGTTCTGTGCACTTGCTTTGTCTGCTCCTGTTTTCTTGCCTGGGAAGCAGATGCAATGAGTGGAGATAGGCAGCCATCCTGGGACCATGAAAGCCACCTGCTTAGGAGGGAGTGGTGGAAAGCAGGGAGGAAACTGGATTTGATGGCATCATGGGGCCACCAGTCTAGCCCTGGCTCCTTGCCTCCAAATTTCATGTTATACAACAAATATATGCTTCTATTTGATGGGCGCCATTGCTTTCTTTGACTTTGTATTATTCAAAACAGAACACAGGGTGCTATCCATAGTATTATTCATAATACCATCCATTTAGAGTTGCTAAATATGAAATCTTCCAAATGGAATACCAAGATCTCAGGCTGTGCAATTTTGTAGACTTTAGATTCTCATCATCACTTTGCTTCTCAGAAGGTTTTTTTTTTAACGTTTTTATTTATTTTTGAAACAGAGAGAGACAGAGCATGAACGGGGGAGGGGCAGAGAGAGAGGGAGACACAGAATTGGAAACAGGCTCCAGGCTCTGAGCCATCAGCCCAGAGCCCGACGCGAGGCTCGAACTCACGGACCGCAAGATCGTGACCTGAGCTGAAGTCGGACGCTTAACCGACTGCGCCACCCAGGCGCCCCTCAGAAGGTTTTAATCAATATTAACTCTGACCAGCTATGGATGAGAGTGTGAATTCGCCACGATCACAACTGTATATGTTCTTCTCCAACCCAACTCCACAGAAACCAATGGGCTTCCTTGTTACTTTCATTTCAGTTTCTTTGTGTTGATGAATTGGAGCATGGTTTGGTTCCAGGTGTTTTCTTGAAACTTTAGTTCTTCTGTGAACTTATCACTTGTACTCTCTTTTCTATTATTTTTAAACATAAGATCAATCTGGGGATTTCTATTGTAAGAATTATTAGGAGAAAACATGAAGACCATTGGACGTATGTGGCTTCTGGAAATCTCTGTCCTGGGTGAGAACACACCAGGCTAAAACAGGGTGGTAGGCATCTGAAGTTGGTGACTTGTCCTAAGTAAATCCAGAGTCATCTCAGCTGGAAACACAAGATGCTTGCTACAGAGAGAAGGCTCCCAGGATGCCTCTGGGCCAACCCTGGGCTGCTGGGGGTCATGTGATGCTTATGATCCTTCTTTGGGGAAGTGGGAACGTTTCTCTGAAGATGTAAAGATAATAAGGAGAATCACCACACTTTTCCAGTATCTCATTTCTGAGGTTCCAAATGTTTCTGCTCCCCTCACACTCCTATCTTGAAATGTTTGCATCATCGAGCTAGACTGGGACCTTTCTTTCTTCAGATAAATTGAGAGAGCTGTATGGCTTTTCCTCTTGCCTTCTCAACACGCAGGGCAGCGTAGTCAGCCAATGTCAGCAAAAGTTCTTTTGGATCCTTGCAGACTAGAAGGTGAGATCATTCCCCAGAATTTCAGTCTAGCATTGTCAAGGAAGTTTTGCAGCAAAGTTTAGGGAAAGCATAAAGCATTCTTTCTATTATACAGAGACAAAATGCCTATTGCATAACTCAACTCAGAGAGTCAAGTTACATTGTTTCTCTTACTTTTATCAACAGTGCCTAAGTAAGGTGATTTGGGCAAACATCCCAAACAAAAGAAACCCAAGGGCTCAGGTATTCCATCAATTATGTATGGGGCCCAGCAAGACCCGGGAACACCAGGGGATTGCTGTTACATTGGGCTCCATGTGTGGTAGCTCGTGGGCTGGTGCCACTCCATTATTTATACAGCACTCATCACACTAGCCGCTAAGCACTTTCTCAACATCAGACATTACACTGGTGTGCAACAGAAGGGGCTGAAAGTTCTATGACGTCTCAACATCATCAGCTTGGACTAAACACTTACTCTAAGCCCAATGTTAACCACACACTGAGTGACCCCACATGAGCCAGCAGCTTTTACCCAGAGGCAATAATCTGTGGTTCTTGGATCTGCTCCTTTCTCCCTCCCCCTTCTCAACCAGGCTCTTGCCATGTCATATACGAATTACCACAATATGTACCTCCTCCCCCTATCCCAGGAGTGACCCCCGTCATCAATATTTTCTTTAGTTTTATTTCCACAGCACCCTCATCACTGGACGCAGTCCCTGGCAACAAAAAAAGTGAGAAAAACACAGGTAGATGAGTTTCTAATGCAGAGATGTAAAGCCATCTGGTTTCCTTCATTTCTTGAGCAGTTCACCAACCAATCCTCCCATCCTTTCAAATTCAGGTAAGGATCCACCTCTAAGAAGACCTTGAAAGGGAAAGCAGCATAGTGTCTGTCATTTCAGAATTTTATTTCCACAAAACTGCATTTCCCAAAACTTCATTGCTTTAGAGTAATTATGTATCAGTCCCTTGCAAAACTCCTTGCTTCTGTCAGAGACAATGTCCCTCTCCTCATTCATTCAAGCTCAATATCTCCAAATCACCATTGATTCTTCCTTCAACCTTGTCCTCAACATCTATTTCTAGAACCACAAAAGTACAGACTTCTGAATTTGGAAGATTCACAGGGACTGCTGAGGCTGTCACTCAATACCATAATGTTACAGATCAGAAAGCAGAATCTGGACAAGATGGAACACCTTGTCCACAGCACCACTACTGGAGGAGAAGAGAGTTGTGTCTTCTCAGAGAAGCTCATGGATGCCATGACTGGTGACCTTCTCATTGTTTCCCCTTTGCTTCCTGACTGAGATGGTGCCAACACGATCACCATGCCCTCTCCCCAAAATGTCTTTGAACTCAGGGTGGCCTCCTGGTTGATACCAAATCTTTGAAACTAGGACTTTGGTTATGTCACCTTCAGTAGACATTGAATTGGGGTAGAATTTAAGCCCAAGCTTAATATGTGTACCCCAATCTTTTGTTCCAAGCAAATTAGTGTGCTCACCTCTCGGTTTCACAGTAACACAACCTGGTGCTCTCCTTCTTTGCATTTATCTAAAGTACTTTGCACACAATAGACAGAGAGCCTTTCCTCTGAGAGCTTCATCTGCAGATTTCCCCTGCATCACATTTTCATTCCTGTCTTTATAGAATTTAATAAATGTGGCACCTATTGTGGTGAGCAAGCACCTCAGACCAGTGACCCCATTAATGATAATGATAATAGTGAGAAGCGACCATCATCTTTATGGAACAAGTGTTGAGCGGGATAATGTCTCTACAGCTCACGCCCAATGTCTAACAACTCGTTTTCTGCCTGCCTAAGACAGTTTTCTTTTCTGACTGCCACTTCAGTCTCCCACTAAGAAACAGTCAGAGGCGAAAACATTGGTCTTCCCAGGTGACTTTATTCATTGAAGACATTAAAGGCAACTTTAAAAGGATGTCTTGGAACAAAGACGATGGTCTCTTCCCTCTTGTTCTTTCTGTTTGTCCAGCTCTGGGAAGGATAGTCACTCTACCTCCAGCCCTCCCATTCAGGGACCCACAGTTCACTCAACACACAGTTCATTGAGAAGTGAGATGTTTCCAGACTTGGGCCAGGCACCAGGCAAATAAATATGAATGAACAAATAGCTTCCGCCCTCAGGAGTTTTCAGTAAATAGAAGCACAGATGCACACATATTATTGCAATGAAGTGTAATAAATGCCATGAGAATTAGATCAAATTCCAGCACGGCCACAAAAGAGCTGCAGTAAATTCCCTCTGGGGAAGTAAGGGAGCTTCCAGGGGTAGTGAATGTGTGGCTGGGCTTGGCAGGTGAGCAGACATTTGTTCTCTGCGTAGCAAGGGAAAGACACAAAGGAAGGGCTTTTGTAAATTATGGTGGGGGACTACATGTGAGCGCCCTAGCTAGAGTGTCAGATGCAGATCAAGGCAGTGGCCAGAGAGCCAGGGTCCAAAGAGCAGCCAAAGGAGTTGGGGTCTCATTCTATGGACAAGGAGGAGACATGGAAATACTTTAAGTGGAAGGAAGGGGATATATTTGTATTACTTGAAAACTCTCCCAGCCACAGAATGAAAGATGATTCCAGGAAGCAGGACTGCAGGCTAGAAGACCATTGTGTGCTCAGAGCAAGAAGAAACACAGGCAGAAACATTTATAATTGGAGCCAAGTGTTGTTTTAAGGCCATATCTTAATCTGATATATTCTGAGTTGATGGAATACTTGAAAGTAGTGTAAACATTTGTGGCAAAAAAAAAAAAAAAAAAAAACCTGCAGGAGAAACTAACTTATGTTTGTTTTTCCCTGTTATGGGTATAAATTTAAGGTGACTCTTCCTCCCCTAGGGCCTTCCTGGTCTGAGGAGTGTCAATAATAACTGTGCTTTAAGGTCAGTTGGGACACACTCAAAAGACCCTCACCCTTCACTCAGGCACAGGATTCAGAAGTATGTGGCACTTAAGGAAAGCTGCATTGGCCCCAACACAGCGATGGAAGGAGGAAGAAATGGTAGAAGATTCCAGAATGCTTGTGATCTGCATACCACTCCCACCCAGCAGCCTAAGAAGGACAGACCCTCTGATGAAGCATCGCGTATAGATTTGGCTATAAGTGGATGGAGGGATTGAAGGAGCCTGAAGAACTATGGCCTGGGGAGCACCAGGGGAGACAGTGCTGTGCCCAGATTTGGTGCTGAGGAAACAGAACCCTCTCCTTCTATGGCATCGTGTGGAGCAACTCAATGCCCACCTTGAGGAATTGAGATAAAGACATTTCTCCTGTCCCCAGACACCTTGAGCCACAAAGGTCCCTCAGCCCAACCAACATGGTTAACTTGGCGAACCAAATTCATATCTTTTCTCTTTTATTTATTTTTGTTTTCCTAACCTCTCAAGAGTCCTCTAGCTGTTGAGTGTGATAGAGAGAAAGACTCTGAATGGAAGGCCATTTAGGTTTATCCACAATGACTCCATACTCAGTATAGATTTCTTCTTTCTGGATTCTCAGCCCTTGGTACCTTACTACGCGATGATGCTTTCATTTTGCTCTACATTTTGGAAACTGCTGAGGACCGACCTCTATAATTTCTCTCAACATCTCACCAGAAGCTTTCTTATTCCTGACTTTTTCCAGTGTCCCTGTGGAGAAGGTCAGCCCCAAGGACTGAAGACGCAACACTGTATGGCAGTTAAGCAAGGCCTGTAAACTATCCACATTTGAAACCTGGCTGTGCCATTTACTAGCGTTATCACCTCAGGTAAGTAACTCAATCCCTTTTGCCTTGATTTCTTCACATACAAAATAATATTTTATCTATTTCTTCCTTCTTCGGTTTGTTGCCGGGAAAAAGGACATCATGCAGGACTGTGCGACGAGCTCTTACCCTAATACCTGCCCATGGATTTAGGAAAAGTAAGGAAGTAGTTGTCCATAATGAGAGTGCTCTGCCTGCGTCAGTGAGGACATGTGTCCCCTTGGGTCCCTGGTGTATCACTCCCCGTCGGGAATGAGTTCCACCATGAATTAAGGAATGGCCTCCATGCCCTACCTGGGAAAACGGATGAGCAGGGAGAGAGCAAAACCCCACAGTATTTTCTGCCCCTGGATCCCCGGCTGCACAAAGACAGCATCTGCAACTAACACCCCAAGACTCCAAGGAATAAAGCTGACCTAGTGAGCCAAGAAGGTATGCTGAGTGCTAGTTCCAGAATCTATCAGAAATAGCTGAGAAGTCTCTGAGGTGCCCCCTCGGGGATGTGGGACACTCCTGGCACTACCAGACCCCTTTCTCACTTTCATTCTCAAAGAGTGTGTTTCCTTGGCAGTCCCCTCTTTTGTGGGCCAGGAGCTTTGCCGTAGATGTTTCTGAGAATCTTAGGTGAATACTGTTTCTGTCAATCTGAACTTGTTTGGTGGCTAGGTTATTTTTTCCCCTCTTTGCTCCTTTTCTTCTTTATTAAAGCTGACAAATGGGGAAGAAAACGAAAAGGAAAAGAACAAGCCCAGGGCCACAGGATGCTGGGAAAATCACTTCTATTTATAGCCTAAGACATTTTCAGCCATGTAAACACCTCTGCTAATCACTGCCCTGCATGCAAGACCCTGGGGATCATGGCGCTGCCCTGGAAAGCTGGCAGCCATATACGGCAGAGCAGGGAGAGCCCTGGGCAGACTCATTGTGCTCCAAGTTGTTTCCAGAAGGAGTGGGGAAGACGGTCTGCGTCCCGCCCGCCTCGCTGAACAGCAAAGGGCTGCATGGGCCCCCGGTCCTCTCTCAGAGGGAACAGAATCTTGGCACCCACAGAACCTTTGGCAGAGTATCATCAAGAAGGGCCTGGCCTAGCACCCCCAATCGGGCCAATCTAGCTGACAATATAATAGCAGAAATTCCCACGTGGAGGGGCAGCTTCAGCACAGACTAGCTGTGTGACCCCAGGGAGGAAGCCTGTAAGTGGGAGGCTGCGTTTGCTCATTGGTGAACCAGGACTGCAGCCACCTCATCAGGTAACCATGAGAATTCGACGGAAATGGTGCAGGTGCGGTGCAGCCTCCAGAGAGGCCGTGACCTTGGCGTGCAGGAGTCTGGAAAGGCTCTGTAGACAAAGCGACACCTCAGTGTGGATTTGAAGGACGCTTAGAAGAAACCAGGAGACAAAAGACATGGTTCTTCCCATCGACTTACTCCATGGGCAAAATCAAAGTATATGGAAATATCCTCTTCCTAGAAATAATACATAACATATTTTCTGCTATTCTTTCCAACCAATGAAAGAAGTTCATCGTTGTACTCTCTGGGTGCGCCAGGGGAAAGTATCTGGGCCACTTTCGATGCTAAAGGCAATAATGAGTGAACCATAAAATTGTATGAATCCAGAGTTAAAACCCCAGTTTTCCAAATGTCCTATTTATATGGAAAAAGTAAACATTTGTTTCATTTCTTTTTGGTCCAAGAAGTAGAGACATGATTTGGGCATAGATAAATCTGGTTAAAAAGATGATTCTTCCTGGTATTCAATATGGCCAACAGCAGCACCAATGTATCCTAAACGTATTCGAATGTATTCTGAAGCTCCAAGGTATCAAATCACGGTATGGTTCTCAAGGACTCATTTCTGACTTCGTTCCAATCATTCTTTTTAGAAAATCACTTTAAGAGGCGACAGGACTCAAGAGTTGACTCAAAAGCAGCAGGACAGCCTCAAAATCCTGCCCGGTTTCCTGGCTGCAGCCCAGGAAGTCCAAACGTGATTCCAGAATTTGTCGTAAGGGCTTCACTCTATTAACATGCAAAATCTCCAAAAAAGAATAGTGCTCGAGAACTCCACGTGTTCGCGATAACACGATTTCAGGGAACATAGTCCCAGAGCAGGAAGTGAGAAGGTAGAGTGGGCTGACTCTAGAGGGTAGGGACCAAGCAGGACTCAGGAAGCTGAGGCCAGGGTCCAGAAGGTGGCTCTTGTTCTTTCCAGCATCTTCCCTCGGGTTAACCTGGCTCAGTGGGCTGAGCTTCCAGTCTGGGTTTGAACAACATTATTCACCTTCTGGTCCCCTTGCTTGAATATTTAGGCCTTCAAATCATACTTTGCCCTCCGCGCACTGTATTCTCGTCTAAAATGGAAATATTATGGTATAAGGATCTATTACAAATGAGAATTGAGCGTAAGAAACACTCACGAGTGCCCCCAGAGTACCTCACATGTTTAAGCAGCTACAAAGGACTCAAGTTCTCCTCAAAGGAAGCCCTTAATGGCTTTATCCTCTTGACAAGTAATGTTACTGTTAGATGATTTGGACCCAGTCCCAACACACAGAGTGTGCAAGTGAGTGAGTCACAAAACAGGAAGTACAGGGACGCCTGGGGGCTCAGTCGGTTAAGCGTCCGACTTAGGCTCAGGTCATGATCTCACGGCTTGTGGGTTCGAGCCCTGCATCGGGTTCTGCACTGACAGCTCAGAGCCTGGAGCCTGTTTGGATTCTGTGTCTCCCTCTCTCTGCCCTTCCCCCACTCTCTCTCTCTCTCTCTCTCTCTCTCTCTCTCAAAAATAAACACTTTGAAAAAATTTTTTTTAAAACAGGAAATACAAATGACTAACAAACAAAGAGGAAAATGACCTCACTGGACCTTAAAGATGAGACAAATACCAATTTTTATCTGTAACATCAGAAAAGCTGAGAGACAGATTGCTGAACACTGGGAACCTATACGGTTGCATATATATCCGATTTGCACAACCACACTTAGAATGTGCTTTATAAAGCCTTGGAAATGTTGTTTGTGAGACTTTCCTCAAAAGTGGGGAAATACTCATTATGTGTAAAGATATATTTGAATAGACCAAAAGACCAGTAGAACTGTAACAAGATGTCAATAAGGGTTATCTCGCAATCTCGAGGTTATATATGTTCTCCTTCCTTGTGCCATATTCTATTTTCCCAATTTGCTATAAATAGCAGATGTTTGTGATTAGAGAAAAAATGAAATGGTCTCAATGGAATAGCTCTAAATGTTCAAACCTCCTTGTTTGCCTGTCCCAGGGCTCCCACGGGACACCATGTTTGAGCCTCACCAGAGTGTGTTAATCAATTTCTGTGCTTATCGGTGGAACAGTCTGGAAGACATTATCCACAGTTAAAATAGTCAAGAGCACTATTTCCACTGTTTTGTTTTATCAGATGATATTGTCCACCATTGCTCTGCTAGCATTTAAAGACTTGGAAAGTAGATTCAGGAGGTGAGGCTAACTTGGTTGTTTAGCTACACGAACTGTAATTCACACACAGTTGTAAGAAACAAGAAGGAGAGAGTCGACTGTATACCCCTCACCCAATGTTCCCGGTGGTAATATTTTCAAACCATCATGCAGAATGTTGGTACAACCCACCATATTACTCAGATTTCCCCAACTTTACGCGTGCGTGTGTGTGTTCTCACTTCTACACAATTCCATCACACTTGCACATTGGCATCTCCATCACCACAGTCTGGACACAGAGCCCATCACTATGATCCCAGTAACTCTCCTGCTACCCCCTGGAGAACGTGTTTTTAACTCTCATATGTGGGTCACATAACCTATCACTATCACATAGCCTATCATAACCTATCACATAACTTATCAGCTTGGGCGCTCGCCTTTGGGGTTCCTGTTTTACATTAACTATTTGAGTCTTAAGGTCAGAGTTTGCCAGATGAATAAGGCTCTGGTTCCCGGCACCCTAAAACACTGAAATTCCTATTACAGGGAAAAAAAAAAAAAAACAGTAGGAGGTAGGGCTGAGGAGGTCAGCTTCCCACCACGGCCGTAACCACATACAGTGGAACAGACCCCGGACTTGTGCAGGAACCAGAAAATGGTGTTTTAGCTCAGGACACTCTCCCTCTCCAAGAAACTAGAAGAATTTTCTTTTAATGTCCATTTACCAGGCCTACTTTCATAAAATTATCTAAGCAGAATCAATAGCCTCTGTAGCACTCTGAATGAGTTCATCCAGGTGTCCATTTGTCCACAGCACAGTGCTAGCATTTCCTGACATGGAAAATGTTCTCCAGGAAGGGAGAGGAAGTAAACCCTCAACTGTCTGTAAACTTTCCAACCCCTTTGACCAGGAGGATGCCAGCCATGACGGGCAGGAAAGCCAGCAACTGGACAGAATACATCTCCTAAAACTTCCTGAGCTACGGTAAGTGACAGGTGTGCCACCCCTGGGTGAAAAGCTCAAGGGAATCACGGGCAAAGGACAAAACTTTCTCAGAAGTTGTCAAACTGGGAACTGGGCCAGTCATGTACCCCTCCTGTGCAGTAAGTTGGAGAAAGACACATGCCATTAGTGATCTTCATTATCCAAGGACTGTCAGCCCTGCCAATTCTGGAGTTTCTGACTCATCTGTGAATCCAGAAACCAGCATCCGTGGGTCAGATGCAAGTCACCTAATTGACCATCATTGACCATGACCATGGTAACGAGCACACAAGGCTGCAGCTAAGTGCAACATTGGACAACGTGGACAAACGGTGGCACAAATACAATGTGGCAGCCTAACAGTCTTTAGTGTATATTAGGCTCATTGTCACTCTCAAAAACATGGTAAGAATAGTTGTTAGAAATACGAGTATAACAACTAAAGCTCCAGAAGGCGTTATCTCCCACAGAGAGCCCCAAGCTGCTAGAAAATGCCCAGTGTGGGAAGTTTCCATGCTGTTCCCTCCGTGCTGGAGAGTGTAAAGGTGGTCTGTTCCGGTGGTGTGCCAGTTAGCTAGGCTGTCGTAACACAATACCACCCACAGTGGCTTAAACAACAGCAACTTACTTTCTTCCGGTTCTGGAGGCTGGAAGTCTAAGGCCAAGTTGCTGGTGGGGAGAACCGTTCTTGGCTCCAGACGGTGGCTGTCTCCTGTACCTCCTCATGTGGCCTTCCCTCTGTGTGTGTGTGCTTTGAGAGGGAGCTCTGGTTTTTCTTCCTCTCTTTCAGGGGCCCCAGTCCTATCGGATCAGGGCTGTATCCTTATGACCTCATTTAATTACCTCCTTAAAGACCTGGCTCCAAATACAGTCACAGTGGGCATTAGGACTTCAACATCTGGATTCCAGGGGGATGCTCATAAGAGATGGCTGGGAGATTGCAGGTACTTTCTAAATTCGAACAGTTGCCAGGTATCATCTTAAAGCACCCAGCACGTTCCTCACTGCTGGACGTCTGGTTCCTGGAGGAAAAGCTGGGTCTCCAGAGGGATGTTGAGAACAGCGAATCCTAGGGACATTTTCACACTCAGTGAAGGTAAACAGGAACTTAAAGGTGAGTCCCTGAGACCCCTCAACTTCCAGCCTCCCTGCCTGTCTCCAAGCTCCACCCCCACCTCCCCCCACCGCCCACCGAGAGCCAGACTGGAGAGGTGGTGTCAAGGCGCTGTTACACCTGTGCATGTTCCATTGACAGAGTGTGCAAATATGATTTTAACCTCTCCTTTGCCCCACCCCCCCAAAACACAGCTAAGATTTGTGCTTATTTGTTTCCATACGACACCCAGGATCTGCAGCCACGTGTACCTGCTTCACCCATGACTTCCGGTTCCTACAAGTCTCTTCCATTTGGACCTTCTTTTAGGGAATTAGGAGGGAGTGGAGGGTTAGTTAAGGGGCATCTCAAGTAATCTATTTTGGGTGAAAAGCAGATAAAATCAGATCAAATATCTGCCAAGTTTCAATGTTGGAACTTAAGGGGCCCCCTCTGCTGCCTCACCACTGCCCCCACCACCAAGAGCAAAGCTCTACTGTGACACTTTCTGTGTTGTTTTATACGTTTCTTTCCTTACCTGTGGCCGTCACAACTCTGTGAGCTTCTGTACAGCAAGAGTTGGCTCTTGGTTATTTTCCTGGCATCTTAAATGTCTCTACCACCTAAAATACTTCAGGCCATACTGTCGGCATACCACCAAAAATTTGCCAAATTAGAATTAAGTAAATTCTTTTTAAATTCTTTTTCAATGTTTATTTATTTTGAGAGACAGACCATGTGAACAGGGGAAAGGAGACACAGAATCCGAAGCAGGCTCCAGGCTCCGAGCTGTCAGCACAGAGCCCAATGCGGGGCTCGGATTCACGAACCACGAGATCATGACCTGAGCCCCAGCTGGATGCTTAACCAACTGAGCCACGCAGGCACCCCGGAATTAAGTAAATTCTTAGAGAGGAAATGTTAGCTTTCCTTTCATCGTGTTGGCCAAAAATTAGAAAACACCATCCAAGGAAGACCCTTTCCTAACTTGAGAGGATTATAGGATAGGTCCTAAAGTATTGTTGGTACAGTAAGCAGTTATTAGCACCTACTTGTATGCAAGGCATTCTGCGAAACACTATGAGAGACACAAAAATATGAAAAGACCCCTGTTTCCAAAGCACTTAGAAGGAGAAGAGAGAATATGTGTTCCACAGAAAACTTCAAAATCAGTATTTGGATGGAATACTCCCAACGCTTCTAAGCATGCATGACAGCCACCAGCCACTGTCCGACAACAGGTGGAACATGAATTAGCAAAAGTCAGATCAACTTCCCCCTTGTCATCCTTTTTTCCAAGTGGGAAACACTGAAACTCTAGTGTTGAAGATTCAATGGGAAAACTAAGACAGTCGGGCTTTAATGTGTGTAGGATTTTAACACTTGATGGGTCCTTACCAGTTTACTCCCCTGTGCCCTCTTCCCATGCTTCTGTTTCTCCTTAAGGATACTACACAGATTTTCATCCCATCAGCCACCCCTGCTCCACACAGCCCCATGGGGCCTCTGGGAAGGCTGACTTTTCCCCAGGTTCGAAAGTGACTAGGTCAGCACCTTTCCTTCTCTGACCACAACGTCTGCTCATTTGATAGGCAGTCACTCAGGGTGACTATCAGGAGTGTCCTTTGGAGTAATACGATGGAAGCCCCGCTCTGTCTGCAGGTTGTACTAAATCCTTGCCAGAAAACAGGGGAACCACCTTTCAGATGAAACACAACCTTAAAAGGCCGAGTTTGTCCAGAATCTCAATGGCATCATCTAGCTTCTCAGTCAACCAGTGCCAAACCTTCCCCTCCTCTCCGTTTTCAGCTTCCTGAAGTCAGAATAAGAGTCACCTCCAACGCTTAACCAGCTGGATTTGGCTTCTCTGTTATTTGTACACCTAATGAGTCCCAACTGACATCTGCTTTATCGGAGGAAAGTCCCAAGAAATTCAAACCATTTTATATAATTTCCTTGGAAGCCAAGTCTTTTGTAGGACAACAGTGTTGAGAAGCCTCCACTTGAGGGTTCCAGTCCAGTGACAAATAGGAAGGACTTGACATCTGAAGAATTTGATGGTCTGGCACTTATGTTGGGAACCTTAATCTTGAGAAGTTGTTTATTCATTTTGAGCCTCAGATTCATCAGCTGCAAACTTGGGGTGTAACAGGAGGGTTCCACCGAACAATGGGGATGGTTGGCTTCAATGAAGTACAAGGTACAAGGTACCAAGCCAGGCTAATATTCGCTCAAGTGGAATAATGGAAGATAAAGCCAACTTATCCATTTACATAAAATTATTGGTATATTTGGCAGATCATCAATAACTTTGAAAAACGTCCCATGTATGCTAAAGCTGTGGCTGTCAGTCCAAGTTCATATGTCACTCCTCAACACAGGGGCAAGACCTCCCAAAGAAACCACTTTCAGAAAGGTGGTTGAGCGGCCCCAGCCTCCACAATTTCCCCTCTCTGTGTACTTTTTTAATCTCAAATAAATCAAAGACTATCATTCAAGGTTACAACTACATTTTTCAGTGTGACATCTAAGGCAGGAAGCAATGAAAATGTGGGATTGTCCTTTTATGGAGGTATGTTTCCACTTGGTAAACATTTTCAGACACGGAAGCCACGGAGTTCATGGAGAAGAATGTAGAAGACGTGAGTTGCTTCGACTGTTGTGTTTTCTATGTTCTTGGTATTCAATGTCTCTCGTTCTGAATGTTTGATCTTAGTTGCTGATGCCAAATGTTTAACTCAGAAAGATAAGACTGAAGAAGAGAGTGAGGGCTGCTTTTCCCCCCTACATGTGTGCATTTCTTTTTTGCTTCCAAGGGGTTTACAGCATATACAGAAAGAGGGGGGAATACACTCCCTGGTGTCCCAAGTAAGATTACACACAACTAAATCACAAAGACATTAAAGTAATAAATCTTCCTTTGTGTGGAAACCAAACCAATCACACAGTTGAGATCCCAAAGGGAGGCAGGGTGGATGGAGGGGAAGAATGAAGGGAGAAAGGCGAGGTTTGATGGAGAACATTAATTTTTTCCCTTCACCAAAAAAAAAAAAAAAAGCCATAAACCTGCTGTTTCCTCTATGGCTCATTCATTGCTGACCATTAAATTCTATTGCAAAAGTATGTCCCTTGGGGGAATCTGCATCAAAACTAAAAATGCATGGCTATGATGATGCAAATTCAGAGTTTGAAAGATACAACTCCCAAAACGAGATCTCAAAATTATGGATGACAACCTTCCACAGAAGTGAAAATGAAATGACAGTCAGGAAGAATTTTAATTACTTCATGTACATTTTACGTCTTTTTTAAAAGATGCATGTCTGCTCTCAGATGTTGTCATAGACAATAGGGAAAGTTCTCCTTGTGGTAGAAACCTACCTATTTCATACCCTTGTCCTGAAAAAAGACAGAAAACAAATAAATTGAGGTGGAAACTTTCAATAATCAATTCTGTGAACCCCAAATGGAGCCATGGCAACAGTAGAATACAACTCACCACTTTAAGAGGCAACTGTCAGTGCTGGAATAAATGGCGATTCTCTCGTTGGACACTTAAAGCATCTTCTGGCAAATCAAAGCAGTGTGGCCACAGGACTGTGAGCCCCTTGAAGCCAAAACCCACCTGCCAGGAGCTTTGCCAGACCCCAGCTTCTCATGGGATGCATCAGAGGGCGCCCCCAACAGCAGGCTCAGTCGGAGAAAGCTGCCATCTGACCAAGTCACCGGTGTTCAGTATTTTTGGAAATGACTCCATTCTCCCTATTGTTAGCAAAGAGAAGTCCTAGACAACCCATCTCCAGGGTATTCACCTACCATCCATCATCACAAAGGAATTTTGATGCTAAACAAAATAAAACACAAATACAAAGCCGATTTATTGCTCTCTCCAAGGACATTCTAAAGCCAAAAATATTCTCTTAACAATTATTGACTTTCTTTATTCTTTATTTTTATCCTTTATACACAGGTAAAGAGAAATTAGGTTTCTAAGTGCCATATTGTATCAAAGAAAAGGGGGAGGCTTGTTTAGAACTTAAAGAAAAAGAGAGGAAAGGAACAATAAACAACTAGTGTCTGAGATCTTGCTGGTATTCCTCATTAAAAGATTAGACAGCCTTGTTTAATAACAATGAGACACTCTGGTTTTGTGAGTTCAAGTCAAATAATTTGATGTCGTTGCTTTGGGGATATTAATATTCACAACATGCCAAGAAATTTGATATGTGGTATCCCTTGACTCCTTTTAAGGGAACAGATTTATATATATATATATATATATTCATCCACATGTAAGCTAGCTGTGTGTTTAAGGCCACAATAAATTAAACTCAGTGCTTTGATACATGAACCCCATTCATCTGAGGCTTCCAGGAATTGAATTTAAATCAAATATTGCATAAAAAGTGGCAGAACTCCACTTCAGACCCTTCTCTCATCAAGGTTTATTTTTATGAAATTGAGCACCAATATTTACTATGATTTATAAAGTTCAACAGATCTGGTATAGTCCAAGCCTCTGGATAAATGGTTTTGTTTACCTCAGTTCCATTAGAAAATTTTGACTCTATTTAAGGGGTATTCATATTGGTCAGTTAACTGCTTCATTTGTTAAGTTCCATTTAAAGTACAATTTACTGGTGGGGGAGAGGGGAAAATGGGTGATGGGCATTGGGGAGGGCACTTGTTGGGATGAGCACTGGGTGTTGCATGTAAGTGATGAACCATGGGAATCTACTCCTGAAGCCATGAGCACACTGTATATACTGTACGTTAGCTAACTAGACAATAAATTATATTTTAAAAAATTAAAAAATAATAGGAATATAAGAAAGAAAGAAAGAAAGAAAGAAAGAAAGAAAGAAAGAAAGAGGAAGGAAGGAAGGAAGGAAGGAAGGAAGGAAGGAAGGAAGGAAGAAGGAAGGAAGAGAGAGAGAGAAAGAAAGAAAAAAGAAAGAAAGAAAGAACTGTTTTCATCAGGTCTAGCACACTCAAAATTGTACTGATTTGAAAGATAAACATGTGCATTACTCTACAGCATCCACTCAGTGGGACACAGGCAAGACAGAGGGACAGGAGGTTTACCAAATGCAAAAGCTCAGCATCCACAGAGCAATCCTTGACGAATACCCAGGGCCCATCCACCGAAGCAGGTGTTTCCACGAGCACAGGAAGAGAGAAGAAGCGAGGAAGGCCACAACTCTGCACAGACAGCCCGAGAGATGTAGCTTAGTTCTACAAGGTTGAGCAGTAGACAAAATGAATTTGCGGTTAATTTTGACCCAAGCAGTGCTGTGAATTTAGGTCATGCCAAACCAAGATGCTACCACTTTCCAATACTTCTGCCCACTGATCCACACATAGGAGATTCCATGGCTCCCCTGGAAAGTGAGGGCCTCCAACGGCTCTGACCACACACACCCTGTGCTTGGCCGCTATCTCCTGGCCTTGCGTAGCTCCAGAGAAGTTCAGGCCCACAGACCACTCAGAAAATTGAGTGGAGATCATAATGTCTGGCTCAGAGTGATCTGGGCAGTATTACATGAGAATTGTTATGTAAGGACACCTGAAATATCTATTTTGAGGCTTTTTCAAGCATTTGACTTAGAAGGATGTTTCTAAATAATATGTAGGGGCACCTGGGTGTCTCAGTCGGTTGGACATCCGACCTCGGCTCAGGTCATGATCTCACGGTTCATGAGTTTGAGCCCCACATCGGGCTCTGTGTTCACAGCTCGGAGCCTGGAGTGTGCTTTGGATTCTGTGTCTCCCTCTCTCTCTGCCACTCTCTGCCTCCTCTCTCTCTCTCTCTCTCTCTCTCTCTCTCTTTCTCTCTCTGTCTCTCTCTCTCTCTCTGTCTCAAAAATAAATAGATACTAAAAAAAATTTTTAATAATATGTAAATAAAATTGGCAGGTGACCTCATAAATTGCATTTATCATCATGAGCACACTCAACTAAAGCAGGCTAAATCCCTAAACAGACAGACATAAAAAAATGTCCATAGTCTTATTTACAGGAAATAGTAATAGACTTAAAAATGTATGGCCAACTAACCTTTGGCAAAGCAAGAAAGAGTAGCCAATGGAAAAAAGCCAGTCTCTTTAACAAATTGTGCTGGGAGAACAGGACAGCAACATGCAGAAGAATGAAACTAGACCACTTTCTTACACCATTCACAAAAATAAACTCAAAATGGATAAAGGACCTGAATGTGAGAGAGGGAACCATCAAAATCCTAGGGGAGGAAACAGGCAACAACCTCTTTGACCTCAGCCACAGCAATTTCTTGTTCAACACATCTCCAAAGGCAAGAGAAATAAAAGCAAACATGAACTATTGGGACCTCATCAAGATAAAAAGCTTCTGCACTGGAAAGGAAACAATCAACAAAACTAAAAGCAACCGACAGAATGAGAGAATATATTTGGAAATGACATATAAGATAAAGGGTTAGTATCCAAAATCTATGAAGAACTTACCAAACTCAACACCTGAAAAACAAATAATTCAGTGAAGAAATGGGCAGAAAACATGAATACACATTTTTCCAAAGAAGACATCCAGATGGCCAACAGACACATGAAAAGATGCTCAATGTCACTCATCATCAGGGAAATACAAATCAAAACCACACTGAGATACCACCTCACACTGGCCAGGGTGGCTAAAATTAACAACTCAGGAAACAACAGATGCTGGTGAGGATGTGGAGAAAAGGGAACCCTCACGCACTGTTGGTGGGAATGCAAATTGGTGCAGCCACTCTGGAAAACAGTGTGAAGTTTCCTCCAAAATTTAAAAACAGAACTACCCTATGACCCAGCAATAGTGCTACGAGGTATTTACCCAAAAGACACAGGAGTGCTGATGCACAGGGGCACAGGTACCCCAATGTTTATAGCAGTGCTATCAACAATAGCCAAAGTATGAAAAGAGCCCAAAGGTCCATCAACTGATGAATGAATAAAGAAGTGGTTTCTGTATACAATGGAATACTACTTGTCAATGAGAAATAATGAAATCCTGTCATTTGCAGCAACGTGGATGGAATTGGAAGGTATTAGAATAAGTCAGAGAAGGACAGATATCATGTTTTCACTCATATGTGGAACTTGAAAAACTTAACAGAAGACCATGGGGGAAGGGAAGGGGGACAATAGTTTCAAACAGAGAAGGGGGGAGGGAGGGAAGGAAGCAAACCATAAGAGACTCTTAAATACAGAGAACAAACTGAGGGTTGTTGGGGGGCAGGGGAGAGGGGAGAATGGGTGATGGGCATTGAGGAGGGCACTTGTTGGGATGAGCACTGGGTGTTGCATGGAAGCGATGAACCACGAGAATCTCCCCCAAAACCAAGAGCACACTTTACACACTGTATGTTAGCCAATTTGACTATGAATTATACATAAAATAAGCACATAAAAAATAAATAATAATGGAATGGAGAATTTACTGAAGTGCCATGAGAAAATCAAGTTTCTTCCCTGAAACATATTTGCCTTGAATAAGGAGGACCGTTTGGCAGGAAACAACCTGGTGTGATTGGAACAGGAAACCCAAATAGGTCACCTAGTAGAAATCAACATAACATTTCTCTCTCAACTAAAATAGCTCTAAATCCCTCCCTAGCACACATGCGTGTGCGTGCACGCACAAACGCACACACGTATACACACTTCCTGGGGTTAAGTCTCTGCTACCTCTTGGCTCAAAAGTGAGTGCATCCGTTCCTGTCTAGACACAGGAGTCCTGATGACTCAGGGTAAGTGGAGGCTCTCCGTGGGCAAAGACATTGTACTGTACTTTAAATTAGGGAAATAACACCTCCATAATCAGCCCCTAAATATGCTCCTTTCTTGAGTCACTGGGTGAGTCAAGTGCCATCTAAATTCTCAAGTGGAGTTAAAAAATAAGCTGGCCCACCTTCTGTTCCACAAAAGAACTGTAAGATTCCCCAAATAGAATAAGTACAGCTAAGGGAACCACAGAGCTTCTGCAGCCTTGCAGCTGATTGCCAAGTTTGAGGGGAAGGAAGAAAAGCCAATCGTGTTCAAAATCTTGTTCCATTCTAGAGTCTCACAAGAAGTTGGATTTTGAAAAAGATGTCTAACTCTACAGAAACAGTAACTTCATACACACACATACAAATGCTCATATACGTGAAGACAAGCGTGTGTGCAGCTCCCATGACCTGTACCTGTTAGAAAAACTTCGGAAACATACGAAAGCCTCAGTGGGATGATACAGTGAGCAGTGCTGGGAATCAGAATATTTGTTTTAATGTTTATTTATTTTTGACAGAGACAGAGAGAGAGCACGAGCAGGGGAGGGACCGAGAGAGAGGGAGACACAGAATCGGAAGCAGGCTCCGGGCTCCGAGCTGTCAGCACAGAGCCTGATGCGGGGCTCGAACTCACGAACCGTGAGCCGAAGTCAGACGTTTAACCAACTGAGCCCCCCACCCCCCCGCCGGTGCCCGAGATTATTCCTTCATATTCTTGTTTATGGAAACACGGAAAGCCAGTGTTTCCAGGACATTCGTGTTCCTCTAGCTCAGTCTTACAGAGGCAAGGTGGTGGCTCCATCAAGACTCGGAAATCCATGCAGAGAGGGGCTCAGCTGCAGCCCGCCCCGATCACGGCCTCTCCGCGCTCAGAGTCTGGGCCACCACATCCAGTGCTGCTGTGTCCGCACAGTGGTGAGTGGCTTTTGCTGAAACACCTCCCTGAACCCACAGGATGAATCACAAATTGGGCACTTGCTTATCCCCTTCCCGAGTCCCAGAGAAAAGAACGGAGCCAAGCAGCCCCCACTCCCTGCCCCCAACACTGGGGCCCCTGCTCTGGATCCACAGAGCACCCACGGCTGCTCCCTTCCACCTCAATGGGGCTACAAGGTGGAGATGATGACGTCTGCCATCATTCCCAAGTCCCAGGGGGGAGAAACACATGATTTTAAACCCCTCCCGGCCTGAGAAACTTTCGATCATCTGCCCTGAGCCTCCGCCTCCCCAACCAGGCCAATGAAGCTCCCCAGACTCTCTCGCTGAATGTGCTTCTGGGGTACTTGTGTCCTTCACGTCTGTCCCATGAACAAAGGGAGGGTGATCATCAGGAACAGATCTCAGCGGGTCAGCTCAAAGGGGGAACTAGTGTGCCTGAGCCTGTGGCGGCCCCAAGAACCTGCAGTCTGGGCCACTCGCCAGCCCCACTCGCTGCACAGACGCCCCCCTCTCCATGCAGACAGGAGTGGGGACCTGCCCTGTTCCCCACACTGGCCCATGGGAGACCACACTGGGCTGCTGGCCAGAGGGTGGGATCACCCTACAGCCTCAGTGTGAGCCGTCCTCCTTTTACAGGACAAGCGGCTTTCTCTTTTCTCCACCACGCTGTGATGGGGCGGGGGGTGGGGGGCGCGGTTGGCAGCTCTGTGAGCCTCCCAAACACTGTGCTTGGGTCTGTTGGCCCCTGAAGGGTCCCAATTTCAGTAGGAGACCAGCCTCTTGTCCCCCTGGCTCAGCTCCCTCAGAAACATTCTGGAATAGAGGTGCCCAGGTGGCTCAGTTGGTTGAGCATCTGACTCTTGATTTTGGCTCAGGTCATTATCTCAGGGTTGTGAGATCGAGCCCTGAGTTGGGCTCTGTGCTGAGTGTGGAACCTGCTTGGGATTCTCTCTCCCTCTCTCTCTCTCTGCCCCTCCCCACCACTTACATGTTCCCTCTCTCTCTCTCTCAAAAATGACCTGAGCTGAAGTCAGACACTCAACGGACTGAGCCACCCAGGCGCCCCCACACACTTCCCATTTTAAAATTACTAAGTCATGGGGAACACAGTGACATTGTCAATGACATTGACAGTGTCAATGTCACACTGGTGACAGGTGGTAGCTGCAGCTTACTGGACACAACTCTCGAGTCACTGTGTTGTGCCCCTGAAACTAACATAACATCGCATGTCAGCGATGAAGTGAAGATAGTAACGAATAAATAATAACTTACTTTAAAAGCCGAAGAGAGGGGCGCCTGGGTGGCGCAGTCAGTTAAGCGTCCGACTTTGGCCAGGTCACGATCTCGCGGTCCGTGAGTTCGAGCCCCGCATCGGGCTCTGGGCTGATGGCTCGGAGCCTGGAGCCTGTTTCTGATTCTGTGTCTCCCTCTCTCTCTGCTCCTCCCCCGTTCATGCTCTGTCTCTCTCTGTCCCAAAAATAAATAAACGTTGAAAAAAAAATTTTTTTAAATAAAAAAATAAAAAAAATAAAAGCCGAAGAGAACATCCATGTCGGATGAAATCTGACCAAAAACGGTTTCACTTGAAAGTCTCCGCTGGACCGCTCCCGTGTTGGCAGGACATTCAAAGTACCTCCTAAAAACAAAGGACAGGATCCTTCATCACTCGGCAAATTAATGTGATGGTGGAAGCGGGTGACATTTGACACCTGCACCGAGTTCCGTATTTGGATGGCAACCGTGCGCCTAATCATGCCCAGGCGACTGCGTGCCTGTCTCCTGAGCAGAGTAACTGTCACTCGGGCCTCAACCGCTCCTGTGATACGCAGTAATTAAAGACGCGACCTGTTTGTCACTCCGACCAGATACCACACCTGGTTTCTCTAGGTCTCGGGCCCAAGGGAAAGAGTGAAAACAAAAGTGGAATATCTGACCTGTGCCACAAGGACAGTCCTTCAGTGTCCGGACGGGGTTACAGCCTGCCCCCCACTCCAGAAGTAGGGTTGCAGGGAGAATTCATGACCTCAGCCTTCCTGAAGAGAGGGTGACTTCATGAATGTGAGTGTCAGGTGTAGGCACCTGTGCTAACACCTCCCGGACAGCGTTACTGGGCTGGCACACTGCACAAGATTCTGTGCTCCGAATGTGAGCAGAGCCAGCTCAACGCAGCCAGAGAGCCGGCCCGTGAATCTCAGCTGTCGCGGCCGGTCCCTGCACCGTCCCTATGCACTGTCCCCAGGGCCTGTCCTGCAATATTCACAGGGAGCCCCACTATGTTACCTTTACCTGGCTTTGTCACATGCACAGGTTGTCCGCTACTTTCCAGAAACCCACGAATGACTCCAGAATCACTCTACGCCAATGTAGGATGCATTTTATTCGTGGCACTCTTTAAAGAGTAAATAAATTGAAGCATAAGAAATAATCGAAACCAGGATGTACCTCTGGCAGCTGCACGGATGCAGGAAGCCCGGAAGACCTGTCTTTCGAGCACGGAGCTAACCTCACTCCCCGCCCCTGCTGCCCCAGAACTGCTGGAGGTGCCCTGGGAGAAGACCAGGGGCCAAAGGAAGGCTAGCCGTATTTCGGAAACAGTCACTGGGAATTTAGGGCAAACTTCCTGGGAGTGTTTTAGAGGCTCAAGAGGTTGACAGCATGGTGGGGACACTGAGCACTCTGGATTTTCCTCACATCTCTCCATCTTGTCTTGAGCACACCTCCTTCCTTGGCTGCCTCTCCTCCTCCAGAGGCATCAGATCCCCTCTCAGCCCCAAACCCACCCTGCTGGGGGTTCCACTGAACCCACAGGGGCGGGAGCTTTGACTTCTCAGTTCAACACTTACTTTGGTTCGTTCAAAGGAAAAAGCAGAGAATGACCCTCACTTGGGCATTTGCGATTTTACAGGATTTACCGGATGCGAGGAACACTCATCGATCATCTACTGCTGACTAGGAACAGCCGTACGATTCCAGAATTGAACCTTCAAGTGAAATGTCCGGCATCCATCCCGTGGGGAGGGAGGTCCAGGATTGGTTGGGCACAGTTGGAACGTCGTCCAGGAACAAGACCATCTTCCTCCTGCACTGCTGCTGGTCGCTCGCTCACAGGCAGGCTGACGTCAGCCTCCCAGGGCTACCCTTCACTTTGACTAATCACATACCAACAGATCTCTGTATTTTAAATGATTACGCAGATTCTAGTCATTACTTGGCCAACTTCCTCCAACAGCACTGTGTACATACAGACAAAGACCAAATGGAAAGTATTTGTCAATAAGAGGAGGCACAAAGAAGGAAGAACAATGAACCTTATTTTACATATTTGGTTAAAATCCTGGCTTAGAGAAACTCACGCTTGGAAAACACCACTCATTTAGCGAGCTGCCTCCACGTCACCCCAAACTGACCTATTGTACAAAACATACAGCACACGCCGCGCAGAAAAACATCTGAGTAGAAACATCATTTCTAAACTTCTTTCAAAATACGTGCATATACCTAGGAATATTTTTGAGCAATGTCTTATATCATGGTGTCTACAAAATAAAAAAAGGAAGACCACAGCTTCTCCTCCCTAACAAGTGAGCCCTGTCCACCGCCCCCCACCCCACACACACACAAAAGGAGCTACTCAAACAAGTCTTCCAAGAACTCATGGTCTAACAGAGCAAGCTCCAACACTGACGTGTTTTTGTACCATGTGGGTTGAAAGTCTGAGAGGCACCCGTTCACAGCTCAATGCAGGTCCCAGAGCCTCTACTAAGGAGACAACAACCTAGACTCTGCCTGATACCCAGAACCACACACTTTATCCAAGTGGCCACTCTCCAAAAACTTATGAATGATGGAAGTGCTTGTGCTGGCCAAATTGGACAAATACATTTTAATTAGCCAGCTCCACTCCTACCTCTCCCAAGGCCTTCGTAAACAATAAACAATCCGTCATAAAAAATCTCATTAGTAATTTTCGAGATATCAAACAACGTTTCAAGCCTACTTTCAACATAAGATTTGCATCTTACTCTCATCCCTGTTTCAGAAATGAACACGGATCACCAATGTGTAAACAGTAGCACCTCTGTGCACACAGTATCAGAGGGGCCACTCTGCATGCTCTCCTCAGCAATTGGGCAAACTAGTTTAATTTAAAAAATTGTTGGAGTGCTTTATACTTGTGGTCTTGAGATTTCCAGATCTCACATACACACGGAGTCAATAAATACGAGCTTTCAAACCACCACATAGACACAAGTACACACAACTACGAGATTAAAAATTGGGCCTCCAGACAGGTATCCTAGAAACAGACAGGTGCAGATAGGAACTGTTTCCACACCCCTGGTGCAGTCTGGCCTCTGCCCCCTGACTTGGATGGAGCTGGTAGCCTCAAGATCCCTCTCAATCTGTGATCTGCTCCTACTAAAGCCCCTTCACAGTCCCTCATGGGGCCTGAGTGCAATTTCCCTTTGGTTCCCCTCCAGTTACAGTCCCAACCAATCCACACGTACTCTAGTCAATGCAGACTTCCCCAAAGAACCATGGGTCAACTCCCTCTATGAAGCTGTGTCACAACAACTTACCTTAAAATGATAATGAGGAGAGGCTAAAAGACTCTCAGGTGGGAGCCAACAATGCAAGGCAGAGCTTCAACATCACCTCTTCAACGGACATCCAGTGCCTTCTTCCTCATGACACGCTGAGCTTGCCACTAGGAGCAAGTCACTTCCTAGTCCCCACAAGGATCCCACCCGGGAAGGGGTGGGCACAGGAGCATTAGCATTCCTGCTGTTCTACATTCTCACCAACAGTTCCCGTTTCCAGGGATTTTGTTTTGTTAGCCATTGTAGCAAGTTCGTACTGGTGCTTGTCTTTCTCACGTCTCCAACCTTATTAGCTGATGGTATTGAGCACTTTTTCTTATGCGTATCGGCCATTCCTAGATTCACCCTTCATGAATTGTGGGTTCAAGCCTGTCGCCCATTTTTATTAGTTTTTGTTTGTCTTTTTATTATTGAGTTGTAGACATTCTTTATATATTCTGGATACTAATCTTTTGTCAAGTGTGTTGTGACAAATATCTGCCCCTAACATGTGGCTTTCCTAATCATTTCCATAATAGTGTGTTTTGATAAATGGAAGTTTTTCATTTTCATGAGTCTGATTTATTCATTGTTTTCTTTTATGGTTAGTGCTTTTTGTACCCTATCTAGGAAATAATTGCCTACCCTCAACATCAGGAAAATGCTCTCTTTTTTTAATGGAAACCGTATAGGTTCAGCTTTTACATTTAGATCTGTGATCTCTCCAAATTATCTATGTGTATGGCTTTGCATCCAATTCCTGGGGCTGCCATAAAAAATTACGACAAACAGCGTGGCTTAAAATGATACAAAAGTATTCTCTCATGTCTGAAAACAGTTGCTTTACATATTTTGTTCAACATTTTAGTTGCTTATGGCTCACCATCTTACTTTACATTCCTGTCTGTCTTAACCGGTCTCACCACAATGACCAAATCTTCCTCAGCCTACACTCCGAACAAATCTAGCTGCACTCTGTTCCCGTTTCCACCAACACGAGAATCCTGTGTGCCTTCTTCATGTCGCATCTTCTGAGGGCCCGGCCCAGTGCCCTCCAAGTAGGGGGCAGACAGTTAATATCTACTCAGTGCGCTGTTGTGACGGGGCCGACTTCAGATTAAAACCTTGGCTTAGAGAGAAAACCACAGTCCCACCAAAACTTCGGCGGGGCCACTCACCTCTGCTGGAGGGTGGCAATGTGTATGTCAGTGACCAGATCTCCAAGCTGGAACTTCAGCCAACCGTGTGGCCCAGGGGACCAGAGGCAGAGTGAAGGCCACAGTGTAGACACCCGACTCTTACAGCTGCCTCTCCTTGCCGAAATTCTGGGCTGGAAGTCCAGACCCTGGGTCACTGGGATTGGCCGCTGAAGGGATCTGTTCAGGTTATGAACGATGATACCTTGCCCCTTCTGCAGACCCAGGCCATTTTTCTCTTCCAACGGCAACTTTCATTTCGATTCAGGAACGGTTAAGATCCTGGCAGCATTTTGTTCTCTGAACCTATAAAACAGGGAGAAACTGTGGAGTTAGAGTAGTTTCTCTGAGCAGGGAGTCTGCTAGTTGATAGCAAAGATTTGAGCAAGAAATAGGAGACATGTTTTAGTGTCAGTATGGAAAGACATCCCCAAGCACTGGGGGACTGGGAAGACTTTAGGTGCCCTGGAGCTGATGACCCTTGCCCATAACTGTGTTAGCTACGTTCTCCAGAGAAACCAAGGCAATAGGAGATGATCAGATAGAGAGAGAGAGAGAGATGATAGATAGATAGATAGATAGATAGATAGATAATTGATAGATGATAGGTAATAGATGATAGATAGATAACAGATATATAATCGGTATAGATAATTGATAGCTAGATGATAGATATAGGTAATTGATAGATCTTAAGGAACTTATTCACTTGATCGTAGGGACGAGCAAACCTGAAATTCATAGGGCAGGCCAGCAGGCTGGAAACTCAGGCAGGGATTAGTGCTACAGTCTCATGGAAGAATTTCTTCTTCTGGGGAAACCTCAGTTTTGGCTCTCAAGGCCTTCAACTGATTGGATGAGGCCCACCCACAGTATGGAGGAGGCTCTCTTTTCCTGAAAGTAAACTGGCTGTAGATGTTAAGTGCATCTCCAAAATGTCTTCACAGCAATATCTGGAGTAGTGTTTGATTTCTAGATTCTATAACCTAGCCAATTGACAGCTACAGTTAACGGTCACGGTAGTCTTATAATCTACAGAAGTAACAAAAAGGGGTGGCATCTAATAAAATAAATCCTAGAACCACGTTGTGAAGAAACACCAGGAGACAAAATAAGTTTTCAAGCAGTAGTAGCGTTTACTTAAATTGTGAGGCCTGCAAATTAGGAGAATCCAAGGAGGAAAATCCATTACGAAGACTCCTCATGGGCACGGGGTGGCCTTCAGCCGCACCCTGAGAAATCTCTAGAATCCAGAGGAGAGTCTTAAGACCCTTCCTTCAGATCAGCTGGGGTCGAGAACGCGCATGATGACTTGGGTCAGGGACAGGAACCTGGGTCTTGAGCCTGTGGGAAGAGAAAAGATCCTGTAGACACCACCGATTCGACAGCATCATCATTCCCACAGGAGGAAATGGACCGTGTTTTCTGACTGCGTTTCATTTTCGTGTCGCATCCATGCAAGCTTTACAAGCTCAGCAACACGTCCAGGGGTGCGATCGCTTTTGTCCCTCAGTAAAGCCCTGCAAGAACACGGGCCGTGTGTCACCAGAGCCCTCCCACAGACGAAGAGGTTCCTGCTGCCGTGCAGACCAGTGGGGCCGGATGGCTCTGCTGTGCTCACGTCTCTTCTCCTGCCCTCTCCCGTGCGCCCTGGGCCCTAGGAGAGGAAGTTGCCTAAACGCGAGTCCCTTAACGCAAGCTTTAGAGGCACTGGTTTTAAGTTTCGGGGCAAGAACTACAAAAAGGCCGTTAACACGTACAAAAGGCTTCACCTCAGCAGCCGTCAGAGAAATGCATGTAAAAACAGGATCCTGCTTCACTTTTCCCGCAGTCTGAGCCACTCTTCCTCTGGTGTGTTTAGACCCCACAACTGCCTGGAAAGGCCCTTCAGGGACTGTCTTCAGGGGAACCCCCAAGGCCTCAGGAGAGGGCAGTTTTAAAGTAGCAATCAAGAACCTGGGGCGCCTGGGGGGCCCAGTGGGTTGAGCCTCTGACTTCAGCTCAGCATATGATCTCAAGGTTTGAGTTCGAGCCCTGCATCAGGCTCTGTGCTGACAGCTCAGAGTCTGGAGCCTGCATTGGATTCTGTGTCTCTGTCTCTCCACCCCTCCCCTGCTTGCTCTCTGACTCTCTTTCTCTCTCTGAAAATAAATAAACTTTAAAAAGTATTTTTTTTCTCCTAGAAGCCAGAAATCAGGAAGAAAATAAAGAAAAGATTAGTACATATGATCACACACACCCTTAAAACTAATGTATGTTTAAAAAACAAACATAAACAAGGGCACCTGGGTGGCTCAGTCGGTCGAGCGTCTGACTCTTGATTTCAGCTCAGGTCACGATCTCATGGTTGGTGAGTTCGAGCCCTGAATTGGGCTCTGCGCTGACAGTGCGGAGCCTGCTTGGGATTCTTTCTCTCTCTCTCTCTCTCTCTCTGCCCTTCCATAGTCGCTCATGTGTGCACTCTCTCTCTCTTAAAATAAACATTTTAAAAATACCATACTCAAATTTAAAAATATCATTTTAGGAAAAATATTTAAAACATAGAAAATACATCAAGGCCTAATTTCTTTCCTACACAAATACTTCTCACAAGTCAACAAAAAGAAATCTAAACCACCTTACATAAAAATAGGTAAAGCTAAAAATATAGATAGATAATAAATTATGTAAAGATATTCAACATCACAGTGACTAAGGATTGAGTAAGGCCGGGAATAAACATCCTCACACTTTAATAGGACCAGCTGTGGCCTCCCTGGAAGGCAACCTCACAGCTGCATTCAAGAACCAAAGATGCACATCCCCTTTGTCCTCACAAATCCACCTGCAAAAACGTATCCCCTGCTTGAACACGTATGCAGACCTGTGTTCTATGGCATCCCTTCTGCCATCTTGGAACTGGGGAACCCACTGGGAACAAGGTTAAGTCCATCAGATTTATAGTAGAATATCCTCCCAAAGAAGGACGTGCAATCTTTAAATAAAAGAGAGAAAAACATGAGAATAGTCTAAGTAATATTAAATGGGGAGACAGGGAGAGCAAATTGCAGAAAGGAATGCATAATATAAAAGCATTTGGGCCATTTAGTAACATTTGAAATTTTATCCATAGGACACATCACTTGTATAATAAGAAACCAACTGAAAAATTAGAAAAGTTGCATTAAATGTGAAGATAGCCCTTATATACTGAATATTCTAGCACTCTGAATATACACAGATGACTTGGCTTGAAAAAGGTATGGGGTGGGGGCACTGACTGGCTCAGTTTGTTAGGCATCTGACTCTTGATTTTGGCTCACATCATGATTTCATGGTTCGTAGTTTCAAGCCCTGAATCAGGCTCTGTGCTGACAGTGTGGAGCCTGCTTGGGATCCTCTGTCTCCCTCTCTCTCTGCCTCTCCCATGCTCACTCTCTCTCTCAAAATAAATTAACTTAAAAAAAAAAAAAGACACATTCTTCACGTTTCTTTTGTTTTGCCAAATGCAAGCCTTCTAATCCAAAGCAAAGTAAGATGGCAGTCGATTTTGCTTGTGCAGGGGGTATTCAGACAATTTGGGCACCTGTGTCAATGTCTGTGGTGAGAAGGTAGCTCGTTGCTCCTGGACGTAAAGGTCCGTCCCTAATCTAGCCAGTCCATGACACTGTACTAACCATGTAAGAAGTTTCAAGCAGTGGCTGCGGTCCTCTGCGGGAGTAGAAGAGGCACGAAATCTCTTTCAGATTGTTACCTTCTCCTGCTTGTGGCCAGAGTTTCATCTGCCATCCACCCAAAACCGCCAAACTTGGGTTCATTAGTTAATTTCTGTTCTCACTTGCTCAGCATTTTATTTCTTCTACTCCAATACCAGAAAATAGTTTAAAGTGGAGTGGATAGAATATAGGAGAAATACGTCCACCCAGGACCCAACTCACCCCTTGCAAGAAATCAATTATGAAACATTTCAGGCCATTAAAAATAGAAAATATCATTTTGGAGGTATCTGGCTTGCCACATTACACTGAAGGTTGAAGAGCCCAGAGAATATTCAGTGTGGAGTTCCTTCCAATGCCCACCATCCTGTCCCAAGGGAGAAACAAATGTTCTGGAAAGGAGCCTCGAAATGGCCCACTTACTCACCCCACTCGTGCCCCAAGCTGGGAACCACTCTCACAAGCAGTAGAACATTAAAAGTAACATTTATTTTCAAAGCCACAGATCTCTCAGGAGCTAGCTTTTAATTATAGGCTTACAAAGGATTTTTGGACTTAATTTTTTCTCCAGTGATTTGGAAAAATGAAAATATGTGTTTCCCTTTGGCAGAGTTATCCTAGAAGGACTCATAGTGTGAAGTAAGGAGTAGATGTTGTGATATTTGACACTGATTTGCTTAGGAAGCCACAGATGACGGAGAGCAGACTCGATCACATGCCCCACACCAGGGGAGCGGGTTGGATCAAGGCTACACATGCACTGACACCAGGGGCAGCTGTGGTGTATCACCAGGAGCGTCCACTGGCCTCAAGGCCAGGAGGGGTGAGGTGGGCGCATTCTCTCACAATCCCCCACAGCATGAAAGACGTTATTTAAATGTTACAGCAAAGAAAGAAGCTTCAACCTACATTAAACAGAAATTTTTCACAACGTAAAAAAATACTGGGGCTCCTGGGTGGCTCAATCAGTTAAGCGTCCGACTTCAGCTCAGGGGATGATCTCACAGTTTGTGGGTTCGAGCCCCACATCAGGCTCTGTGCTGACAGTTCGGAGCCGGGAGCCTGCCTTGGATTCTGTGTCTCCCTCTCTCTGCCCCTCCCCTGCTGTGCTTTCTCTCTCTCTCTCAAAAATAATTAAACATTAAAAAAATACTTGTGAGGGGTGTCTGGGTGGCTCAGTTGATTAAGCATCTGACTTTGGCTCAGTCATGACTTCATGATTCATGGGTTCGAGCCCCGCGTCGGGCTCTGTGCTGACAGCTCAGAGCCTGGATCCTGCTTCGGATTCTGTGTCTCCCTCCCTCTCTGCCTCTTCCTCACTCATTCTCTCTCTCTCTCTCTCTCTCTCTCTCTCTCAAAACTAAATAAACATTTAAAAAAATTAAAACAAATACTAATGAAAGCCATGAGCACTTTGCCGTAACTCAGGGGCACCGACATGGGCAAGCTTCTCTGTCCACATCAGCACCGGTTGTGTCTAAACCACCTCGCACAGTAGTTTCTGACTCTCCTCTTGTCCTTCAAAGTTCTGGCATGGCGCATGTGTGATTGCCTTCCCAGGAACTGAAATTCTAAAACCGTCGTGAGAGGGTTCCCTTTATTTCTCTTTTCTTGCCAGCCTCTCAGGACTCTGCTTGGCTCTTCCTCAACCCTTCATCTCTCCGTTCTCTTCCCGAACTACCTCTACCCTCCAGTAGTTCCGAATCCGTGGAAGAGTCTGCAGAGGCTTTCAAGGACCCGGGTTTCTAGGGGCCAGCCCGCCGCTGGCCCACAGCAACGGTTCAGGACCACGAACAGTTACTGGCATGGCTGGGGCAGCCCCTCCCCACAGGGCTTCCTGCACTTGCCCCTGGGTGGGGGAGGAGCCATGTTTCTGAGCTGTGGCCCCGTGGAACAAAACGTGCTAGGAGATTAGACAAGTTTGGGAAACATTGCTTATTACACCCACCAACTCTGTACGTAGAAGTTCTGAGAGGTCCTGCTGGGGAAGAACCCGTAATCCTTTGTTCGGCGACTCCTAAAGTTATTTGACTATTGGTCAAAAACTGATCCAAACGGCAGCCAGGGAGTGAGGCATTCGCTTTACAAATAAGCACCAAATAACTACCTACCTGGGAGGGCCAAGTCACTGACAGCTATTGTACGTTAGAGCGAATGAGCTCACCAGGACACCCGCCTCAGGGCCACTGATCAGTCTCAGTGATCGGGGATGTCTTCACTCGAGAAGTCAGGAAAAAGCAGAAAAGTACACGCATTCCTATGTCCGTGAGTAACAGAGCCTCACAGAGGCAGTCTGCAAGGGTGCGGTCCCAATATTCTGCTCGGGGAAGAGGCAAGAACAACACTGTGATGTACGGAGAGATACCACAGAGCCGAAAACAAGAGACAATGCTCCTTGAGTACGTGTCCTACACCCGGCCCCGTTCAGAGGGCTTCACGTCTATTAACTCGTGCATTACTCACAATAACCCCCCATGTAGGAAGGATCATCTCCGTTTTATAGATAAGGAAACTGAGGCACAAGGAGGTCGAGTGCCCTGCCCTTAACTGCACAGCGAGTAAGTGATGAAGTTGGGGTTCGAAGCCAGGCAGTCTGATTCCAGGATCTATGCCCTTCACCGCAGGATACACGCATGCCCTATCCTGTGGATTGTCTCTTCCCTGTATGAAGTCCGAGTGTCAAGGAGCCAGCACCTTGGAAAAGATAGCCCACACCTCCCTCTCTCTCCTTCGCTACAGCTACATGCCCGGACAGACGAGTTTTCACTGTTCTCCAGCCAAGTGCAGACAAGAGGATGTCTCAGACATGGTGGGAAATTGTAGGTTCTCAAATCTGAAGCCATGAGTGTCCCACACTGGAGGCCCCACGGTGGGGAGGGTGCCGGAAGTGGCTGGGAGTTGGATTCCCGGGTAGCAGAGACCCTGGTGTAGAGGGTGTAGCGTGAGGGCACCTCCCCACAGGGGTCCTGGGCTCCCCCAGAGCAGGGGCTCCAATGGGAGCAGCACGGGTTCTGGGAGGCTGCAGCAGGGGTGCTCACACCTGAGCAGACATCTCGCCCTTGGAGCTTTGCTGAAACGCAGGCCACAGGCCCCGCCTCCAGAGTTTCTGCCTGAGAAGTCCAGGGTAAGGATAAGAATGTGCACTTCCTGCAAGTGCCCAGGGTGCTGCCTCTGCTGGTCCACGGACCCTACTTGGGTGCCACCAGTGGGTACAGACTAGGGAGTCACTCGGGCCCTTCTCATTTGCCAGGCTCACCCCCTTCGGCTCAGCACTTGCCCCCACTCTGCTCCGCCCCTCCTCTTCCACTTGACTTCCTCTTGCCTCCCCTTCCCGGGCTCGGTGTGTCGGCCATCTCCCAGAAAGCCTTGCCTGACCCCCTCGTCCGCTTGTCCACGCTGCCTGGAAACGAACAGCTTCCCCTCCCAGGACACCAGTCACGTTGCTGGGTCTGCTACTCGCTTGGCCATCAGACCACACTCGCCACTCCTTGCAGGGCCCCCTGATCTCGGCACTGTCCGCCAGATATGGTGGTTTCAACAAATACTGGTTAAATCAAGGTGCATACTCATCTAGCTTAAGGCCATCCCTTAGAAGAGGACGTCTGAGGGGCCCCACCAGACTTGGCTCTGTGGCCCTTCCCAACTTGCCCCAGTGTCGCTTCCAGCACTGGCCCCCCTGACTCCCTACCCGTGCTGCCCTTCACACCTCACAAACCTCACCATTCGGCCACATGCCCGGCAGTGTAGGGTGATTACTGTCTGAACCGATCATTCCTGGGCGTGCAAAGGACCCTCTTAGCCACTAATTCAGGGATTGAAGATGCACATTTGAGCTGTCCTAGGAAGACCAGCATGCTGGGGCAGCCCAGGAGTGGAACTTCCTTGTGAGGCTGCTCTCTCGTGCTCATAAGGTGGTCCACCGAGGGCCTCTTTGAGACAGCTGTCCATCCTCGGTCTGGTCCGCTGTGGCCAAGTTGACAGAGCCACATGGTGTAAAACATGGCAGCCTGTGATTAGGTGAGCACATGGTCAGGAGTCTGGGGACACTTAGCTGGTGATAGTGTAACGCACAGTCTTCTGGAACAGACGGTCCCCTATCAAACACACAGGCTTGCTAACAAAATGTTTGAGGAGTCCGCACAGGCCCATCCCACAAAACTCCTTGGGATGTTGATGTCTTAGTCTGTTTGGCTTTCTGCTACAAAACCCGCCAGGTTGGGTGCCATATACACACGAGAAATTTACATATCAGAGCTCTGGAGTCTGGAAGCCTGAGGTCCCCTGTTTCTCCCTTCTGTGCGGAATGACCTCTGCTCCCAGATCCTAGCACTTAGGTTGGGACCATTCAGATACTCCGCAAAAGCAGCCTAGGGAGCAAATCCTCTTTGTTTGTCTGGGGAGATCTGTTCCCAATTCCACACAACAGACTGGAGCGTAAACTATAGGACAGGACCCATTTGTGAGTTGGAGCTGTCTGGAAAAGAGAGTACCGACCTGACCCCACTGAAGAAAAAAATCTGGGCTAGTTCTTTCCGATGGTGATGGGCATGTTAGTGTTTTCAATAAGACAGGAACAAACAAGACTGCATTAAAGACTTTAGAGGGGGGGAAAATGTTTCCTTTTGGGAAACAACAACCATATGTGCAAAATAACAAGCAGGGTTTACTGATCATTCGATGGGGAAAAAAATAAAGACTAAGAAAGGCAGGCCCGAGTTCCCAAGGAAGGCTAATTATAAAGATTTTAAGCGGATGAACTCCAGATCAAAGCCCACAGTCCTCTGATAAGATCACATACTTGTTAATGGAATAGAGTGTCATCAACTTATTTTTAGCTCAGGAACCAGAATACTTCAGTGTCACATGATCACAGTGTGACACAGGTGGCCCAAAATCAGGGCAGCTTTTGTTTTTCTCCTTGGGAGCAAAGCGTTAGGGTTGTTTAAGAAAAATAAGGACTCTTCCTATTTTGCAATTTCTTTTTTTTTCCACCTCTGAGACCATACTTTTTTTTATTGTATACAAATAGTTGTGTGTGCTTAAAAACATATACAATTCCTCCACATATGTGTTCAAACATAAACTAAGGATACAAATGTTGCACTATGCGTTTAAAAAGCCACTTGGTAGTTTTCTACCGTGTTGTAACAAATTACCCTTGAGTTGGTAATTTGTTAAACAATACGAATTTATTATGTTATTATTGTGGAGATCAGACATACAAAATGGGTCTTCCTGGGCTCAAGTCACGTAGGCAGGACCTCTGTCCTTCTGGAGGCTCCAGTGGAGAATCTGCTTGCTTGCCTTTTCCGGTTTTGCAAGACCACCCCCTTCCTTGGCTTGCAGCCCCTCCCCCATCTCACAGCAGGTGCCTGTAGGCAAGCCAGGCCCTTGTCACCCCAACATCTCCCTGGCTCTCTGGCAATGGGAAAGGCTCTCAGATCTTAAGGAATCCTGCAATTACATTGGGCCCACCTGGGTAATGCAGAATGTTCTCCCATCTCAAGGTCCTTAACCTTAATCACACCCACAAAGTCCATGTGCCAAGCAAGGTAACATATGCGCAGGTTCCAAGACAGGGTGTGGACATCTTGGGGGGCCATTATCCTGCCTACTACAGCCACCATAACATTTCTACTAACTTCCCCCATCCCCATTCTAAAATTAGCATGTGCTTTTCCTTCATATTAAGGCAATCGTCAAGTTGTCTGTGATCAAGGCTTTGGGAGGAAACATCTAATTCCACTATCGCTCTATATTTAACAGGACAGATTAGGAGTAGTGTTTATCCAGAGAACCTCAGAGTTGACAGAAGCCAGGGAGGAATCCCATGGCCCCCACAATACAGAGGTCCAAAGCCTGCGTTCATGCACCTGCTCCTACTGTGGTATTTTCACACCAGCCGCCCCTCTCCAAGCACGTCCCCACTTCTTGAACCCTAGGCCTCCTACTTACCTCCTCCTCAGTCTCTTTCATACTATACTCCTTGTCCTCTCTATTTGGGCCCTTTTGCCAATGCTGGCCTCATGGTTTCTGGAGGATGGCACGCAGTCCCTCGCATTCCCGGGCATTTATGCTAGATGCTTCCATCTACCATGATTCAGCTGCTGGCACTGCTGTTTTGGTGCTCAACTCTTGTTCTCCCTGGGTCTCCACGCTGAACCTGAACAGGTCATTTAGCAACAGATGTGCCCTGATGTCCTTCAGGGCTTAACTTTTTATATCCAAATGGGACTTCCTCGCTACTCCTTGCTCAAAAATTCATTTTAATTTTTGTATTCTCAATCCTGGCTAGTAATATCATCATCATCATGCACTCAAGATAGCAAATACGAGAGTCTTGCCATCAACCCAGATTCTTGCCTATCCTAAAATAAACACTTTTTAATAAGTTTTTGAAATCTGCTTATTCTATCTGAGAAGTGTCTTTCAAGTCCAGTCTTTCATTTCCTTGAAAAGACAGAAGACGTAAAAAATAGACACATAGAGAAGCAAAGTACTCTTTGTCTCCCAGATAACAGTCAAGGACATTACCTGTCCCAAGGTTCAAGGGTAGAAGTTTCTTAAGGTATTATCATGCAATGACCTGCCATATTCCTAAAGTTCCACAAAATAAGTTTCCAAGATACATCTATGGGAACATGCTATTAGAATGTCATTTCCAGGGGCACCTGGGTGGCTCAGTCGGTTGGACGTCTGATTTCAGCTCAGGTCGTGATCTCGCGGTCCATGAGTTCGAGCCCCGCATCGGGCTCTGTGCTGACAGCTCAGAGCCTGGAGCCTGCTTTGGATTCTGTCTCCCTCTCTCTCTGCCCCTCCCCTGCTCATGCTCTGTCTCTCTCTGTCTCAAAAATAAATAAACGTTAAAAAAAAATCTTAAAAAAAGAATGTCATTTCCACTGCTATGGTGCTTCTGTGTTGACCGGAATAATTATTAGAGCACAGAATGTTTTCAAGTGGAAACTTTGGAAAAACTCAGTTGTAAATGCAGCGTAAGCACAACCATAGTGTCCTAAGTGGCGTCGCCATGAATTTCCTGCCATCAAACCAGCTGATGACTTGGGGCCTGGGGGGAAGGGGTGGCGATATTGCAAAAATATCCTTATTTTGAAACCTCAGAGGTCCTAACTCTGCTTTTACAAACCACCATGCCTTTTCACGGCCACCCACAATTAAATGTCACCAGGCACTTAGCATTTTGATCCCTGAATCGTGTTTTGCTCCAGGCACTACCTGAACACGATGTTGAGTGTGTCAAGCCTTGGCCCTTCCTCCTCACACTGTGCTACAACCCTGCCAGAATCTCCGTTTGTGTCCCTGGCACCACCCTTGGTCCGGGGTCCAGCAGTGCATCGCCCTGCGTTGATCCTGTATTGATGTCAAGTAGGATGTGCAACATTGCATTGATATCAACTAGGATTCACTGATATCAACCAGGATGTGCAACAAACAGGTCTTCATAACCTGATGTAAATCAGCCACAGGGGCCTCTTCAACATTGCCAAACCCAAGAATGCCTCACTAATTAAGACAGATTTTATATTCTCTGTGCGTATCGCACACAGATTGGCAGTTACTGTTTCATCAGAACTATTAGTTACCTTATTGTCCTCATTTCAGCATGTGGACCAATCCGATAAAATGCTAATTCCATTCTGAGGTCTTGTGATAGTTTGTTCTTAACATCACATTTCTTTCATTTTGAATTGGCATGTTTTTGTAGAAATTACTTTGAAGTAACTTACAATGTAATTCCAAAGAACTTGAAAAGCTATGATTATCTCCTGATGCAATAGATTAGTCCGGGCTTCCTAATGATATTTTTCCAATAAGTAAAAAAAAATGTCCCACTATACGTTTCGGTTTTTTTTCTGTTTTCTTTCACCTCTTTTGAGATTCATCAGCACCTCTCTTCCACAAAACACTGCAAAGTTGAAGTGGTTTTGAATGCATTTTATTTCATTTTCTTTTTGAATCAGGGCTTTTTTCCAATTAGAAATGCCTGGCTTTTAAAATTCTACTGCCCCACTACAAAACATTCAAATATTAATTCATTTTTATTTAATCATAAAAATAATGCATTAATATGATTTAAAAAGTGCACATTTTTATCTTTCATTCCTCTGGTGTTCTCTATTACAATTTTTTAAACTACACATTTAACCATATCACTTTAGGCAATGTCTATTGAATCACACTTTTAATGTTAAATTAGGTTTGTATTACTGTCCAACAACTATATTCTACTCTGTAAGCCTTGACAAATCATCCATACTTTATCTAAAGGACTGTCTTAAACTAAAATGCTATAATCACATTTACAACATTAGGATTATGGAAACATCGCCACCGCAGAAATCAATGTGCAGTCCGACTCTTGAGCAAGAAACGTCATCATACATCACATCGTACATCATACACACATCATACATCACGTGTAATCATAACACGTCACACCATACATGAGGAATACATCATATAGACATCACGCATACATCATGCATCACACCATACGTCATACATACATCATACATCACAAATACACGTCATGCATCACACCTTGCATAAATCTCACAGATATCATTCATCACACATCAGACATAATCATGCATTGCGTCATCCATCATGTATAATTCATGCATCAGACTACACATCATACATCACGTCATACATATATCATATATCTCATGCATACATCATACACCATGCATATATCACACAGACATCTACATCATACATCACATCTTGTATCACATGCGTACAGTATACATACATCATACATCACATGTGCACATCATACATCACACCATACACCATGCACGCATCATATATAACATAAATACACATGTACCACATCATATGTCGTGTATCACATCATGCATACATCATGCATCACAACATACATCATGCATTGTATGCATCCATCATACATGCATCCTGCATCACATTGTACATCATACATACACCATACGTTGCATGCATGTGTGATACATCATACATCACACCATGCGCACATCATACATGCACCACACCTCGCATCATTCATCATACATATATCCCGCATCGCATCAGACATCATGCAGACATCATGTATAACATCATACGTCATATTTCATTGCCAGGGAATGGCCCACCCATCGAACATTTGGGGGAGTGACATTAAATTCATTTATGTCCCTATTTGTTTGGCTGGTTTCTTGTTTTTGTTTCTGGGTTTGTCTTGCGCTCCTCCTGAGCCAGCTTCAGTTGTCACTACTCCTAAATCCCGGGTCCTGTTCTTTCCTGCACTCCTGTTCCGTGCTGCTCAAGTGCATCTGGGTAAGTGTTTGCCTGCACGTGTGAAGACGACAAGCTCCCCCAGTGCTGGCAGGTGCCGAATAGTGTTATGTTGCCCAACACTTTGCTGGGTATTAGCTCAGCATGGAATGCTCAGCTCAAAACCATTTGCCACCAAGCTGGATAGACCAGTCCCTCATGGGCAGACTCAATGCTAACTGTTGTCTCCTCCATGAAGATTCTTACTCCAGGAGGTGCGTGCGTACCTTCTTACGTCTTTGGGATCTGCACTCGAAAGCAGCTTCTGAGGGAGGCCTTGCCCGTACACCTCACCTGCGCTCTTTCCCCAGGCAACACCTCACAGCCCCTGTCCCTGCTTCTTCTCTCTCTGAAGCCTTTAACGTCATCTACTAATCGATGTACCTTACTCGTCCATCTGCGCATTACCCGTCTGAGCTTGTGTCCAGAGCTGCACTTGGCACATAGAAAACACTGAGTAAATAAAAATAAATATCATAAATATCATTGTTGGATGAATGAGGAAACTGGGAAGCCATTGTCCTGCTGTCTTCCTGTGTCCCCTCGAAGCAAGTCCTCCGGTGTTGACATCACCCTTGTCATGCCCTAGGTGACTGGTGTGTGCTTGGCTCACTCTGTAAGCATCTGGGCTTGTGTCTTCACGCTCACTTGTCCAAGCCACAGGTCGTGTTTCCAGGACAGTTCATTGTTTGTAAGTCACTCTCCTTAGCTGTTCCCAGCTGAAAACTGAAATCCCTTTCAGCTCAAGGACACCTTTCCCCTTTTCTCTCCTTGATCTACTCTTTCCTTCCATGAACTCCACTCTCCACTCTGAAAGTCCTGAATCTATTTCCCACACCTCAAAATGTGGCTCTTAGCTTCCCATGTCTGTCTGATGAGCTGAAATCTTCTTAACATTCTTTTCCAGATCACCACTGGCTCTTCAGCCAAATCCATTCTGCCATTTAGCCCATCCAGACACCTTTAATTTCAACGATCCTATTTGATAAGAACTCTTTTTTACTCTCCTATGGCTCCTCTTTCAAAGCAAACCCTTCATGTTTTATGGAGGAATTATCCTCTCATTGCTCGCTAAACACTAGAAAGTGTCACATTCTTTTCTGTTCCGTGAAGTGTTCATGCTTCCTCAAGGGTTGGCTGTTTTCCTTGAGGGTCACGACTGCTTTTCATCAAGCTCTTGAATGCTTCGGATATCTGGTCATCCTGGGGGTATTTTCTTGTGTTGTGGGAAGATCTGTTCTATCTACTGCAGGCAGTCGGAGTGTGTTGCTTTTGTGGCTATATTGTTTCTGCCTCTCACAGGGCTCCCCCAGGGCGCCTGGCTCGCTGTGCATCACTGAAGATGAGCTCTGCTGATGGACTGTGGGGAGGGAGCTACCAGGGAATCCTCAGTCACTGTCCTGAGCCCCAGGTGACTCTGGAGTATGATGGTTCCCTGTATTTCTGTCTTGGAAGGAGCTGCTGTCTTTTTAAACTTTCCTCTCTTCTCTGTCTTCCACAGGGACTGGGCTGACTATAAGGACCAGCCTCTGTCTCCAGGCCTCTCCAGGCTCGGGGGCTGCTTCCTCCAGAGAGCAGTGTGCCAGCACCAGCTGAAGGTTCTGAGAAGGGCGCCCAAGGACCACTGCGCTAAGCATTTCTCCACTAATCATTCCCGCTATTGGATATTCAATGCCTGCCTTGAAACTTCTCTGGGACCTCCTGGGAAGGCCCGTGACATTCTCCCCATTGCTGTGAGTGAGTCTCTTTGCTCTAGATCCCCACCCCTGGCCCCAAATGCTTTCCCTCTTGCGGGAATCCCTCGACATTCCCTGCTTCCTGAAGATCTTGTCTTTGTTTCTTCTGGATTGTAAAAAAATGGAAACATGGGGCACCTGGGGGGCTCAGTGGGTTGAGCGTCTGACTTCGGCTCAGGTCATGATCTCGCGGTTCGTGAGTTCGAGCCCCGCGTCGGGCTCTGTGCTGACGGCTCGGAGCCTGGAGCCTGCTTCGGATTCTGTGTCTCCCTCTCTGTCTGCCCCTCCCCTGCTTTTGCTCATTCTCTGTCTCTCAAAAATAAACATTAAAAAAATTATTTAAAAGAATGGAAACATGATTTCTATGTCTCAAATATCTGATTTCATACCTTTTGACAGGTAAAGCGTGTTTACAAGAGTGATTTTTATTGTTCTACCAAGTTGCTTCCTCTCTCCAAACCTTTCCTCAACCCCACATTGCTAATTATTTGCTTCACTTCATGCTCTAAAGACAGCTAACAATCTTTCTGCTACCCTAATGCATTCTTGTATTTGATTTGATATTTGTCAATTGGACTAAGAAATTGTAAATCACAGTAGTTGTCTTTTAGATCACTAGTTTAAAAATCTTTCCTGTAATCTACTTTGGATGCCTCTTTCGATTAAAGTCCTATTTAGAGGGGCGCCTGGGTGGCTCAGTTGGTTAGGCATCCAACTTCGGCTCAGGTCATTATCTCATCCTCGGTGAGTTCAAGCCCCGCGTCGGGCTCTGTGCTGACAGCTCAGCGCCCGGAGCCTGCTTTGGATTCTGTGTCTCCCTCCCTGCTCTTGCTCTGTCTCTCTCTGTCTCAAAAATAAATTAAAAAAAAAAAAACATTTAAAAAATTTAAAGTAATATTTAGAAACACACAGACTCCCCTTTTACTGCACTAACAACATCATGAGGTGTTCACAGCTTGAGAGCAAGTTTTAGAAATCTCAGGTGGGGTCTTCCCGCTCAAATCAACGATGTGTCCCTTACTCCCATTCTAAGCACAAGACACCGAAAGTAAACCACCTCCCTCTCATCTCCCAGGAAGTTAGTAAACTTCTCCAGTAAGATGAACCATCCCTGTACCCTCCTTGCTTCCAAAAATGGGATGAGACTCAAAGTCCATAAAGGTAGTTACACCAAAGAAGAAGGAAAAGCCCAAGGAATTGTGCCCAAGAAGGGACACTGTACAGAGTGGCGTGGAGGAGAAGGAAACTTCTAACAGATATTTCAAATAAAATTCATCATTTTTCCTGACTGTTCATATGTAGTTGTTTTTTAGAAACCCAATATTAAAAAGATTTTTGTGAAAATAAACAGAAATTTAAGGTATCTGAAATTTAAGGCTTCCTGTTACATTGGAGTATAAATCTCAGATTACTTGAAGATAAGTACAAAAGTTCTAGGATCTTTAGAATCCTCAGATAAAAACATTGTCTGAAAACATTCTGGACTTCAGTCTTGAGTAGGAACTAAATTTTAAGAGATCCTCGTTCAGAGATGAAAAGGACACGAAGGGAAAAGGTAATAACGGGGCCCCTCAAACTGCTTAAAATACCAACAGAAAACCCAGTCCAGCCTCTGTCCTGCCTCTCACCCCACATGCCAATTATGATGGCACCCGCCTTTGTCCTCACCCTTGACAACTCAATTCCAAACACCAAGTCCAACCCTGAAACTACCGCAGGGAAAAATAAACGGTGCAGAGCAACCCAAGCACGTCACAACCCTCCCTGCCAAAAAGCCTCGAGATCAGTGCCTGATCTTTACATGGACTCAGGTAGGATTCACATCCATCTGACAGAGCAATTTAGTTCAGGGACCATCCACCATTCTTCCTTCCGTGGCTCCTGGTCTCTCGCATGAGCTCACAGAACTGTTTTTGTTTCCGAAGATGGTAGGAAATGAATCCCACAGGCCTGGCTCTCTATACACCCTAGGGATTCAAGCAAACCTTTGGAAAATGCCAGTCGTCTCCACATCTAGGGTCTGGGGTTGCAGCCCCAAATGCCCAGATGCTGTCCAGGTCATGGGGAGAGGAGCCTCCCTGGGGGCCCTCCCCACCTTCTGGGCTTGCTCTTCAGCCCTGGTCCTCCATAAAACCCCATCTGCAGACCCTTCCCTGGGACCTTCGCCCCTGCCCAGTGAAGAGGGGGACCTCCAGCAGGCAGGGGTCCTGCCTCTCCTGCTGCAAAGGAGATAGGCGCACATCTGAATGGTAGACTCTTTAAGAAACAGTAATTCGTCTTAGAGAAGCCTGGCCTGGGAACTTGGCATGCTTTGCACATAAAGCAGCCAGCTAAGAGACACCGCGGACGCACGGGTGGAGCGAGAACACCAGTGCAGAGGCAGAGCGGGCTAGGTGACCACAAGCCCCGAGACAGAGAACTCACGGAGCACATGACCGAGTGCTCCCGGAGACGCGGAGCCAGCGCACATTGTTGCTTGGTGCCCTGCGCTTTTGCAACAGCCGCCGCGCTCCACTCCAGTCGCCAGTGGGTATGAGCGGAACGCTAGAAAAATGAACCATAGTGCTTCTATTACTTTGTTTATAAAAACCAAAAAACATAGCTCTGATAGCTCATAAGGCTTCCACGGCAGAAGCTGAATTGAAACTTCAGAAGAATTAAGCCCCGCCCACTCCAGGAAATATCCCCTGAATGGAGTCTGGGGACCTGCCAGCCACTTGTGTCAGTCATTTCCTGTTCTGCCCACAAACCAGGTAGTGCTCTGTGCCCCGAGCTCTGACTGTCCCCTCCTCCTAACACAAAGAAAGAAGCGCAAATCAGAAATCAGAAGGCTGTGGAATCTACTCCCCACACTCGCAGAGAAATGGGCAAAACGTTGATTCAATTTAGCCCAGGCTCAGGGAGTCTAGTATTTTCTGTTTTATTTTCCTAATAAAATAGCGTTTTTGTGATAATACATTATGGTTTCATTGTGCACGTCCTAAAGAATGTTGTCTTTTTTAAACATCCTGTGGCACAGAGGTGCAGATCTGATTTTCGGGACTTTATCCTTTTGTATTTTTGTTAACAAGTACAACTTGGATAGAAAATGACACTCTGTGTGTATGACCGTGTGTGTGTGTGTGTGTGTGTGTGTGTGTGTGTGTACGTGTGTGTGTGTGCATACACAGAGTATGCTAAAGACTTGACACACAGCGATGCATTCACTGCCTACAAAAGCCTTAAGGGTGGGATTCTCATCCACCCACACAGGTGAGGAGCCTGGGTCTTGGGTAGGTTATAACCAAAGGACTTCAGGACCTGTCATGGTCTCACAAGCTGCATCATCGCTGGGCCAGATGGCTGCCTCTGGACCTCACCACACCCCCTCCACACCTGTGAGAAAGAGCCAGGTCTACCTTCCTAAGACCCCTTCCCCCATTCAGTTCAAGCCTGGAGTTTGGCCAAAGACAGATCCTGAGTGGACGAGAGGCCCCTTCTGGGAGCATTGCCTGCTTTCCAGCTCTTCCCTGGCACTGTCTCATTCCCCTTGGGACCCTTTCCAAAGATGCACCCTGGTTAGATAAGAGCTGCAGCTAGATCCCCAGAAATGCACACAACCAGGGTCGAGCAGGGAAGAGGTGCCAGCAGGGGTGGAGCTGAGGAAGAAGGTCGCCAGGCCAGGCGCCCAGTCACTGTCTCAAAGGCAGGAGGCATAATCCTGCTCCGTAGATGGTAAAGCCGGGAGCACATGCAGTCAGCCCAGGGCCAACAGCCTACAAATGTCAGCGGAGATTCAAGCCCCGTGCTCCCAGGCTCTCTCACAAGCAGGTGCTCCTTGGCCCCCAGGAATGTGCCCCTCTCGAGGAGGGACTGGTGGGGGTCGCTGTCTGGAGGTGAGACAGATGGCCGCAGGATTTCAGGGCGAATGGGGCTGGGGTGTGCACGGAGAAAGCCGTTTGCCACAAGGGCCATAAAGGGAAGAATCTGAGCCTGCAGAAAAGACATTGTTGGCGTTCCTTCCCAAAGAACATCCACGGCAGCCGCAGAAGCGGTGGGCACTGATGCCAGGTCGGAGGGTCTCTGACGTGACTCGGTACCGGGTCTCCAGCCTGAGGGCAGGCTGCAGGAAGGTCTGAAGGCTGGCCTTGACCCGGCACCCCCGAGGGGGTGGGACTGCAGAGCCGGCCACTAACGCCAGGCGTGGCCTCTGTGTGAGCACCGCACCTGTCTTCCAGGAGCAGATGCCAACAGGGACTCTGTCTCTTCCACCGTGAAAAGGCAGCCTGACTTTAAATGTCCCTGCTGCCAGCATCCCAGAAGACAGGAGGTGGGGTAACACGCCATCACGGACTCCACTGACCGAGTGTCTGAGTCCAGGTAAGTATCTGCTTGTCCATCTGCTCGGATGCCTCTGCTCTTTGCTCTATGTGTGCACCTGTGTTTTTGCCTGCCTTCCTTTCTCATATTTTATACTTCCCCTTTGCTGCTATCTGACCATATTATATGACCACGGTGTATTTTTATTAGTTTTAGCTTGGTCTTTGTTCCCTATTCTTAATTTAAACTTATGATGACTAGCACACTCAATTTGCTTTGCAAAAAGCAAACAAAAGGAAGTAGCTTTTTATTACAAGCTCTAATTGATTTTCCCTGCAGCGCGCTCGGGAGGCAAGAAGCTCCCTCGCCTCCAACACGCAGCCCATGACGAAGACGACGTGGCTCCTTGTCCCTTCTATGTCTGCACAACCTGACCGAAGGTAACTTTCCTGAGAGGAGCCCACTGGCCACACCCCAGGGCCCTGGGTCCTCCAGCAAAGGGGGGAACCCATGTCCTGGTCCAGGTAACGTGTGGGAGCACAGGTGACTGGGGATTGCAAAGCAGATAGAAGGAGACCCAGAGAATCCCGGCTTCTGATAATGCTGTCCAGTAAAAGACACTTCCAAGCTCTGTGTGCAAAAACAGCACGTCTGATGGCATTAAAAAAAAAAAAAGCCAATTGAATAAGATACCCTGAGGCCACTGGCAATACTGAGAGATCAGGAATCAATAGATTTCCTTGTGATTATACATCTTCCAAGAATATCATTACAAGAGAACTCACGGACAAAAATCCACAAAGCATTAGCTTGGTGACGGTTGCCCAAATATTCGGCCTTGATGAACAATTTACAATAATGTTTTCAAATGGGACACTAACTCCAAAAACCAGCCATTGGTCTATCCCGGAGGAGGGGGAATGGGAGCACATTATCTCACTTCATGACTTACTTCTCTTCAGCAGGAAACTACAAAACGTTGAACCATAGTAGAAGGTAATGGGACAAGGGTGCCTGGGTGGCTCAGTCAGTTGAGCATCTGACTTTGGCTCACTTTGTGAGTTCAAGCCCTGCATCAGGCTCTGTGCTGACAGCCTGGAGCCTGCTTTGGATTCTGTGTCTCCCTCTCTTTCTGTCCCTCCCCCACTCAAGCTCTCTCTCTCTCTCTCTCTCTCTCTCTCTCTCAAAAACAAATAAACATTAACAAAATAATTTTTAAGGTAACGGGACAGATGATACTTGATGCCATGAAGATCAGCTTGGGGCAGCTTTCTGAAATGCCCTTAGGGGAAACTTTATTTTACATTTCACAAAGCTAGGTATGTTATGTCGTTCCTGTTATAGGATAAAGCATCAGATTTTAAATACCGTCTGTTTGTCGCGGGGTGCTCCTGACAGAGCAGATCTTGTGACACACTGGCCCCTACTATGAGGACCATCGGAGCTCCGTTCTTTCCTCCTTCCCTGTTTCTAACCCAAATACCCGTCCCCTGGACCAGTCTCCAGCTTTATATGTTTTCCTCCAGGGACTCGTTACCAATCTCTGCCTTACAGTGGAGCCACTGAATTGCTGAGCCAGCAGGCGTCCTGGGAATCGCCGTCTGATGCCTTCGGTTGCAGGTAGAGAAGGACACCTGAGTGCCTGAGACACAAAGTGACCAGTCAAGGCCACACGGCTGGTTAATGTCAGGAAGCGTCAGTGACAAAACGTCCCCATCCCCGTGCTTCTCAAATGCTTGCTCTCTGGGATCGTTTCCAGAGATGCTCGAATGTTCTACTGACTCCTAAGAAATCCACGTATATTTGGAGTGTACATCTCAAAGAAATGGGGGTATTTGAGGTAACGTTCATAGTGCGCTAAACCCCAGAAAGGTTCCCAGAAACAATAGTTTCCTGCGGAAAAGCACTTCCTCTGCCTGAAGAAGGCTGGGGCGCCTAACGTGACACCAGGCAAGAAGCCACCCAACACCGGGGCCGTGCCGGAGAGCCGGCTGTGCATGAGCCATTGGCTGCTTCAGAGACCAGAGACCACAGCTCGCTTCTTTAGGCCGGCCACATAGACCCTCTGCCTCCGTAGTCTCTTTCCTCGGTTTTCCATTCAATAAATACAGATATCTTAGACTCCCACTCTCCTGCCGACGGTGTTTCGGCACATGACACTGCCACTCGGGTCGCCTTCCCGAGGCGTGGCGCTGGGCTGTGCAGGCTCCTTCGTGGCGCCCGCGGGGAACGTAACCCCAGGTACTCAATCCTGGGCAGCAGCACCGGGGTGGACGTGTCCGCGGTGGACTCTTGACTGGCTCTGGATCGCTCCCCTTTGCTGCCCACGCTCCGGAGACCTGCCTGGCGACCTGGCTTAAGTGGGCACTTGTGTCGTGGGATTCCCAAGTACTGTGCGTGCCTTCCACTAATAAAATAGGTTTCGTGCTAACAGGAGATGGTGCAGTTCACCGACCTGTCATTTTGCTTGTGTCCTCGAGGCCCTTACATTTCACTTGAGGTGCGAAACTGTCCGTTAGAAGGAAAATTTCTTTTTCATTCGTAAGGCTGATCGTGAACAGGTTCTAAGTATGTGCAAAAACCCCATTAAAGCAAAGAGGTGACTATGAAAAGAATGTCTGTATACAGGGGGAAGAGAAGCCACGATCACTAGTTTTGTCTTTGGCTGTTTCAGACTGGCTCCTTTCTGACGCCTGCTGGGACGTCTTCATGTTTGGTAGAATTTCTCGCCTCTGGGCAAATCCAGGAGTGCGGCGGCTGGATGTTCTGGTAAGAGGATGTCCCACTCTGTGAGCACTGTCCTCCCCAGCATCTGTGCCGGGTCTGTGCTCCCGCCAGCCGTGACGGGGGCTCCGCCCACTCCTGTCTTCGCCAGCATTTGGTGCTATGCTCTCTCCTGTCCATGCTTCCGTCTCCCCGTCGGTGACCTGAGCATCTCTGAGGCCCCCAGGGCCGCATCCGTGAGCCTGTGTTGTGTTCGTCACCTCAGACTGTTTCATGGCGCCCCCACGGGGCACGTTTGCTGCCTGTTAGCAATGGTGAGGGTGGTCTGGGGACCACTGTGGGACGAACTGTGTCCCCCCGCCCCGGCACATCGGACGGTGGCTGCCCTCAGAGGTAGGGCCTTCAAAGAGGTAATTAGGGCAAACTGAGTTCACCTGGGCTGGACTTAATCCAGTATGACTGGTATCCTCAAGAAGGGCAGCTGAGGACACAGGACAGGGGGACGGCCACACGAGGACACAGGAAGAAGGCAGCTGTCTGCAAACCATGGACGGAAGCCTCGGAATGAAGCAGGCCTGCCGGCACCTGGACCTGGGGGCTCCCGCCCAAGGGTCGCTGTGTGGTCAAAGGCTGCAAGTTGCTGACGTCTGGCCCCTGGGCAGCCAGTCCTGTCTCTGCATGACAGTGACCCCAACCTCCATGGTGCCGGGCACGTTGCACAGTGCTTTGTCTGCTGAGCCCTCACAAGGCCAGCCAGGCCTGTTTGAAACAGCAAACGTAACAGTGACAGTTACCTCCCTTGTACTCTTTGCCAGAACCTTCCAGGGCACTGAGGACTTAGGGCTCTCCGAAGCTCCCGGGCCTGAAGCTCTCAGAAACAGGCCACGGTTGTGCTGGACGCGGACCAAAGCTCCCGCCTGTCTGCCCGGCAGTCAGTCACCTCCTGCAGCATCTCGGCTGGGCCCGGTCACCCTCCTTTCTGCTCTGGCCCGGGGCCCGGGGACGGGGGCCGTGCTCACAGCTGGGCACCCTCAGGCCGATCGCCACCAGAACGGGGGACGGTCTCAGAACTGATGTCTGCAGTCTGGCTGGGTCCTCGTCGTGCTCGAGGAGACAGAGAGGACACAGTCCTGCACACAGGACGGGGACACTTTCCTGGACTTGTCTGCTAGAATGCCTCCTTTTTGCAGCCGCAGCGTTTGAGAAATGACAGCTCAGAAGCTCCAGTGCCTTCCAGAAACACCAGCCTCAGAACGGGAGGGGCCGGACCAGCCTCAGAGAGGGGTGCCCAGGGCCAGGAGCCGAGGTGGCGCTCTATCCCCCCGCTTTGTGGGGCACGTCTTGTCCCCCTCCACCTGCCTCCCCCCACCCCACACACACACACAGTCACTGTAGACACTACTCATTTCCACACACCTTATCATGAACGTCGTCAGACCCCGGAAACATGGAAGGCATTACACGGCGCATTACACCTGTGCTCACCGCCCGGAGTCCGCAAGTCCTAATTTCTCACACCGTGATCCACCCACCCTCTCTAGCCCTGCGTCCACTCTCCTGTTTGTTACGTATTTCAAAGCAGGTTTCGGACGTGAGCGCACCTGCTCCTGGACGCTCGTACCTGTGCATCCTTCGCCAGAGTTCGGTGTCCGTTTACGGCTCTGCTTCAAACCCCACCTTTTGAACGTAATGATGTAGGGGGTGATTTTTTCCTTTCAAATCTCACAACGCTGCTGAGGACGACGGGAAGTGCTCCCGAGAGGAGGAAAATTGGGGCTGGAGCTCCTGTCTGTGGCAGGAACGCTTCCTGTTCGGCGTTCACACAAGCAGGCTGGGAACTGAATCAGATGCAGGGGATGCGATCCTCCTTAGCATACCTGAGGGGAAGAGGTCAGAGTCCAGGAGGCCCCGGGGACCGGCCCAGGGCAAGAAGTTCTGTGCAGCTGGGGCCCCAGCCCTGTGTGTCTGCCCCCAGCTCCTTCCTGAAGCTTTCTTCCCTCTGATGCTTCCCTCTGCTCCCCATCACCCCCCACCCTCATCCATCTCTCTCTGTATCTCTCTCTCTGTGTGTCTCTCTTTTTCCATCTGTCTCTCTCTATCTTTGTCTCTTTCTTCCTCTCTCCCTCCTTCTGTCTCACTCCATGTCTCTGTCTCTCTGTGTCTCTTCTCTCTGTCTTTCTCTGTCTCTCTGTTCCTCACTCCCCTGCCCCTGTCTCTCTTCCCTCCCTCTGTCTGTCTCTTTCTGTCTCTCCGTGTCTGTGTCTCTGTGTCTCTCCTTCCCTCCCTCTGTCTCTCTCTCTCTGTATCTTTCTGTGGCTCTTTCTGTCTCTCTTCCTCCCCCCTCCCCCGCCCGAGTGTGACTTACTCCCTGCACTGTCCCGGACCCTTGTGCCCCATGAACTGGCATCTGACACCTCAATGGTAACACAAAAACGTAAGTCGAACCAAGACAAGAACACAGAGAATGAAGTAATTGGGGGATTTCTGTGCGAATTTAAGATTTGGCACCAGAAACAATGAAATCTGAGAAAGTGACTTCACTAGATAGTAATTTTGCTTTAGGGAAACCACAATAGCAACAGGGCTCGTGAAATCCTCTGTGGGCTCTCACCGGTGTCATGACACGAGCCGTGTGGAAAGGACCCCGGTCGAGGTGCCCATAAGCCTGCAAACAGAGGGGCAGTGGGACCCTACGGCCCCTTGTTTCTGGGCTCCCTGTGCCTGGGGAAGAAGCCCACCACCCACAGGTGACTATTCTTGGAAGAACCTCCCGCGGAGCCACAGGGAGTCACTGTCCCCTCTCTCCCCTCCTCCTGGAGGGCCCTCTGGGACTAACGGCGTGATGCCCGGCTCTATGGGGTCTTCTGGCACCTTCCAGGAGGCAGAGCTGCTCTTGTGACCATGCCACCCCCCCAGCGTGCTCACCTGTCCGCACTGGCTCCTGGGGCCCCGTGGGGTACACCCCCCCCCCACCAGACACCGTGGGGCCCTGGCGGCCTCAGCCTCAGCCCCTGGAGACGTGCCTTGGGCCGCTCACTCACTTGAGGCCTCTCCCCTAATCACCCCACGTCCCCCCCTGCACCCCCAACCCCACGGCCATGCTTGAGGCCCCGCCAGGGCTGGGGACACTGCACCAGAGACAGCGGGAATTATTCTGGTTCTCCAGAGCCCTGGGAGTGTCTTATCACCCAGCCGCCTCCTTCCTGCCAGGGAATCCCTCAGGCACGGCTGTCTCTGGGGGCCATGACCAGGTCATCCCTTACCGCCAGGCAGCCCCTCAACGCCCTGTCCCCAGTGGTCCCAGCTGCCCCACAGAGTCCCAGCAGGCCTGTGTGTGTGTGTGTGTGTGTGTGTGTGTGTGTGCTCTGCCATACGCCGAAGCAAGCATGGCCACCAGAAATTCAAGGCCATCAGCGTCGGCCGGAACCCCCTGTGAGGAGCAGGTCCGAGAACCTCCACGCGGGCACTGACTTAGGAACTTGAGCGGCTTGGGGACCGGGGCAGAGGTCACATGGCAGTGAGCCGATCTCACGAGCCGGGCGCTACACTGCCCGTTACTAAGTGCCCTCTGGCACGGCCCCTGGGTCCGGCTGCCCGTCCCTGCTCACATGTTAGAGCCCCCAGCCCCCTCCGCGGTGCTCTTCCTGGACGGCCTGCTCTTGCATTCCCGCTGAGAGGGACTGTCCACTTAGCTCCCACGTCAGAGAAAGAGCCCGCCGTCACCACCCTTGTCAGACACCATCCTGCAGGCATTAAAATACCACGTTTACATTCGACTTCCCTTGCTTCTATCTGTCTGACTTCCAGACATAGGCCTCGGGGCGGAGGGGAGGCACGCCGGCCATGTGTGCCTCACCTGTACTCGCCCAGCACCTGGCCTAGCGCCCGTCCCTGGCAGGCACTTGTGAAACACGTGTTGGAAAGGGGCCCCGGGGTGGCTCCTTCAGTTGAGTGTCCAGCTCTTGATTTGGGCTCAGATCATCATCTCCAAGTCGTGGGATCAAGCCCCGTGTGGGGCTCAGTGCAGAGTGGGGAGTCTGCTTGGGATTCTCTCTCCCTCTCTCTCTCTGCTCCCCGCCTACTTCCTTGCTCTCTCTCTCTCTCAAAATAATAATAAATAAACTTTAAACAACATTTAAAAAAAAAAAAAAGAATGGTAAAAAAGAAAAAGCAACAGTACTGATCACTGACAGACCACGGGTATGGCTACACCCTCCACCCGTCTCCTCCTGTCACCCCAGCACAGCACACAGGTGAGCCTGCCCCATGGCCCGCCATCTCCAGCTGGAGCAGAGGCACCATCGCGTTGTGGCGTCCAGAATCCTGCCCCCACGCTCCCTCCTCTGGGTTTTCTGGCAGGACCCCGAAACTGGGGAATCACAGCTCCTCGGTGCAGGCAGCCGTCGCTGTGGGTGCTTTGTGGTCCCAGCAACCAGAAATCAACAGAAAGCATGGCCGGGCTATGTCGGGCACAGATTCCAGCACGTTTCAGGGCCAAGGGCTGATGGTGGAAATCCGTGCCTTCACCTCCCTCTGCCTGTCTGTGTCCCTGTCTGTCTGTCTTAATCTCTCACATCCCGTCATTCTCGCCCCCTTTTTAAATCTACTTATTTTTTACCTATCAACCGAATACCACCCTCTGCCAGCGATCACCAGGATTGTAATCGTGATGAGCCACTGATTCACAGCCACTTTAGTGAAATTAACCCAGCTGGGGAAGTTAATGATACATCGGGCTGACATCTCCAAATCGGCCCCACCAAACACAGTTCTGCAGAACCTCAGACGAGCTCAGGTTTTCTGAGGAGAAATCAGAGAGTGAGATTAGACCATTTAGTCTGAAAATAAATGCTGTGAAGCCGTTCAATAGCTCCAAGCACCATGAAGCCTTCCGACTCGGTTCCCACGGAAGAGGGACCCGAGGAAATAAACTGTGTCCGAGTGATGCGGAGAGCAGGCCGTGCCCGGGATGGGGAGGGAGGCCCCCGCGCCCGGCCGAATGTCGTGGGCTCGCATGCCCTCTCTCTGCCTAACCTTTGGGTTTTGTTTCTGTTCCCTGGGTAGTTTTAAAATTACTAAATACATACACCTGTTGTGCACTTTCCAGACACAAACTGATTAGCGTGTTTGGGAAAGTATACATGTTCCCTCCTCTACAAGCACACGGGAGGGCGTCCTGTACTCTTGTGCAACCTGCTGTTTCCTTTAACCACAGGTCGGACCGCTGCGCACGGTGTTACCTCATCGTTGGATGGCACAGACCCTCACGCCCAGGTATGCACCTCTCCCCTCACCATGGCTCTGTCGGACACAGCTTTGCGATCTTTCCATTGTTTACAGAACTCATGCCCTATCTGCACACTTACGTGAGTGTGTCCATAGAATAAGTTCCTAGGAATGAAAATAAATTCCTAGAGAGGGAATAACCGGATGAAAAGCAAGTCTATTTTTAACCCCCATGGTTTTTTTTTTTTAAGTTTTAGTTATTTATTTTAAGAGAGGGAGCGAGAGAGAGCATGAGCAGGGGAGGGGCAGAGAGATAGAGAGGGAGAGAGAGAATCCCAAGCAGGCTCCACGCTGTCAGCACAGAGCCCAACATGGGGCTCGAACTCACGAACTGAGATCGTGACCTGAGATGAAATCAAGAGTCGGCCGCTTAACCACCTGAGCCGCCCAGACACTCCACCCCTGGGGTTTTGAGTAAACCTTTTTGTCTTCAGATAACACTTACATGAAGCAGGGGTTCTCACAGGTAGTCACAGAGAAGGTCGCTAAACAGGTGGCTGGGTCTCTGCTCCTCGGAGCTGCTCATCTGGAAGGCCCGGGCTGTGACCCTGGAACCCACCTTGGGGAGGAGCTCCCAGCTGATGCCAATGCTGGTCCGGGGACCACACGTGGGGAGCCAGTGAGTGAAACCATCTGCTTGCTTTCGAGAAGAAGGAAGAAATGAACTCTGGGGGCCAGAGGTGGTGTCCTCTCTTTTCTGAATGCCCTGCCCTTGCCCACCGGGGTGAGAGGGAAGGCGGGTCACCGGGGAGAAGCCCACCGTCACCCTGCACTCCAGAACCTGTGCATTTCAAGCCCTCCCCCCATGCTCCCAGCACACCTACTCCTTCTCAGGAGCCGTCCAGTGCCTTGTGGCTTCAGGTGATATTTGTTTAGCAAGCCCTCTGTGGATTTGTCTTCACGCCTTTTTAATGACGCTTGAGACGGGTAACTGCCACCACCAGCACCACGAAGAGCCTTGTGTGCCTGGCACACAGTTCCCATGATATCTTAGAAAAGTGTCTTTGCCCCCCCCCCCCCCCCCCCAACTATGGCATGAATACTCACACACAGAGCACCCTCTTGCACTTTCTATGAAAAGCTGTCACAGCCTGCCAAGGTCACAGCCACGGTGAGATTAGCCCACAGTGTACTAGCCTGTTTGCATTTCCTAGATGTGATATTTTAAACAACAGGACAGGAGCCATGGGTGGGAGGGACGAGGACACAGGGCTGCTGGGGCGTGTGGCCCATTGGACACTCACCAAGGGGGTTCAGAGGAGGTCAACCCAAAGTCCCTCGGCACACAGGGCACAACTACCCATTGTACCCCTACTTGAGAAGAACGAGCCACTCACACTCAAGTCCTATGTCCCGAGGCTCAGGCAGGCTCACCCCCTTTTCAGGACCTACCCACCAGGCCACTGGGATGACCCCCACTGCGCCTCCGCGTCTGTCGCCTTCACGGGGCCCTACGTGCTATAAAGCTCGGCACCTGTCAGCCCTGTTCATTCTATTTCTCGTGACTGCAACAGATGTTGAACTTATTTGATTACAAGCAATATTGGGACAGTATTTCCATGTCTTCATGCTCACTCATGGCTTCCTGTGCAAGGACCTTCATCGGCCCACGTGATAGAGGCCATGGCCGAAACTGGAAGAAGTTATACAAGTTTTTTTCTGAGGAGACCCAGCTGGAGAGTGAAAGACTCCATTCCAAAGCCTACTTCTGGGCTTTTCTATCACTGTGTCTCACTGGCTCCCTCTGTGTCTGTTAATGAGCGTGATTATTTGTAACAAGTAGCTGACCAAGAACTTCTATGTTCCAGGTAACTGCTAAGAAACACAGGCTACCACAGGGGGTACCGACCTTGAAGACAGGTCTTTCCATGGGGCACCTGGGTGGTTCCGCGGGTTAGGCATCCAACTTCAGCTCTGGTCATGATCTCACGGTTCCTGGGTCCAAGCCCCGCGTTGGGCTCTGTGCCGACAACTCAGAGCCTGGAGCTGCTTCAGATTCTGTCTCCCTCTCTCTCTCTCTGCCCCTCCCCCACTCATGCTCTGTCTCTCAAAAATGAATAAATGTTAAAAAAAAAAATTATAAAAGAAGATAGGTCTTTCCAGCACCTTCACTGAACAGGCAGTCAGACTGAGGCCCCAGGGTCTAGCACCCCTTCCCACTGGCAGGCGACCTAGCCAGACTCCCTGCTGGGTCCGGTGATCCACAGGCAAGTGCCAACCACCGGTTTCTCTGGAAGCCAGCCTGGCCTACAGACTACAGAGAGAGGAGAGAGGAGCCCATGGCCAGTCGGGAAGTACTCGCTGCAGAACTAAGTTCTGACCCGAGACTGGCAGTGGATAGGGGCTCCGAGAACAGACTGCCTAGCTCCGGATGCACGGTGGTCCATATGTGGTCTTGTTATGTGGTTGGGGGCTGACCTCTGCCCATGAGCACGTAGTTTACTTGCACGGGCAGAAGTGACACCGGTGTGAAGAGCGCCCCGTCGAGAAACGGCATGTGGAATGGGAACGTAAGAGAGGGCTGGCTGGGGTGCCCCGCTGTGGGGGCAGCCGGGAAGGCGTGGGCTGGGCCCTGCCCATGGCAAACCTCCAGCGCCGCCCCACAGGCTCTCCAGACCCCACACGGACCCTGGGAGTGGCCTCTGAAACCCGGGTGCCCAGGGCTGGACCACACTGCTAACCAGACCCCAGAAGCCCGAGGTGCCTGGCGCTGTGTGGTCAGCGGGCCTGCTCCCAGCTCTCAGCTCCCAGCTCCCAGCTCCAAGCGGCTGCCCATGGGACTGGAGCAAGGTGCTCCACCCACACCCTCTCCAGGGCCCTCGGTCCTCATGAAGGAAGTCCAGACTTCTGCGGCCCAGAGAAACTGGAGCTGAGCCAAGCCTGAAAGGGGACTGAGGTGCCCTGAGCGGCAGGAGCCCAGGGGAGGTGCTCGGGCTACCCCCTCGCCCCAGGGGGCTTCCGGGCAGCTCTGGAGCCTCCCGGGATGGGGGCGGGAGGCAGGCTGTCTTTCTCGCACCCTGATTAATGAGCTCCAGTGATGTGGAATCTCCAGCCCTCACAATCGTGTTGACTGGGTTTCCTGAGCGCAGATATGAGTCCCAACTCTGATACTTGCAGGTGTGGCCCTGTTTGGAAGTTCGGAGGAGGGTGTACTGGGGTAGAGGGGCTATAATCCAGTGGCCAGGGTCCTGACACGAACTGGGACACTGGACAGGGAGGCAGTGAGAAGGCTGTGTGAGCAGAGGCACAGGCTGGGGGGGGGGGGCGGCGGGGGCCTCAAGCCCAGGAGGACCCAGGCTCCAGCAGCCCCCAGCAGTGGAAGGTCCTCTGCCAAAGCCTGCAGAGGGCACGTGTCCCCGTCAACACCTTGACTTCAGACCTCCTGCCTCCAGAACCGGGCCAGTAAACTCTCTTGTCTGGCCCCCCTTTTTGCCGCGCTGTGTCTCAGCCGCCCCCAGTGACCAGAGAAACTATTGCAACCCCCGTTTTCCAAGTGAGGACTGCGAGGCCCAGAACACCATGTCACTCCACTCAGAGGACATGCCCCTGGATGCACCCAAGGCCTTGTCCCTGACTCCCCAGTCCACCCAGGAAGTGCCCAGGCCCAAAGGGTCTTACTCGCATCTACTCTTCAGGGCTGGCTCATGGCCCTGAACTAAGGGACACTTTATCATAGTGATACATATATTTTTACATTTATTTTTGAAAGACAGAGAGAGAGCACAAGCAGGAAAGGGACAGAGAGAGAGACCCAGAATCTGAAGCAGGCTCCAGGCTGTGAGCTGTCAGCACAGAGCCCTACACGGGGCTCGAACCCACTAACTGCGACATCATGACCTGAGCCGAAGTGGGACACTTAACCTACTGAGCCACCCAGGCGCCCATTATCATAGTGATAAAGTGTGCAGCAGCGGCCAGAGAAGAAGCTGGAGAATTAGGATCCAGAGGGCCACAGTCACGTGGTTCAGTGTTTGCAGGTTCAGAGGGTGGTGCCAGGCCCCCCCCCCCCATGGAGTTTTCAGTATTTCTGGCTTCCCTGGTTACTCTCTGTGCATCCAAAGACGCGACCCCCCAGGGGACATCCAGGCAGACCCGGGGGTGTGGAGTGGGGGCAGCAGGGCTCCCAGCCGGAGTCCCCTCATATAGAGCTGGTGTGGGGGGCACCGGGCAGCACCCCCACGTCACCCTGACAAGCCCGAGCCTTCTGGTCTGGGCCAGGAGGCAAAATGTACTCCTGTGTCACCTAATACGCTGATGAGTCATTCAGGAGATGCTGACCCACGCTTGAGACCGACCCAAGGGCGGGGCAGCCAGAGGACTACTTCCCCAACCTTCGGAGCGACAGAACGGGTGGCCCAAGGGATGTGCCGGCAGGGGAGTGTGCGTGTGCCCCCGTGCACGTGTGAGCATGTGCAGTGAGTCTGCGGGTGTGTGTGTAGGTGTGAGTACACGCAGTGAGTCTGCGGGTGCGCGCGCACCTGTGAGCGTGAGCAGTGAGTCTGCGGGTGCGCGCACGTGTGAGCGTGCGGCCCGTGGGCGCCTTGGCCGGCTGGCTGCTAGAACGCGGCTCCGCGGACAGGGTGGCTCACGTACAAACGGAACTGCATCGCTCACACGTCTGGGGGCGGCCGTCCAGGATGGGGGGGCCGGGAAGGCCCCCTCTGGCGCAGACTTGGCGCTGTGTCCCCGTTGGAGGCCCCGGGAGCTCCGCGGGGGGGTGGGGGGGTGGGGGGGTAGGGAATCTCCTTGATTGGAACGCTCATCCTCTTACGACCCCACCTGACCCGAATCACCTCCCAAAGTTCCGCCCCCAAGTAGCGTCACACGGAGGGATTTCAGCACGTGAACTTGGGGAGGACACTGCAATCAGACCATAACAGCGCGTGTGTGCGTGTGCTCCTGTGTGCGCGTGTGCTTCTCTGTGTGTGCGCGCACGCAAGCGCGAGCGCGGAGGGTGGGGGTGGGGGTGGGGGTGGGGGTGGGGGTGGGGGCGGGGGCGGTGGCGCCGGCGGTGGCCCCACTGGAACGGCCGCCTTCCGTCCGCGGAGCCGCCCCCTGGGGACGGGGCGCGGGTTTGGGGGAGGCTCCGCCCGCTTTCCGCGGAGTGTGCTGCCACCTGGAGGGAGGGCGGTGTCCGGCCTGGGGGAGGACGCCGCTCGTTGCCGCCGGGGGATCCTGTCCCTGCGCGGGGACGAGGGCCGAGGCCGGGGCGGGGAGGTGGGCAGGCAGGAGCTAAGAGCCGGAGGCTGCACTCGGAAGCGCCCGCTGGCGCGTTTCTCCCCAAACAGCCGCCTCCTGCGTTCGGAAGGCTGGGTGGTGCCCGCCGCCCCTGCTCTGTCGCCTCCCGCGTGCCTAGGGGATGGATCCTCCTGCGGCTGCGCGCCGGCCAGCAAGATGCGAGCCAGTTCTCTGAAGGGGGACGAAGTCCTGTTGGGTTGTCTCGTCAGAAGCCGCCACCTTACATCCCCGCGCCCCGCCCTGGACATCCCCGCAGCCTTCGCGGGCCTCCCCGGAGGGCACCCCGGAGACACCTGCAGACTCACACTTCTGTCTTCCAGACCGTCCAAGAAAATGGCATTGTGCCATTTGTAAGTCAGTTAATTCTGAGCGTACTTCTCCCTGCCTCAGCGTGCTTACAACATGGACTGATGCTTTATTATTATTATTATTATTATTATTATTGATATTATTATTATTCTACTACTACCATTATGAAAACTCCCTGCTCGGGTACCGTCTCACGTGCTACCGTGCAGGTGTTGGGGAACTAGGAGTGTTTCGCTGCCCCCGCCCCAGACCAGCCAGCGCCCCGCGACCAGCAGAAGGAGGCTACTGCTGAGCCTTCCTGCGAAGGCAGCTCCCCGGGGCACTTAAGGAGCTTGTCCTGCGTGCAGGTGGCCAGGCCCTCCGGCCACTCCCCCTCCTGCAGAGAAACCCTGCCTGCTTCAGCCCTGTCCTCGGAGGGGATGCCTCGCAGGACGCATGAAGAGGCTGCCGGCTCAACCCCCAGTGCAGCAAACCAGGGTCCTGGTCCCTGATCTCTAACCACCTAGACTTTCTGAAGGTGCCCCCCACCCCACCCCACTCCACCCCACCCCCGCCCACGCCTGCAGTGCCCACCGTGGGGTGTGGCCTTCTCAGGTCCCTAAACTCAACAAACAAGGTAAAGGCCACAGGGAAGGAAAGAGTCACAAAGTGTTTGGACTTGTCAAACTGATGGGGAAAATCAGGTGAGAAGGGGCACTTGCCCACATTAGATCTTTCTTATTCTTTTTAAGTTTATTCTTGAGAGAGAGAGTGCAGACAGGGGAGGGGCAGAGAGAGAGAGAGAGAGAGAGAGAGAGAGAGAGAGAGAATCCCAAGCAGGCTCCATCCACACTGCCAGCGCAGAGCCTGATGTGGGGCTCAAACTCACAAACCGTGAGATCATGACCTGAGCAGAAATCAAGAGCTGGAGGCTTAACCAGCTGAGCCCCCCACATGCCCTGTCAACCAGATCCTTCTTGGGATGACACTGGCAGGGAAAATAAACATTGCCATGAGAGGCATTGATGAGCGAACGCTTTGGAAAGTTGCAAAAAAAATCAGTCAAACCCTCTCTACATTCTTTTCAAAGTTCTACACTCAGGGGGCACCTGGGTGGCTCAGCCGGTTAAGCGTCAACTTGTGTTCAGGGTCACGATCTCAGGGTTCACACGTCGGGCTCTGTGCTGACAGCTCAGAGCCCGGAGCCTGCTTCCAATTCTGTGTCTCCCTCCCTCACTCTGCCCCTTCCCCACTCGCGTGCGCGCGCTCTCTCTCTCTCTCTCTCTCTCTCAAAAATAAACATTAAAAAACAAAGTTATAGACTCAGACCACAGGGTTGAGGCTGTCGTATTAACAAGATAAAGGGTCAGACTTGCGACATGGGTCTGTCTGTCCTGGGGGAACATACTCTCCTACCATCTCTGCTACCAGAGGGGCCTTTTCTAATAAAAAATTCAGCAAGTGGCTCCCCTTAAAAACCACGGTATCTCCCTAATTTCTAAACCTGTAGGCCTTCACAGGCCGTGTTAGATAGCTGTTACTGATAGCAAATTGCCACAAAACTTAACTGCTTCAGACAACAAACACGTGTGATCACAGTTTCCAGAAGAGTTGAGCCGAGTTGTGTTCGGATGCAGGTGCTGCTATTTGTACCCAGGTGTGGTGAGGCCAGCAGACCAGGAGACAGCAGCTGCCACTGAGAAGCTGTGCTCAGAGATCCCGGGAGGAGGCCACGCTGTGCCTGCAGAGCGGGACCACAGAGGAAGGAACAGGAAAAGGCTCCCACCTCTTGGACTGATCTTGGACTTCCCGGCCTCCAGAGCGTCAAGAAATAAATTCTGTTGTTTACAAGCCCCCCGTCTGTGGTATTCTACTGCAGTGGCCCGAATGGACAAAGACTTTGGCAGCCTCTAGGAACTGGCCAGCCCTGGGAGGGGCAGCGTCTCCAAGGTCAGCAAGGCCCCCGATGTCAAAACATCAGAAAATACAGAAAACCATGGTATGGTTAGTACAGGGTGTTTCTGGCTCACGGCTTGAGAGAGCTGAGGGTTCCCATGGCGGGTGGCTGGAGGGCTGGGGTCCTCATTACACGGTCTCTCCATAGGGTCGCTTGAGTGTCTGTATGACACGTACCCGGCAAACCGCAGCATGCGTGATCCCAGAGAGAATGCCTAGAGGAACCGTGGGGACTTTCAATGGCCTTGTCTCTGAACCCACACACCTTCCCCTCTGCCTGTGTCTTTGTTAGAAGCACATCACTGAGTCCAGCCCACTGTCCGGCGGTGGGGAGTTGAGCTCCCCCCGTCGAAGGGAAGAGAGAGACTCTGCGGATGCTTTTGAAAACCACCACACAGGCTGAACCAGGCTCTATTTCCAGCCCTGCCCCCACCCCCGCCCAAGTCCCTCAGCCCCATCCCTTGCTTTTTAACCAAAGGCTCCCGTGAGAAGCACCAAGAGAAGTGGTTTTCAATCCACACGCCCAGGAGGCACCGCCCCGGGGCCTTGCTGAGGTCTGCACCGCCCCCAGGCGCAGGGCACGTGGCATCTCCGTGGGCCTCTTGGGCAACCGTCTTGGTCTGCCTAGACCCCTGTCCGCATTATCTCTGGAACACTCGGGAACACCATCTTCAGTCAGCTTCGATGCCACCTGCTATGTGAACCCCTCCCGGAGCCCTCATCCGGCACGAGGAACTACTACCAGGATCACCCCGGACATGAGTGAGGCCGAGAGTATGTGATGCTAAAATCAGAGAGTATGTGCTTTTCTTTATAGTGAGACCGGGAGTTCCTCAAAGGGAGACACAGACACATGGACACTATGTCCCCAGCATCTGTCCCCTGGGGACGGTCAAGTTATATATTCTGGCTAAATGAATGACCCGGGGGAAAGTTAAGTGGTTAGTCCCGGAAAGCATGTCTAGGAGACACCTGGGGAAGGGGCAAATTTCCCACCTGTAACTATATCCTCCCAACACCCAACTTCCTGCACCCACGTGCTTATATGAGCTCTCCCGGCACAGGTCTGTTCTGACTCAAGGCATTTGTCCCTTGCCCTGTTATGGACCAGTGTCATTTCTCTTGGGAACTTGGCCCTTTTGTGTCTTCTGGCTAGATTCACTGCCTCCAGGCTGCACAGCTTTCCTCGGATGGCCTGTCCATCCTTAGGCAGGGTCTTATATTGTTGTCTGGTCTCATGTGCAGATCTCTCAACCGTCCCACTAACTCCCAAGAGCAGGACCGTGCCTTCTGCCCATCTGGTCTTTGTGGCTTTGACACCGAGCTTTCAGCAGCTATGTGTGTGAGTTGATGGATGTTTTCGGCAGGCCCACGTCATAGAGCAACATGTTCTACCTGTTGTGTAACGATTGCTTCCAACTTGGTAGAGTTCTTGCCATTTTTCGAGAAGCACAGAGACGTGAGGTGTGTCCCAAGTGTGGGGATAACGGTCCCACTATATTCTGAATGGGGGCACCACATCCAGGGTAATGACTTCAGTTGTGGGTACCATGAGGATCAGTGAAAGAGCCTGGGGTAGCCCAGGCAATGTCTCACATTTCTCTTCAAGAAAGGACTCTGCTGTTTATGCCCATTACGTCAATCAGTCGCGTCACGCTTCGAGTTAGGCAGGACAAGACTGTTCCTCTGTTAACAAATAAACTGAGGCCCAGGAAGAGTAAGTGACCTGCTCAGGCCATAACTGGGCTCTTTTCTTTCCTTCACCCCCTGGAGGCCTCTATGTGGCCTGAGAAAAAGCAGACAAAAGGGAGACATTTTAACCGGCTACAAGTGCTCGGAAGATGTCATAGTAAATCGTGAGGCACAGACGCGTCCTGTGCCCTATAGGGCGTGACCAGTGCCAAGAAGACACAAGAAGGGCAAGGCTGGCCAACAGAAGAAAAACGTTCCAGAAACATGATTGGACTAGTGATGAACTAGGCTGCCTCATCCTGAAGGCAGGTGCCTGAAATGGTTAGCATTTAAGTAGATGCTGCCCGCAGATCATCTGTCAGACAACCTACAGATGCAGATCAGGAGAAGCAACGGAATCTGATCAAAATTCTCGCATTCGTGCAAATGGCAGAGTGCGTGGCACTTTCTAGAATACCGCAGAGTACTGAAACAGTACCTTCAATACACAACATGTAATCTATACCAGCGTTAAAACATGCCTGCATGTATGTGCTGGCATGTGCCTATATGTTGTGGGAACACATGTATGTCCGTGACAAGCCAAGGTGTGGAAAGTGCTGTGTTGGTAGAAAAGAAGGTGCAGGCAGCAAAGATGGAAGGGGAAAGTGGAGACACTTTTTTTTTTTTTTAATATTTATTTATATTTGAGAGAGAGAGAGAGACAGAGAGAGAGAGAGAGAGAGACAGAGACAGAGACAGAGAGACAGAGGGTGAGCACGGGAGGGGCAGAGAGAGAGGGAGACACAGAATCCGAAGCAGGCTCCGGGCTCCGAACTGTCAGCACAGAGCATGATGCAGGGCTCGAACCCAGGAACCGTGAGATCATGACTTGAGCTGAAGTCGGACGTTTAACCAGCCACCCAGGCACCCCTAACCATCTCTTTGTTTCTTCATGTGCTTTCCAGCCACCATCAGGTGGGGCTGCCAGCTGAAAATGCAGGCTCCTCTCCAAATCAGCTCAAGAGCTCCTGGAGAAGGTACACTCTTAGGTCTCATCCATCACTTAAATTCTGTGGTTTTATGGTTTGATCGGCAATTATTCCTTTCTAACTTATAGAGTAGTGATTCTCAAAATGTGTCCACAGCCCACCTATGGGCAAAGCCAGGAAGTAATCATTCCCTTAGTGGCTCTTGGCAAATGATGCTCACGTAGGTAGATACTCACTCTATATATGACTGAGGACCAATCACTGGTAATCTACTGAGAGGAAACGAAGAGGGACTTCAGTGGAAATTTGTGAATTACAGTTCCCACCTTTCCAGAGTGTCCTGAAGATGCTACTTCAGCATTTAACTAAAAACTCTGGCTCGAAAGTCCTTTGACGTGTTCTAGAATTCAGACAAATGTCAGGACTCTGCCACAGGTTGAACAGAGGCTGTTATGAGCAGTTCCTTTGTTCTAATCCTGTTTTCACATGATCGCATTTCACTTACTTGTAAATGTGTTCATGGGGAACTTTGTAAACTCGACAGCGGTTAGTGATTCAAAGTTGCATTAGCAATATTTTTTAGTGTATAGTTTTCCAATGTGGACATGAAAATTTCATTTCCTTCTAGCTCAGACAAGCTTCATCCACTGTTTGTTGCTCCAATAGTTGAATCATTCATCACCCCCCTCCCACAAAAACAAAAACAAACAATGCAACACTCCGTTATTATCACCAAAATAGTTATCCTCTGGGAAATGGAGATCTGTGACGGGTGAACTGCGTCAAGCTTTTTGACAACCACTGTCCCAGGTCTGTGCCCAACTTTCGCACCTCCAGGTTTATGTCCAAGCTTAGTGAAGACATTCCTGTGTTCTTGTTCTGCGTGGTTCTGTGAAAATGAGGGTGAAGATACAGAACAAACAAGAGTGGCTTTACCACTCTGGAACTGAGTGACCCCCTTCCAAATTCACATCACACACCTGTGTGTAAGGCATGCCCAAGTGCCCGGCAAGGCTAAGCGATGCCCTGTGGTGGCACTGGCTCACTGTAAGGCTGTGTTCTCCTGCTTTGCCCAAAGCAGCAAGCCAGGTCTGTGGGCTCTGTGGTGGACAGAATAGCGACCCTGTAAAGATGTCCACGTGCTAGTCCCAGGAATCCCTGAATATGTTCCCTTACCTATCAAAGGACTATGAAGATTTAAAAATGGAATTAAGGTGGCTAATTAATGGACCTCAAAATAGAGACGTTATCCTGGATTATCTGCATGAACCCAATATAGTCATAAGGGTCCTTAAAAGTGAGAGTGGGAGACAGACGAAGAGAGTCAGAGGAGATGTGACCACAGAGGCAGCCTGGAGGGATGTAAAGAGAGCCTGACCAGCCATCGCTGACATGGACGATGGAGGAAGGGGTCACAGCCAAGGAACGTGGCAGTCTCTGGACACTGAAACAGGCAAGGACACCGATTCTCCACTGCAGCCTCCAGAAGGAAGCAGCCCAACACAAAACTTGATTTCCGCTCAGGCTGCAAACCTACAGAGCTGTAAGATAATAAATATGTGTTTGTGCAAGCCGCTGGCTCTGCGGTGATTTGTTACAGCAGCAATAGCCTTGCCTCGGGCATATATTTTCAGAGATCCCAGGGAGACAAAGGGCTGGCAAGATAGGGAGGAAAACACAGGGAAAGATGACTCTTATTTTACCAGGATTACCTCCAATATTTAAATAAAGGAAATTCGCAGCACATTAATTGCTTTTCATTCTGTTTTCTCCCTGGCCAGCAAAGGTCTTGTGTGTGTTCACGCATTCACTCAACTAGCAACCATTCGTTCAGAGTGTTTTACATGCACTAAGCCAGAGTCAGGACATTTTTAAAAACAAATTTTTTAAAGTACTCACCCTTCTTCAAGAAGTTGATAACAGGAGAAAGAGGAAAACGCGACACACACATGGTGAGCGGGCGGCGGGTGAGCATGCGGCGGGACGTGACTGGTGAGCGTTGTAGCGGGACGGGATTGGTGAATATGCAGCAGGGCGGGATTGGTGAGCGTG
>NW_024412405.1:3054166-3071018 GCF_014898765.1 Herpailurus yagouaroundi | reverse complement strand
CGGGACGGGATTGGTGAATATGCAGCAGGGCGGGATTGGTGAGCGTGTGGCGGGACGTGATTGGTGAATATGAGCAGGACGGGATTGGTGAATATGCAGCAGGGCGGGATTGGTGAGCGTGCGGCGGGACGTGATTGGTGAATATGAGCAGGGCGGGATTGGTGAGCTTGTAGCAGGACGAGATTGGTGAACAGGTGGTGGGACGGGATTGGTGCCCTGAGGCAGAGGACAAAAGGTGCAGGGGGCATCCAGCCGAGAGAGATCCCAGGCTTGGTGGAGAAGGGGCGCTTCAGACCCAAGATGACGTGTGTGTTTGCAGATCAGCCAGAGTCCCCAGGTGGACAGAGAGGGCGACAAGAAGAAAGGTGCAGAGTAATGAAAGGCCAAGCCGGGTGCCTCAGGGCACAGCAGTGTCTGGAATGTTTGGGGCTCTTGTCGGAAAGTTCCTATGAAGTGTCCACCGTGTTTTCCGATTGAAGAAAGGAAAAAAGTTAAAGAGGGAAAATGGTTTTTGTGTGCGAGCACAAGTAAAAGGCCATTTTTATGAGAACTACCCAAATTTTTCAAAACAGTTTGCAGAGGGGACGACCCCACCCAGGGCCATCGCAAGAGGAGTCCGAGGCTCCGACAACATCACACTGGCACCGCCAGCCTCCACCCAACACGTGTTCAGGAGGGAATTCGCTTAAACAGAACAGGAAGAAAACAGCACAGCTGGGCAGTGCCTGGTGAGCAGAGGCAGAAGGAGAAGGGCGCCCTTGCCACGTCACCCCTACCACAGGCAGGAGGGGAGAGGGAGCGCACCAGGACCGGTTTTTTTTAAGTTTATTTTGAGAGAGAAACAGCATGAGTGTGGGACAGGCAGAGAGAGTGGGGGAGAGAACCCCAAACAGGCTTCACGCCCTCAGCACAGAACCCAATGCAGGGCGCTCGATCCCACCAGCCATGAGATCATGACCTGAGCGGAAATCAAGAGTCAGCAGCTCAACCGACTAAGCAACCCCCACCCCTTGCCCCGGGCGACTCTGCTCCAGTACTATTAACGCTTGTGACTGCTTCTCACCTGGCCGCCTCGCCGGCCCCACTTGCCTGAATATCGAGGAAGGACTAGGCACCCCCCCCCCCAAAGTGGGGTAAAATAGGGTGTGAAAAAATCCAATAATTGTTCATACTCTCAGGTCGAACTTTCCAACACCATGTTTTTCCCCAACACGGTCAGCGTGGCCCTTCACACGACACTGTATTGAGAGAAAAAGAGCACCAGTGAGCCCAGGGGTAACGTGGACCCGCATGGGGAGCCAGTTTCACCCCACCCCACCCCCACCCGCCCCTGCCGTGCAGTGTGGATAAACCTCTGCCTGCCCAGTGCCTGTGAAAAGAGTCCACGAGGGTGTCTCACGGGGTTAATGGCAGGTGTCAGGGACAACAGTGGCTGCCCTGGCCAAGCACCTTCTGCATGATGGCTGCTTGCCATTTATCGCCTCCTGCCCCAGATGAGATCGCCAACCCTAAAGTGGTCAAGTACATTATTTGTTTAAAAATCTAAGTAGATTAGAGGCAGGACTGGGTTCCCAAATGCTTTAATAACTGACTCTAAAAAAAAAGTTTTAAATTCCTGATTATGCAGCATTGCCCATTTCCACGCTGTAAATTAGTCCTCCGCGGATTTGAAGCCCTCGGGAGCAGGTGTAAGCAGGCTCTAGCCTCTCACTGCATATTGAGCCTAAGATAAATAATGAGACCATAAAAGTTTCAGGAGAAAACATGGGGGATTCCTCTAATGTCTCGAGACAGAGAACTTTCAAAGTAACGATTCCACATACAGAAGCCATTTTTAAAAAAGATGGAAAGTTTGAATTTACATCAAAAATTCTACATTCCAAAATTAAGATTAAATTTCAAATTCTAAAACCATAGGAAAAACAAAGTTAAACTAATAAAACTATTTGCAATTTTATCGCAGAACTTCTCTAAATAAGTTTAATAAAACCAACAACCCAATAGAAAACTACAAAATGACATGAACCATAGCTTCAAGAAAAAGAGAAATCAGGGGCACCTGGGTGGCCCAGTTGGTTGAGTGTTCAACTCTCGACTTCAGCTCAGGTCATGATCTCACGGTTCATGGGTTTGGGCCCGGTGTCAAGCTCTGGGCTGACAGTGCTGAGCCTGCTTGGACTTTTTTCTCTCCCTCTCTCTCTCTCTGCCCCTTCCCTGCACTCTCTCTCTCTCTCTCTCTCTCTCTCAGTAAATATTAAATAAATAAATAAATAAATAAACTTAAAAAAAAAAAGAAAAACCAAAGAATCCTTCACTGTATTGAAAGATGTCCAACCTCACGCATAATAAGAGAAACGACAATAGGTATTTCTGACCTATAGACATTTCTACGAAGAGTACCTTGTGTCATGGAGGCTGAGAAGTCATCTGCGCCTGCTGTTGGTGGAAATTCCCTCACAGAAGGAAAATTCATAACGTCCATCAAAATGTGATGTGCTGACACTCTTTGACCCAGGGATCAGTTTCTGGGAAGTTACCCTAGAGCTGTACTTTGGGTTATTTATGGCAGGATTTTGGCGACAGCAAATTATTAAACAACCCAAAAGTCCCTAAATAGGGGAATAGTTCAGTAGAGTATGACCCAGCCATATCGTGGAGTATGTGCAGCTGTAAGAAAGGATAGAGAGGGGCGCCTGGGCAGCTCAGTCGGTTGAGTGTCAGCCTCTTGATCTCGGCTCAGGTCAGGATCTCTCGGTCCGTGAGTTCAAGCCCCGCATCGGGCTCTGCGCTGACAGTGAGGAGCCGGCATGGGAGTCTCTCTATCTGCTCCTATTGCCTCTCTCTCTTTCTCAATATAAATAAATTAAAACTTTTAAATAAAAGAATAAAGAGACTTCCCTGTGTAGAGGTGATTAAAGATCTCCAAAGTAGATCAAATTAATTTTTACAAGGCAGCATACGGAAGTGGGCCTATTATACAAACTTCTCCCTTACAAAAATCAAGAGAGGAAAATTAAAATGTAAGTTTCTAATTTTCTTTTTTGTGCACTAATTAGCACCAGAAGCATGTAAACAGTTAACGATAGTTGTTTTGGGGGTGCGAGATGCAGAGGGGCGAGAGGAGACAAGTGGTGCTGATTTCTCAATGTTTCCCTTTGGAGATATTTTTAAACCAAGTGAATATGTTACTTATTCAAAAATTTGTATGAAGTATTTTTTAATAACAGGTTAAACAAGTTTCTCTGGGTCTCAGCTGGTAAGTTCCAGACCTGCTGTGTACCTGCCCTGTCTCAGGCAACCTCCATAAAGATAGAAATAGCATCGTGTAGCTAAGTGCCAGTATCCTTCGCTCCTTCCCTCCAGACACTAAATTAGCGAAAGAAGCGTCCATAGTGCGGTGGAGCACGTGTTACATACTGGGTCCTGGGGGAGGCAGTCTCCATGTCCTATCATCCACGATTATATCGTGGATGCAAAGCCCATTTCATGGAGGAATCTACTGAGGCATAGAAAGGCTGAAGCACTGGCCCAAGTTCACGCACTTCCTTAGTGCGGAGCAGACGTTCAGCTCCAACTGTAGGTCATTCCCGGGCCAAGGAGTCCACAGGCTGCCATGACGCCACGGCGCCCCGCCTTCCCCCAGGGCACGTGGTTGACCCGAGGGACCCCGACCCACGTGGCAGGGAGGTGTCTCACCACGGGGAAGAGGCTGGCACGGGGAGAAGCCGGGGTTTGGAGACCCGGAACCAGGCATCAGCTTCACGCGGCATCTCCGACAGGCCCCTGGTGATGGGCGAGGCCGTGTGTGCAAACGTGAGCGGAGCCATCCCCGACGGGCACCTCCCCCCTGGATGTTGCCGCCAGACGGTGCTCCTTGGAAACGGCCCTTCTCCGGCAGTCATGCACACAGCCAGTGTGTGCAGGCCCTGGGCGGGGCGGTGAGCGCCTTCATTCTGCCAGGCTCTCTCCTTCTGCACAACCAGCTCTGTTCAGGACCCTTCTCCCCTCACCTCACTTCCTCTGCGCCCGGCCGGCTCCGGGGGGCAGGAGCAGCCCCTCGTCCTTCCCTCCCCCGCGGCCGCGTGTCGCGTGCGGTGCAGAGTAAGGGGCCTCCCTGCGCGTGTCCCTGGTGGACTGAAGGCCACGAGCTTCTCTAGCCCACGTCCTTTACTGCAGCTCCCGTGAGACTTGAATTACATGGGACGCAGGCAACTGTGAGATACAGGAAGCAAATTCTGTATCTAAGCAGAACACCGTGTGCCCGTCCGCAAAGCTTTCCCCCACGAGCTCGCCCCTCCACGAACGGATTGGTGGCCCCGTGGAACCGAGTGTGCCGGGCCTGTGCGTGCGCCTGGCAGCGGGGCGGCAACCTGACGAGACAACGCGCCCTGTCCCTTGGTTACACTCCATCTGCGGGGCAGGGCGGGGCTGTCGAGGCGGGGCCGCCACACGCCCTCACGTCCACGCGCTTCGCGCGTCATTTCGTGCCCGGCCTCTCGGGTGCTCGTAAAGCCAGCCGTGTCTTTACTGGATGGCCCCGCAGCTTCTCTGCCAGATCCTTGCCCGAAAGCAAAGAAACAATTTCGACAAATCCACAGGAAGATTGAGCGCAACTTTAAGTAGAACGGCCCCAAACTGAAAACCACCCAGATGCCTGCCATCAGGAGAGTGGAGAGTGAAGAAGTCCTATCCTGAGAGATACACCAGCGACAGTAACGAGCCAGTGGCAGGGATGGGTCTGCGGCTCGCACAGAAGGAAAGCAGACAGAGAGCACGGGTGCCTCCTCACCAAGTTCCGCAACGCGTTTGTCCCGACAGAAACCAGGAAACGGTTCCCTGGGTCGGGGAGCACGAACCCACCAACAAGGGGAATAGGGAACCCTCTGGGTGATGGAAGGTTCCCTGTCTTGCTATGACTGGGGATATGCTGGCGTAGGCACTTGTCAAAACTCATTGTCATACTTTTTTAATGTGTATTTATTTGTTTTCAGAAAGAGAGAGAGTATGTGTGTGATGGGGGGAGCGGCAGAGAGAGAGTGGGGAGAGGGAGAATCCCAAGCACGCTCTGCACCATCAGCACAGAGCCCGATGTGGGGCTCAAATCCACAAACCATGAGATCACGACCTGGGCCGACATCAGGAGTTGGATGCTTAATCGACTGAACCGCTCGGGCGCCCCTCGTTGTCATACTTAATGTCTCCAAAAAATGCCTCGAAATGTGGCTAATCATTTTCTGATCGTTTTCATCACATACATCACACACTAGAAGCATGGCGTCTCCTAGCAATCAGAAAAGAAAACAGAGAGGTCAGAACTCTAGCAAAGAGCCCAAGTCCCAGTTCCTCTCAGAGACGCAGGCTGTGTGACATCAGAGAGATTCTCAACCTCTCTGAGGCCAGTGTTCCCTCTATCAAATGGGGTAATCGCCTACCAGGCAGGGGGAGTGTGTTCGGTAAACCATATACTCATGTCCTAGGGCTGACGTAACAAAGCAACACAAACGGGGGTGCTTCAGACAACAGGAATGTCTTCTCCCATGGCGTGGGGGCAGCTAGTCTGAAAGCAAGGTGTCTGGGGCCAGCACCCTCTGACACTCTGGGTAGACTCCTTCCTCGCCTTCTCCCCGCCTCCGGACGTGGCGGCGACCCCTGGCGCTCCGGGCCAGGCAGGTGCACACCCCAATCTCTGCCTGCATCGTCTCGGCGCGTTCTCCCTGTGTGTCCCTGTCTTCACGTGGTGCTGTCTTCTTTATATAAGGACCCCAGTCATGCTGGATTAGGACGACCCTCCTCCAGCGTGACTCCGCCATTGCATCTAATTACATGTGCAACCACTTTATTTCCAAATAATTTTGCATCCACGGGAACCTCAGATTCAGGATGTAAATATCTCGCTGGGAGACACTATACAACCCCTAACGGAACGTGATAAGGGGGCTGGACGTTCTGTGTTGTCTGATTTAGATAAGAATCTGTGACACGGGGTCACAGAATTATTCTTTCCCTGATCTATAATGCAGATTTCAGAGAACATGCACATCGGGGGCTGTGTCTGACAAGAAGCCTCCCTTCGTACATTGGCAGCACCAGGATTCGGATTTGATACCACATGAGCTGAGAAGAGTAACGAGGTGCAAACAAATCCAACTTCCGGCAGAAGGCACAGACCCCGGTGAGGCTGAGTCACCCTGGCTGCAATGAGCCTGGGCACCCCCGGGCCCGGAGGGGGCTCACCAGCAGGTCACGCCCCCAGGGGCCACGCTGACTCCTGGGAGACCACATTTCCTGAGAGCACTGAAAGCCGATTGTCAACTACACTGGTCACAAAGACACTGCAGGGAAGCTGGCCTTGGACACCCTCCCTGGCCCATCCCGTGGGGCCCGGTTGGGGCTGAGAAAAAAAAAAAAAAAATGTCGGTAAAAGCTGCAAGCGCCCTTACAGGAAAGGGTTTGCAAAGCCGGGGGGTGGGGGTCACATGCACAGCACGGCTGCCGGGGCCTTGTAAGGGGGGCGCTTGGCTGCAGGAGGCCCGGGACCTCGTGGATCTGGGCTGTGTGGACTCCGGGACAGAGGACTGACAGTGTCAGTGTGGAGCGCCTCTCAGCTCCACCGGCCGGATTCCTCTCCTCCGGCAGCGCCTGGCGAGGCCCTAAATACCCAACCCCACTTCTGGGAGAGCCCGGGCCACCAGGGGAGGTGGGAGGCACGCTTCTTGCTGCCGGTTCAGTCAGTGATTTTGGACATTTTGGACCTCTGTCCTGCATGTTCTCTGACGTCCCCAGTCCCTTGCTCTGGGGACAGAACAGTTAGCAGCCTTCTGCTGGCTTCTGCAGGACGTGTCCTAAGCCAGCACTGGGCTTCACAGAGCCTGCTGTCAGGGGCCCGGGGAATGCAAACGCCCTTCCCGACTTGTCTGTTCAGAGAGTGCCTCACTTCAGGAGTTCCAAAACACGGATGTACCCACGCAGCTTTGAAACACAACTCATCCGTATGGTCTCTTAGTGTGGTGTTCTCATCTTTTTCTTTTTTTTTAATTTTTTTAATGTTTATTTATTTTTGAGAGAGAGTGCGAGCAGGGGAGGAGCAGAGAGAGGGAGACCCAGAATCTGAAGCAGGCTCCAGGCTCCCAGCTGTCAGCACAGAGCCCGATGAGGGGCTCAAACCCACAGACCGTGAGATCATGACCTGAGCCGAAGTCAGAAGCTCAACCGACTGAACCCCCCAGGTGCCCCGTGCGGTGTCCACATCTTAAACACATGTGCATGCACATTCCCTGGCATCAGCATAAGGCTCACAAGCATGGAAATGTGCATCCCCCGGGAGGCATCTGTGTTGCTCCGAAAGGGGACGGCCGTGGCACGACGGCATGACGGGGAGATGCCACCCAACGACGGAGATCCATTAGTTCCCGGGGAAATTCAGAACCTGCCACCCGGTTCCCGAGCGGGAAAGCTCATGGCCACAGGGACCGCCTCTCAGGAAACTGGAAACCATTCTGGTACCGTGGTTTTGCACTTAATGGACTCTGCCTCCCATAATTCAGGAAAATGTCTTTTGTCGTGCAGACGGAGGCCCGTTGCTGCAGAGAATGTGGGTCTGAAAAAGGGCCTGGCTGTTGAGCTGTGCGGGCGCCCCGGCTCCCAGGCCTCCCCCGCCCCCGCTTCTGGAAGTGGCTCTCAGTACAGATTAATGATGGGGCGGGCGCCAAGGAGCAGTGCGACCCACACATCTTGTCCCAGGGCTGAGCTAATCTTCTTAACCCTTTTTACAACAGCCAGCCGGTCACCCAAATGATGCTGTCAATTTGCTTCTCAAACCCCCACTTCTGGGGCGCCTGGGTGGCTCAGTCGGTTGAGCGTCCGACTTCGGCTCAGGTCACGATCTCGCGGTCCGTGAGTTCGAGCCCCGTGTCGGGCTCTGGGCTGATGGCTCGGAGCCCGGAGACTGCTTCCGATTCTGTGTCTCCCTCTCTCTCTGCCCCTCCCCCATTCATGCTCTGTCTCCCTCTGTCTCAAAAATAAATAAACGTTAAAAAAAATTAAAGAAAAAATACATAAACCCACTTCAAAGAGGGAGGTCCAGTGGGGATCATTGAGAAGGCCAGCGATGTGGGCGGGTTCCTGAGACTCGGTCAGATGATTAACATTAATAGGGTGCGTACCACCCAGACGACACGAGGGCCGTGCGTCACGGTGGCTCCCTTGGAAGGACTCCTCGAGACTGATGCAGCCTGTGTGTGCTGTTGTCATCGGGCTTAGAGAAGAAATGATTAGCCGGGAGCTGACTGTGGGTTCCCACCTTCCCTGGAGTGTATTCTCATCCGGGGGCCACGGTCTCTGCAGCCAGGGCCCTGCTGTTCTCGGGCCCAGAGGAATTCCCTTTGTGCCAGCCCGGCGACCCTCCACACAGAACAGGGTTCTTACCCTGGATTCCTCACTAGGAGCCCAAAGATCCTGAATTCATCAGTTTGTGCTGCATGATACAAGGAGTTCTAGGAGCACCCGGCTAGCTCAGTCGGTGGAGCATGTGACTCTTGATCTCAGGGTCCTGAGTTCAAGCCCCATCTTGGGTGTGGAGCCTACTTTTTAAAAAAGTAAAGGGGCGCCTGGGTGGCGCAGTCAGTTAAGCATCCAACTTCAGCTCAGGTCATGATCTCGTGGTTTGTGGGTTCGAGCCCCACGTCAGGCTCTGTGCTGACAGCTCAGAGCTTGGAGCCTGCTTCGGATTCTGGGTCTCCGTCTCTCTCTGCACCAACCCCCTGCCCCCGCCCCGCTCTCAAAAATAAATAAACATTAAAAAAAAAAAGTAAAAAAGGAATTCTAAAACTCAGAGGCTCCTTCATGCTCACAAACGATGGGGGCCTGGAGCCTTCTGCTCTGCCGTGGGCAGGCTGGGCTGGATTCAGCCTCCCTGACCCATAGCTTGCTTGAGACACACTCATCTCAGGGCCAAGGTCAGAAGAGCAAGAGAAGGGGGCAGAAGCACACAGCACCTCCCACATCCTCGATGTGGCATGGGACCAATCCCAACACCGGCAGGGTCCCCCCTGCTGGAGTGGGGCCGCTGACAGCCCATGATGATGGGTCTAGTCCAGGGAGTGTGTGAGTTCTTGGGAACAACCATGGAATCTGCCCCAGACTCTCTAGCCCTTACAACCGGACGGCTAAACACACGGGGACGTAAATCCGGCAAACAAGTCAACACAGGTATGGCCAGAGAGCCTCAGACGACCGTGGGGCCTAATCTTCTGAAGACTCCTTCCTCTCTAAGCCAACCTCCTGCCTTTGAGAGCTCAGCACCTTGACTCGGCCTTGAGAAAACACTTAGACACCACTGTTTTTATCCTCAGAACGTCTGTGCTAGCCCCATTACCCAGCTCCGTAGCACCCAGAAGTGAGGGACTGATGAACTCCCTCAGGACGCAGTGTCCCCTGGGCTCTCTGCAAGGACACTTAGCACCTGCACCTGCCCCTAGGAGTTTAGAGCCCAACGCCAAGGTCCTTCTTACACTGGCTCACTGTGGCCTGAGCATCTGACCCTGACAGCAATCCTCGACACCCTTGACTCCTGGACACAAAAAGAAATCTCTTCTCCATTGAAAACGCAAACATAGACACCCAAACTCAGGGGGCAGCCACAGTCATAGCAGAAAACCTTGCTTTGGCTATTCTCCCCCAGTAACTTTGACATAAAAGCACCCCAAAAATGTGCAAAATGAGAGCGTATTTTCTTCTGTTTTCTTTTTTTTCCTTTCCTTTCTCTTCCCCTACAAAAGTATCTACTTGTGCGGACCAGTGGGTCATGAGGACAGGCAGAAATGAGTCACCTCTGATTCACAAAAGTGGTTAAGCCTTTAAAAATCTCCGCATAAAACCAGCCTAACCTTTCCGAATTGCCACATTGCGGGAGTTTCTGTTACAGGATGGCAATGAATTATGCGTCCAAACTCCCCGAGACACGGGTTCGAGACCCCTTCACATTTTCTCATGCCTTCAGCCAGTGTCGCTGGAGGTGGGGCTCAGGCCTTGTGTGGTGGAAGCCGTACATCCCCATCTTAATTAGAACAAATTCTCCCATCCCTCAGGAGGGAGACGGTCCCTCAGAGGCGCGTCCACGCCCCCCCTCGCAAGGGGACCCGACTCCCATCAGCCTACTCCTTCCCCGGGCATTCAATGCCCATCCACAGAGCCAGAGGAGAATAGAAACCATGCAGAAACTCTCTTTTGTTTTGTTGGGACACTTCAGCATATTCTCATGGATCTTTCAAAGGAACGCAGTCATCTGATCATTCTTGGAAGCAATTAAGACATGGAAGGGTACATCCTGCTTCAGGCCCCAGAGTCTGTCTTTCCGAATCACGTGAGCAATCACTACGACATAGATTCCGCAGCCCCCTCCCGGGAGGGCGGTGCCCTGCATGGTACAGAAGGGGGGGCTACAAGACACGGCCTCCTCCTGTGTGACCTGCTTTGCCGCAGTCATGGGCTCCAGAGGGGATTTTTGAAGACGCATTCCTAGTTGAAGTCCTGGGCCAGGGTGGGCCACCCACTCAGGGCTGGTCTTGAGTCTGGGGAGCAGACACAAGCAGACATGCTACAATGGCAGACAAGAGGGTTAGGGGGTCCCCCGAAGAGGTCCTCAGTTCTGGTGATGGTTGATGCTGTTGAATGTGGGAGGTGATCTCACTGGGAACTGCTCCTGGATTGGAGTCATGGGGTCTCTCTTGTACAGAAAGCCCCCTTCCTAAAAGGGAAACAGGGAAGCTATAGTCCTAATACTCCAATTGTGGGTCCTTCCAGGAAGCCCAAGGAATAAGGCAGGTTCTTCACCTGTGCCCGAGAATGTCATGGCCCAGTGTGGAGGGGTGGATCCTCAGATCCTCAGCACAGAGGTTTGTGGATGGTCTCAGGGCAATCTCTCGGCCTCTCTGTAGAGCCCACTGTTTACCTCACCCAGCTTCCTAAGGGTTACATGAGATGGTGTATGCAAAACCCGTCGTATAGACCCCGCACACGATAGGCACTCAGTAAATGGCCATCTGGCACTCAGTAGGCACTCAGTAAATAGTGGCCATCGAGCATAGTGTGAATCTGAGAACTTCCCTTACCAGCATGGAAGGTGGAGTCATTCATAGCTATCACTCAAGACAGAGCAGAAAGAAATCTAGGCTCTTTGTCGAAACGAATTAAGTGTGGTCATAGGGAAAAACACAACCTGTTCTCAGTCAACAATTCCTTAAATGTTATTTCAACAGGAGATTAAAGTTGTGGTTTGGGGAGTGAGAGAGTTTGGGTCTGCCTCACCTTCGTTGGTCCAGGTAGCCTTTAAAGAGGATGGGGAAACAAACCTTCTTCAGAGAAATGTTTCTCAAGGCAAACATACCAATAAGGGCCAAGGAACAAATCCCAGCTGCCCAACCAGATAACCTTACTGGTAGTCACTTTGCATGAGAGTGTCACGTTTCCCGGACCTCATTCTTACATTGTCACAGAACTAGGATGGGGTTGCCTTGCTGTCTTCTAAAACACTGGCCAACCTAGCGCCAGCTTTCCAATAGAAGCCGTCTGTCCAAGAGAAGAGTCCTGTTAAGAATCAAACGCCCCCCACCCCCCCGGGGTGGCTCAGTCGGTTAAGCATCTGACTTTGGCTCAGGTCATGATCTCACTGCTTGTGACTTTAAGCCCTGAATCAGGCTCTGTGCTGACAGCTCGGAGCCTGGAGCCTGCTTCAGATTCTGTCTCTCTCTCTCTCTCTCTCTGCCCTTCCCTACTCATGTTCTGTCTGTCTGTCTGTCTCTCTGTCTCTCAAAAATAAATAAACATTAAAAAAAAAAAGAATCAAACTTCCCCAAGTCATAGACCCCCTTCTGAAGCAATAAGAAACATAGACAATATCTTGATTGAACTATTTCCCTCCCACAGAAGTAACTGGACGCTTGCTTCAGCCGATAGCAATGGCTCTAACATCAGGTGGCTGCAACATAGCCCTCCTGGGTTTTTTATTTTTCACTTTACAGCTCACCTCTGTGGACATGCTACCTTTACTTCAACCCTAGGTTAAGTCAAAACCTCTTGACCTTTCATTTTAAGGCAAATAAGATAAAAGGCAGTGGCCACGCGGTCAAATTGTGAGTGATACATGGAACCATTACTTGGAAGGTTCCAGTTCCGATGGGCAGGAAGGTTGTTCTGGAAAATCTGTTGCAGAGTGGTGGGACAATTATAACGCAGACTTGTGTGGCATTCAACCCAAGCTCGCCTCCAAATCCAGTGTGGTTTTCTAACAATACCCTTCCCCGTGGAGGGATAGCCCACAGGTAAGCACACACGTTAGATGCGTCTCCTGTCCGCTTAAAAATAAAGTTGCCAACATTCGACAGCAACACAGAGTCCTTCCTAAGGATAAAAGCAAACTCACCCTGTCGTCAGGCCAAAGCATTGACATTTTTTAAATCAGTGCAGTGAAAAATAAACTCAATCCATAGCATAAACTATTGTCAGCAATCCTCAGGGAAAGATGCCTCAGAGAGAAAACTCAAGGGCCCATCGCTCAAATAAAAGCATTTTGTTTGGGCATCGTTATGGTTTGGATTGTGTCCCCCCAAACATGGCAGGCTAAAGTTCTAACCCCAGACCCTGAGAATGTGGCCTTATTTGTAAAAAGAATCATTGCAGATGTGATTAGTTAAGGTGAGGTCATGCGGCAGTAGTGTGGCCCTGGTCCCATATGGCTGGTGTCCTCATAAGAACAGGAGAGCAGGGGTCCCCAGGGGGCTCTGTCGGTTAAGCATCCGACTCTTGATTTCACCTCAGGTCATGATGTCATGGTTCGTGGGTTCGACCCCTGCATCAGGCTCTGTGCTGACGGCTCAGAGCTTTTCTCTCTCTCCCTCTCTCCAGAGGTTGGAGAGGCGCATCTACAAGCTAAGGGACACCACGGATGGTCGGCCACCAGGAGGGGTGGGAAGACAAGGAAGGAAGGACTCCACCCAGAGCCTCAGAGGAGACGCAGCCCTGCAGACGCCCTGACTTCAGACTTCTGGCCACCAGCACAGCGAGACAGTAAACTCCTGTTGTTTTCAGCCCAAAGAAACCAATACAGGCACATACATGCCGTCAACACCATGGAAGGTTGTGGTCTCCAGGCACAGATGTGAACCGGCTCTCAGACATCTGCAGGTGCGCTGGGTACTCTGAGCTGGATGCTCTGAGCTGGGGGCGGTGCTGGCGGGTGTGCTGGGGGCTCTGAGCTAGGGGTAGTGCTGGGGGCAAGGAGGTGCTTCTGCTTCTGCTGTCCCCACAGTGACTCTTTCTACACCTCTGTGGATCCCTGCTGCCTTCCTTCTAGGCCTTGGCCATGGTGGGCTGGCGCCATTGAAACTTCCAGCACTGAGCATCCGCTTACCTGGGGGGCAATCCGAGTCCCCAGCGGGATCTGGATTTCTATTCAGTTGACCCTGAACCACCCAGAGAGCCCCGGTCTCCGCCCTTCCGGTTTTCATTTCCCCAAACAGCACGACAATAAGGACTGGATCTCCCTCTGCCCTCCTTCCCACCAGCACTCACCCGGGGCGATTTTGGCTGCACTTTGCAAGTGCACCCCGCAGGCACCTCCAGGGAGAAGACGTTAGCGAGAAGGAATGGCCTTGCCCTCCACTCCCCTCTGGTGCTGCTTCCAAAGGCATTTTGTACTTGCTTCTTTCCACTTGTACTTAATATTGTCCAGGCTGCTTACAGTTAGATGTGTCCCCTCCTTAAGTAGACATATTTCTACTCTGCCATTTTCTAATTAAATAAGGTCTGGCTGAAGCCAAATTTAGCCCATCTACCCCTAAGCTAACCACTTAGCCAGGTACTATGTATTAGCGAGTGATGTGTATGTAACAGTTGCTGCATATGTAACAGATGATACTACTTGAAAGGTGAATGTAAAGGTGATATGGACAGAAAATATGACGTATAGAAAACAGGTAACATGTATCTAACATTATATAGTATAATGTTATTATATATAATACTTTGGATATGTTATATACATATATGACATGTATGGAATGGGTAATGTGTATATAACATTAATGTATATGAATGAAACCAATGGGTTAAGAGGGTTAAGAGGTTGTTTCAAGGGGTATTAAGGTGTGCGCACACGCACACACACACACACACACACACTCTCTCTCTCCACTGAAGATAATTTAAAACTGGGGATATAGGGGCGCCTGGGTGGCTCAGTCGGTTGAGCGTCCGACTTCAGCTCAGGTCACGATCTCGCGGTCCGTGAGTTCGAGCCCCGTGTCGGGCTCTGGGCTGACAGCTCAGAGCCTGTAGCCTGCTTCGGATTCTGTGTCTCCTTCTCTGTCTGCCCCTCCCCTGCTCGCAGTCTGCCTCTCTCTTAAAAATAAATAAATATTAGGGGCGCCTGGGTGGCGCAGTCGGTTAAGCGTCCGACTTCAGCCAGGTCATGATCTCGCGGTCCGTGAGTTCGAGCCCCGCGTCGGGCTCTGGGCTGATGGCTCAGAGCCTGGAGCCTGCTTCCGATTCTGTGTCTCCCTCTCTCTCTGCCCCTCCCTCGTTCATAATAATAAAAATAAAAATAAAAATAAAAAATAAAAACTTAAAAAAATAATAAATAGATAAATAAATAAATACAACTGGGGATACAGAGAGGCACTTAAAAATCACATTGCAAGGGAACCATAGTAGAAACTCTGTAACAAATCCTGTATTTCATTTGCTGTAGAACCCTGGGGTCAAATTTGTGGATCACCTCAGGCACCTATATGAAATTGGCAGTGTCTTAGTTCAGGCTGCCGTTGACAAAGGACCACAGACGGGGCGGGACTTGAACAACAGACCTGTGTCTCTCACAGTTCTGAGGCTGAGGTCCGTGGTCAGGGCGCCCACATAGTCAGGTTCTGATGAGAGCCCCCGCCTGGCCTGTGGACGGGCACCCCTCATGGTGACCCCACACAGCCTCTCCTCAAACCCTGTGCACACAAGCGTCTCTCTTGCTCTCCTTAGAAGGCACCCACCCTATCAGATTAGGATCCATCCCATGACCTCATTTAATCCAATCACCTCCTCACAAACCCCATCTCCAACCACAGTCACACCGGGGGACGTGGGAGGACACACAAGTCAGCCCACAGCAGGGGACACCTAAGTGTTTTGTGCAAATCATAACTGTGGCCTTTTAAACTACCCTATTGTTGCTTGTTTCTGATCCCACCCCCTCCCATCTTCATTTCTGGTTTTGGTCTCCAATGTGTATCAGTCAAGGCCCTGCTGGACCCAGGAGGCACAGGTGAGCCGGTATCGTGGAGGAGGGTTTGACCGAGACACTGTTGGCCAGGATGGGGCTGGGTTCAAGGCAGCAGTAACGTTCAGAGCAATAGCGGGGCCTCCAGCCTTGGGGGGGGGGGGCGGACAGGGAAGGTGGGCATCAGCACAGCGCCCCTACCGGCCGTCCCCGTCCCCATGCTCCCATCTCCTATCCCAGAGGCACGGTGGGGCAGCGTGTCTGTGCAGCAGCTCAGATGGATGCCCCCGCTCCCCGCCGGAAGGGGAAGCACCTTCAACGGAGGTGGGAGACCCCACGTGGGCCCCTTCTCCTCCGCCTCGCTGGGAAGTAATTGCTTCTGGAGCAAATGCCCAGTGATGGGAAATACAGCGGAGCCCGAGTCCCCCCTGATGTCGGTGACAGGTGCCCTGATCACCGAGAAGGCTGCCTTTCCAGCACCCGCAAGACTGCTCTGTTTCGTCTTGTGTTCCCAAGTTTCCGTAATTTGTTAGTAAAGGGGACAGGAGACACGGGGGAAGTAGCCAAAACAGAATTTTAAATAAATTAAATCACACGTTCTTGGGAATAAGAATTCCATTTTATGTCTAGAAACTTACACAAGTATTTACAGTGTCACTAAGATTGTAAAAGGATTAGGATTGTGTAATCCTATTTCTCTGTTAGGGTTACATGACCAATCTAATCTAACACCATATTATGTAAGGATCTTATGACAGATAAAATGGCCCCGGACCCCTCTGTGCCCACGCTCCCCCCCTTGACTCTGAAGCCCCCTCCTCCAGGCAGGAGGCAAAGCTGGTTGTTGCAGGACCTGAGTGTACGGTTGGCTGTGTGACCGTCACTTCCTGTGGCTGACACACCATCAGTGGCTCCGTCTGTCCAGGCTGCTCTTCCAGACTAACATGGATGGGCTAATAAACAACAAACGTGTATTTCTTTTTTTAACGTTTTTACTTTATTTTTTGAGAGAGACAAAGTGTGAGCGGGGGTGGGACACAGAGAGAGGAAGACACAGAATCCGAAGCAGGTTCCAGGCTCTGAGCCGTCAGCACAGAGCCCAACATGGGGCTCGAACCCACGAACCGTGGGATCATGACCTGAGCCGAAGTCGGACGCTGAACGGACGGAGCCCCCCAGGCTCCCTGAACTGTATTTCCCACTGTTCTAGAGGCTGGAAGTCCAAGATCAAGGTGGAAGTAGCTGCAGTGTCTGGTGAAGGCACTAATGCCAGGTGCCTGGGGGCTCAGTCGGGTGAGCGCCAACTGCGGCTCAAGTCGTGATCTCATGGTTCATGGGTTCGAGCCCCGTGTCGGGCTCTGTGCCGACAGCTCAGAGCCTGAAGCCTGCTTCGGATTCTTTGTCTCCCTCTCTCTCTACTCCTTCTCTGCTCACACTCTGTCTCTCTCTCTCTCTCTCTCTCTCTCTCTCAAAAATAAACATTAAAAAGAATTTTTTTTAACTTAAAAAAAAGGGCACTAATGCCAGTCGGGAGGGCTCCCCACCCGTGAGCCAAGCACCTCCCACAGGCCACCTCCCAATACCGTCACA
>NW_024412405.1:2978304-3049166 GCF_014898765.1 Herpailurus yagouaroundi | reverse complement strand
CCCCAGGGAGCTTTGTATTTTAAGAGAGACTCTCCTTACTATAATTCATCTCAGACAATTGGGAAAATTGAAAGGCCGTGAGGTTGATTGTCATTTTGCCATAAATCTGAAATTATAAAGCAGGACATTAAGGGATGTAAATGGACGGCTGCTGTGTTGACTATGTTGGAATTAGATCATACACAGTCCTGAATACTACCTGATAAAGCAGGCCTTACCCTTCAGCACTTACTAGAGCACTCACAGTGCAGCAACGGTTAAGGAGCTGAGCAATGGATCACACAATGCGCTAGAAAGTTACAGGATGATTTCGATTCTTCTCCAAACCCGAAGATGCGTGGGAGGTGAGGATGGGGTGCAGCCCAGGGAGCACAAAGACCCTGGAGGCACCCAGCATCTACCGCACCACGTTCCCTCTGGAGCCCATCAAGCAAGCAGCCCTGCGGAGTCCCCCGGAGGAGGAAACGCAGCAGTGAGCAAGCAGTTGTCGAGAAGTCAAACTTAGTCTCATTTCAAAGCCCGTACTTTCCTCCTTGAACATAAGGTACAACAAACATGTTCACAATGAAATAAAAAAACAAGATTTCTTTTTTTTAATGTTCATTTTTGAGAGAGAGAGAGAGAGAGAGAGACAGAGCACAAGCTGGCGAGGGGCAGAACAAAGAGGGAGACACAGAATGGGAGCAGGCTTCAGGGTCCAAGCTGTCAGCACAGAGCCCCATGTGGGGCTCAAACCCACAAACCATGAGATCATGACCTGAGCCAAAGTTGGACACTCAACTGACTGAGCCACCCGGGAGTCCCAAAGACCCAATATTTCAATGTAAACTCAACAGAGAATGTACACGAGAAGTTTTCAGTTTCCTCCAATTGTCCAAATGGTGCCCGGGCAAAGTCACCTGTCCCTCTGTAGAAACGTGGGCCAATGCAGGACCGTCCATTTCCCTCCAGCCACAAAGAGAAGTCCAGCCTCCCAGAGAAGAGAGACACTGTCCTCCCTCCCGTCCAGTCAGGTGCCCACCGACTCCATGGCCCACGGCTGGGTGACCGTCCTTTCTTTCAGATATCCTTCGATCTGGCTCCCTGGAATTCAGAACCCATGAACTTAGGAAACGGCACACATTTTATTTTTACCAACCTCTCCTCAAGTGTAGCATTTCTTTCTTATGACTACAGTCCACAAGCCACCACAGTGTTAGCAGGATCTGTGATTCGGTCACCAAAAGCAAAAGCAGATCTTATCGTGTGACAGTGCAGTAACTTCAGTTAGGGTGAAACATCGCTTGTGTTCATTGGCACTTTAAGATGTAATTATGCCTCTACATCCCTTATTTCGTGTACTTATAAAGAAGTACATGCATGGCAGGTGCCTACGTGGCTCAGTCGATTCAGAGTGTGAAGCCTGCTTGAAAGTCTCTCTCTCCCTCTCCCTCACCCTCCCTCTCCCTCACCCTCCCTCTCTCCCTCCCCCCCACCAATAAATAAGTGGAAGTACATATATTACTACACTCATATTTTTAAGCATTTTGATAAGTGCATTCAATAATCGGTTTCTTTATAACGCTCTACACGTATTTTGCTATATGCATTTTCAAATAAACAATTTTTCTGAGAAGAATTCCTCTGGCGTTGCTGGAGTGCCCAAGGGTCCCTATCACAGAAAGCGAGTAACAGACGACAGTCTGGGACCCCTGACGACCAGCAGGTAGGGCCTTCCCTTCTTCCTCCTCTGGTCCTGGTCCCGCAGGGATGAAGCCAAGCGGGGTGACGGCGGGTCACCATCCTTCCCATCCGCTGTCTGTGTGATCTGAGCCTTCCGAGTCCCCGGGGCTGGCTCTCAAGGGGCCTGGGAATGAGTTTCCGAACCTCCTCGTTCTCCACTCCAGAGAGGCAACTCTGGGTCCGCAGACACGGCCCTCTTTGGAAAGGTCCGGAATAACTCCAGCCACCTCCCTGCCCTTAGGCCCCTAAACGGAGCTCTCATTTCCAGGCCACAAAAGCCATGGTGTGCAGGTCGTGTCCTGAAGCCCCTGCCCCCAGCCCACCATGCCTCCTCCTTCCCCAGCCAGGGCACAGATGCCCTTCTCCACCTCGGGTCGGGGGGGGGGGGGGGGGGGATGGGCAACGAGTCTGCAAAGTCCCCTCGGTGCCCTGGCTTGGTGGGGGCAGGCCTCACAGTGAGGAGGGAAATGACAGCACCCCACTCCTGGGACCGCCCAGTTCTCCTTCTCTCCTCCTCCTGGAAGGGGTGTGGGCGGCGCCAGGGGTGTGGGTGTCGGGGCGCGGGGTGTTCCTGCTGGAGAGCAATCTGCCCCCCCCCCCCCCCCCCCCCCCCCCCCCCCAGTTGTTGGCAGCTGTCTTCAGATTGTGTGACGCTGGATGCCTCTTGTTTGGAGTGGCAGGAAAAGTCCCTCTCAGCATCCCACTGCCACGGTCCAGGCCACATTGCTTCCGGAGGTGACCCCTGTCCTCACCAAACCCCCACCTTCAGGTCAGCCTTCCGAGATTCCTCAGCGGCTGCACCGCAGGGCTGTGTCCCACACTTGGCGGGAGCCTATGGGGACAGCCCTTGGCAGTGGGGGGTGGAAGACAGAGGCGTGGAGACAGGATTTCTCGGAGTACCAAGGAAGGCTTCTGGAGAGGAATCCAGCCCCCACCAGACAAATGCAAGCCACGGCCCTGCGTGATTCTTTAAAAATGCGGGTTTTCATTGCCTTTTCACTCTTACAATTCACATTCACAAACTCCGGTAAAAGAATTCGTTTTGCATGTTTGGAATAATTCTCCATCCACGTTCCTGCCTATTCCGTCACCTGAAAACAATGAAGGGGCCTGGCCGCGGAGTCCCGCCAGCAGCCGGCCATCTGCTGCAGAGCGGCCTCGGGACAGTGACACCGAGGAAAAAGCCATCTTGCTGCTGCTGGAAGCAAACCCTGCGGCCCGCGGAGGCGCTCCGCAACAGGAGGGTGGGGTGCCCTCTGCAGTTTGTTCCGGAAATTTCCCCTACACAGGAAGAGATCAGATGTACGTGCTGTTTCACTGAACGGCCAGCAGGGAGCAGTCTGCAGGGATTTCCCGTTTGCATCCGAGAAATAAACACCCCTGAAGGCAGAGTGTCCCAGTCCTTTTTGTGCCACCTGCCCCAGGCAGCGAGTACAGGAAATCAGTGGGGAAGGTTTCTGCGAGGACCGACCGGTGCCGGGGGGGGGGGGGGGGGGCAAAACAGAACGGAGTCCCGGAAGTCACCTGCGGCTGTGCTCCAGAGTAGAAGTCTCGAGGGGGCATTTCCCGATCGCGGCTGGATGACCCGGGTTCACCGTGACTCAGCGCGGCTCCCGGTGGCTCGGGCAGGGCAGGCGAGGCCCTGGAAAGGCGCGGCTATTGGGGGCCAGGAAAGGGGACTGGGGGGCGCGGGAAGTACAAATGGGCGTTCACGAGAGGGAGGAGCCTGTGGGGATGATTCAGAGCGGCCGGAGCCGGCTCTCTGGGCAAGCCGGCAGGGGCAGGGCGGGAGGGGCGGCCAAGCCCTCGTGCAGGTGGGCGAGAGCTGTGTCAAGGTGACACAGGCGCGGCAGGTCAGGCTGCACCGCGGAGGCCCCGCGGCCTGGAGACCAGGCTCTCCGCCGCATCCACGGAGGGCCCAACGCACTCGTCGGTACAATTCGGCTCCTTGGTTTCCGGATTCCAGAGCTTCGGTTTTAACTTAGAGAAAAAATGTGACGCTTTTTACTAATAAATTGCAAACAAATGTGAAATGCCTGGGTAGCAGGGAAACGGTGCCTCGGGGGGGGGGGGGGGAATGACCCCGGGGTCTGCAGGACAGGGCGCTGGGTGGGCACGTCGCCCGGAGCAGCGCTCAGGGAAGATCCCGGGCGTCCCCTCCCATCCCACCTCTAGGGTCAGGTGACCCCGCGGCAACAGGTGTAAGAACAGCCCCCAAGACGGAGGCTCAGTGATGGACCCGGGAGGACCCGGTCCTGGATTCAGAATCATTTCAACACGGTTCTGAGAAGAGCTGGCTGCATGGTGGGGGGGCGAATGCAGGGCTGTAAAGGCGGCGGCGCACCGTCTGTTTCTGGACGGGTGAGAGCTGGAGCACAGACCGGAAACTTCATATCCGGAAGGTACCAAACGGGCTCACAAGATACTTTTCCCTTGAGATCTTTTTTTTTTTTTTTTAACGTTTATTTTTGAGAGACGGAGACAGAGCGCCAGCAGGGGAGGGCCAGAGAGAGAGGGAGACACAGAATCCGGAGCAGGATCCAGGCTCCCAGCTGTCAGCACAGAGCTGGATGCAGGGCTCAAACCCTCCAAGGTTGAGATCAGGACCTGAGCCCAGCCCAAGTCGGTCCCTTAACTGACTGAGCCCCCCGGGCGCCCCCCCCCCCCGTGATATCTTTAAAAGACAGTCTCTCATGTCTCTGGCGTGAGCAGGTGTGGTTTGCAAGTGAGAGAGGAGGGGCTTGAAGTCTGGAAGTTTACTGCCAACTTGTCATCCTACAAGGCCCCAATTATGAAATATTTCCTGCATCCAGGTGATCTGAACTTGTAAGGGGAGATGGGCTTTCCTGTCTTGTCTCTCCCCGGGGTGGGAGGTCAGGAGTGGGCGTGGAGAGTAGAGGTGCTTAATACATGTTTGCTTGGTTACCTCTGGGGGACACACCATTTCCATCTGTGACACCCCCTGGGGGAAGGAGTGGAATCAGACAAACTCACCTGACAGGATGAGGCGCGTCTACAGCGACTTGGAAATACCTGAGATCTGGAATAACAGAGGTGAGGAGGCTGGATCCTACCTCTAAAGGGTAGGATGTTAACAAAATCCCAAGGAAGACACAGAAAGAGGGAGGAGACCATCGCTGGCCTGCGCTCCTGGGTCCTCAAGGCAGAAGCATGTGCTGGGAGCCCAGCCGGGCCTCGGCCCCTCGCGGGGCCTGGATGAGTGAAGACCCCCGTCTGCCCTTCCCTGTACACATTTCTCACTGATCCCACGTCTCACTTCATCTTCAAGCCAGCAGCCCTCAAGATCCCCATTTGTCATTGGGCCCCCATCCCCACACCCGTCTATGGCATTACTATCGCTTCCAGATCTATAACCTCATTTCATATACCTGGAGAGTTACAGATTTCTTCCATAATGATTTAACAGAAGATTTCTTAAGGGGTTGATATTATTCATTCCTATTTATCCTGTTCCTAACCGGGTACCTGGGAAACAGTAAGGACATAGTATATGTATGATGGAGAGGTGGAGGGAGGGAGGAGGGAGACAGGGAGGGAGGGATGGATGGAGGAGGGAGGGAGGGAAGAGGGAGGGATGGATGGACGGATGGAGGGTGGGAGGGAGGAGGGAGGAAGGGAAGAAGGGAGGGAGGGAGGGATGGAGGAGGGAGAGCAGGGTGAGTGCCAGAAAACAGCTTTTTCCTTTTCTTATCAATTCCTCCCAGTCTATGACTCTGGTTTGGAAGGACTGCAAAATAAAAATGACCAAGGTTATGGAGGCCTCTGAGAGGTTATATACCTTGCTCAAGGTCATGAGTTTGTAAGTGGCAGGGTCAGAATCTGAAGTCAGAGCTGTCTGGTTGCACGAGTACAACAGAATGACCCTTGATTCAAGTACAGATTGTGGAGGACAGACCCAGCATCAGAGCGCCAGGTCGTGGGAGGTCTGGTGTGAACATGATGGTCCCCGACACGAGCATAGGCCAGTGAATGTCACTGAAGCATAGTTGAAGCATAGAACCAAAAGGCGTTTGGGAAGACCCAGCATTATCTATTACCAGAAAAGCCGCCGTGTGATAGTTAACCGAATCAACGACTTACCATGCATTCAGGCACTAGAAACAAGCGTGGGAAAAACTAAAGATGAGCAAAATCAAACCATTTGTTCCTCTTCTGTGCCTCACCGTCACTCTCGCCACCATCAAAACTAGCACTCGACGCTTCTGAACTGGGATCGTGTTGGTACTGGCTCCAGGTAGGACTGAGTGCGCACACCCCAGCCTGTCTCTCCACGATGCAGTAGCCAATAAAGGACCAGCAGCAGACAGACCGGTGAAAAAAAAACGGGTTGAGACATGCCACCAAAGCACTGGGAGAGTTCACCACATTTCTCCTTTGCTCCCATCCCCCTTCGGCCCGGCTGTGGCCGCAGTCCCAGGAAGTGTGCACAGAGTGAAGGAAGTAAACACCAAGGTATTGTGGACAAGAGATCAAACAGAGGGACCTCCAAACACTGGCAAGTACTGGGAAGGTGACAAGGAGGACAGACCTCGAGAAGAAGTCTGCAAAGTTGTGTGTGAGCGCTTGGACCCGTCTTGGGTCTGTGCAGATGACGCTGTGGCTCTAAGGGCCATGCCAACAACGTGGAAGGCTGACCCCACCACTCACCCCCCAAGGAGGCGCAGGGTGGCATTCGAGCAGGAGAGATCCGAGTGGCGCTGCAGAAACGGATGTGACCCTGGAACCACAGACCACGGGAGCCAAGCTGGGACCTGGAGTCTTGACCCTGACCAGACCGATGTCCTGCCAGAAATAGCCACATTTCCCACAGGAGGAAGACACGAATCTACAGGTTCAGAAGGTTCCGAGGACCCAATCCGTGCCCAGACGTACCATAATCAATAACATGAAAATTGAGGACAATGAAAAATCTTCAAAGCAGCCCGAGAACATCATTTCTAGAAGAGTAATGATTCGAATGGCTGGGGATTTATTATCAGGAACTGCAGAGACCAGAAGAAGAGGAAACACAGTTTCGATTGCCGGGAAAAAGAAAGCTGCCAAAATGCCATGGGCAGAGGAGAAATCCTTCAGGAAAGGTGAAGTAAAGATATTTCTAGATGAAGGAAACCTCCAGGAACTTGCTGCCAGCACACTTACTCTAAGAGGATCGTCAAAGGAGGTTCCTCAGACACAAGAGAAAGCCTGGGGTGCCGGGAATACAGGAGGAGAGCAAAAAAAAAAAAAAAAAAAAAAAAAAAAAAAAAAAAAAAAAAAAAAAATTTAAGATGTTGCAAACAGAAAACAAGTGATAAAAAGCTGTATCAATAGCCAAACACACAAGTCATGACATGACGCATGAACACGGGCTAACCACACCAACTAAAAGACAGAGATTGTCAGAGGGAAATTTTAAAACAACTCAACTATACGTTGTCGTCAAGAATCTCACTTCCAATATAATGATACAGGTGGATTAAAAGTACGTGACTAGAAAAGATGGAGTGAGTGGCTTGATGAATATCAAAGTAGATTTCAGAGCAAAACAATACTTTCCAGGGATAAAGAGGCACAGAGTGTAAAGATAAAAGCATCAACTCATCACGAAGACATAACAAGATTAAATGTGTGTACACCTAATAGCAGAACTTGAAGAAAAAAAAAAAAGACAGGGCAAACACTATCCTAACTGGAAGAAGTTAGAAAGTTCCTAAGTAACATCAGACACTCCAACCCTCATCTCTCGATGACTGATAGAAATTTAAGGATATAAAATAACTGAACAACACCACCAATCAAATGGATTCTAGCTGACATTCATAGAACAATCTACGAACACTAGCTGAATATGTATTCCTTCCAATCAAACGTGGAACATTTACCAAGAAAGATCTTACCCTCGGTCATAAAATAAACCTTAAGAAATGTAAGATCACTGAAATCACACACAGTGGGTTCTGTGATTGTAACAAAATAAACCAGAAATCGAAAACGGGATTAAAACGGGAAAATCTACAAACACTTGGAAACAAAACCATTAACTTCCAAAGTAACCATGGATCTAAGGGAGTAGCAAAGAAAATTAGAAATTATTTTGAGGTGAAAGAAGATGAAAATACAATATCATGGGATTTGTGGGATACAAAAATAAGTGCCCTCAGGGATATTTGTAGCATCAAATGCTTGTATTAAAAAAGAATAAAAGGGGCGCCTGGGTGGCGCAGTCGGTTAAGCGTCCGACTTCAGCCAGGTCACGATCTCGCGGTCCGTGAGTTCGAGCCCCGCGTCGGGCTCTGGGCGGATGGCTCAGAGCCTGGAGCCTGTTTCCGATTCTGTCTCCCTCTCTCTGCCCCTCCCCCGTTCATGCTCTGTCTCTCTCTGTCCCAAAAATAAATAAACGTTGAAAAAAAAAAATTTTAAAAAAGAATAAAAGTCTCAAATGAATCATCTAAACTTCCACCTGCAGAAACTAGAAAAAGAAGAGCAAAACAGCCTCAACATAAGAACAGAAAAGGAAATAATAAAGATACGAGTTTAAAAAAAAAAAACAAAAAATAAAACCGAAAGCAAAAAACACCAATAGAAATCAGTGAAATGAAATCTAGTTTTTTGAAAAGATCAATAATATTGATAAACTTCTAACAGGTTTGACAAAGAAAAAGACAGAAGGTATAAATTATCAATATCAAGGGAGATATAAAGGGTGTCACTACAGGCTCAATGAACACAAGGAAAAGGGGATGCTGAGAACAACTCTACACACATAATTTTGACAACTTGCAATGGATTAATTTCTTAAAAGGAAAAACTATCAAACTCATCCAAAATGAAATAGGTAACTTGAATAGCCCTGTCACTATTTTTTAAATGATCTTATGATTAAAAACCTTCCACAGGAGAAATTTGCTGGTCCAGATTTCACTGGCAACTTCTACTAAACATTTAAAGAATACCACCAACTCTTCCAGAGCATAGAAGAGGAGGGGATATTTCCCAGCTCATTTTTTTTTTTGACCATGACATTACCTGACACACAAACCAGGCAAAAACAAGACAAAAAAGGAGAGATAAAAATGAATTTCCCTCACTAGCACGAGCACAAAAACCTCCAGTTAAAATATCAGCAAGTCAAATCCAGCAAAATGTAAAAATGATACACCATGACCAAGGGTGCTGTATCCTGGAAATTTAAGACTGGCCCGACCTTCATTCGTCACTGTTATCCACAATATTAACAGTTTAAAGAGGAAATCTCCCATGATAGCTGATGCAGAAAAAGCACTTGACAAGATTCAACATCCAGTCACGACAAAAACTCTCCAGTATTTGGGGCGCCTGGGTGGCGCAGTCGGTTAGGCGTCCGACTTCAGCCAGGTCACGATCTCGCGGTCCGTGAGTTCGAGCCCCGCGTCAGGCTCTGGGCTGATGGCTCAGAGCCTGGAGCCTGTTTCCGATTCTGTGTCTCCCTCTCTCTCTGCCCCTCCCCCGTTCATGCTCTGTCTCTCTCTGTCCGAAAAATAAATAAATGTTGAAAAAAAAATTAAAAAAAAAAAAAAAACTCTCCAGTATAAAGGCATCTACATAAACACCTACAGTTAACATCATACTTAACAGTGAAAAGACTACGTGCCTTTTCCTTAGGGTCAAAAGCAAGGGAAGTATGTCCAGGCCCACCACTCCTATTCAACATTGGATTCGAGGTGCTGGCCAGTGCAAAAAATCAAGGAAAAGAACAGAGTAGATGCTGGAGTATGGAGAGGAAGGTATAGAAGGGTCCCTCTTCATAGAAAACATGAGTGCCTATGCAGAAAATCCTAACAAAGCTACAAAAAGAAATCCTCCTAGAACTATGAAGTGAACTTGAAGATGTCACAGGATCCAAATCAATATACATAGAAAAACCAATCATATTTATGTAGACTAGGTACAATTGAAAGTCAAAATTTTTTTTAAAGAATTCCTCTAACAATGGCTCTTAAAAGACACTCAGGTACAAATCTAACCAAAATGGACACAATCTGTATACTGGAAACTATAAAATGATAATTAAAACATCAAAGGAGACCATAAAATAAACATTAAAAAAAAACATCAAAGAAGACCTAAATCAATGAAAAGACATACCATGTTCTTGGAATGTAAGATTCAGTATAGTAAAGCTGACAATTCTTCCCAAATTGATGAATAGATTTAATACAATTCCAATCAAAACCCCAGAAGGATTTTTCTGTAGCCAAATCCCAAATTTATACCGAAAAGCAAAGAGACTCGAGTAGCTAAAACAATTTTGGAAAGGAAGCACAGAACAGGAGGAATCACACCAACTGATATAGACTTACTAAAGCTAAATTAACCAAGAGGGCACAGTGTTGGTGAAGGCAGTCACACAGATTGATGAAACAGAATAGAGTCCAAAAACAGACCCGCACAAATCAGCAATGTAAAGTCAGCTAAATGACGAGAAAGTAGCCTTTCTCAACAACTAAACAATTGGATAGCCATATGTGAAATAATAATCTAAAACTTACATGTCATTTAAAGAATTAGTCAAATGGATCATAGAACACTGGTGGCCAACTGATTTTTGACAAAACTGTCAAGACTATCCAATGGGGAAAAGATAGTCTCTTTAATAAATGGTGTAAGACAACTGGAAACACACATGCAAAAGAGTGTAGCTGGTTCCCACCCTCACACCACGTACAGAAATTAATTCAGAGTGGACCAATGACCTAATGTAAGAGCTAAAATCATAAAACACTTACAGGAGAACATAGGGGTAAATGTTCACGGCCTCGGGTTTGGAAATGCGTTCTTTGATATGACATGAGACCAAGCAGCCAAAGAGAAATAGATAAATTGTAACTAATCATGATTGTAAAATTTTGTGCATCAAAGAACGTTATCAAGAAAGTAAAAAGGCAGCCAAAAGGACGGAAGAATATATTTGCAAATCGTGTATCTGGTAAGAATCTGCATACAGAATAAAGAACATTTACCAAAAAAAAAAAAACCCTTTTTTTTTAATGGGCAAAGGACTTAAAGCTCTTTCTTCAAAGAACATACATAGATGGCCAACAAGCACATGAAAAGATGCTCGACATCATCAGAAATTAGGGAAATGCAAGTCAAAACCACAAGGAGATACCACCTCACACCCAGTGGAAGGGCTACAGTCAACAGAAAATGGCACGTGTTGGAGACGATGTGAGAAATGGGAACCGTGGCACATTGTTGGCGGGGGTGGAAAACAGTTCAGCTTCAAAGCAAAAGAATATGATGGTCCCACAAAAAGTTAGACTCCAGTAACCACAGAACCCGTCAAGGCCACTCCTTGTTACCTACTGCAAAGAATTGAGAACAGGGATGTCAATATGGAGCCGTCATGTTCACAATAGCCAGAAGGTCCCAACAGCCCACACACCCATCAGTGGAGGAACGGCTAACCAAACTGGTATATCCATCCAATGGACATTCTTCAGCCGTCAAAACCAGCGAAGAACTGACACGTGCCACAGGGTGGGTGAACATCCAAACCATTATGCTCAGTGAGAGAAATCAGACACAGCAGCCACACACTGGATTATCCCACTGCATGAAATCCAGAGTCAGAAAATCCAGACTTGCAGCCGACTGGTGGTTTCCAGGGGTTAGGAGCCACTGTTGACTGGCTCTGGATTCGGGGTGATGAAAAATACCTCTAGTTAACACCAGGCGTAGTGAATTCACATTGCGGCTGTCCTAAATGCCACTGAAGGGTTGGCTTTCTGGTGGTGAATTTTAAGTTATGTGAATGTCATCAATTAAAAAAAATTACAAGTGGGTCACAGATCGCAATGTAGTCAGTGAAATCATAAAGCTTGCAGAAGAAACCAGGAGAAAATCTTAGTAACCTAGGAGTAATCAAAAAGTTCTTAAACACAATGCCAAAAGCACATCCCATGGAAAAGATACGGATGAATTGGACACCATCAAAATGAAAAACCTTAGCTCTGTGAAAGACACTGCTAGGAGGATGAATTTGCAAATCACCTATCTAGCAAATGGCTGACAAGCAGAGCATCCAAAGAATTTTTAAAACTCAACAGTATGAAAAGGGACATTTTTCAAGTGGGCAAAATTTAATAGATACTTCAAAGAAGAGGAGGTGTTGATGGACACACACACACACACACACACACACACACACATACACACAAATGCCATGAAGATGGTTGACGTCATTAGCCATCCAGGAAATGCAAATTAAAAGCCTGACCACACACCACTACCTATTAGAATGGCTAACAAAAACACACTGACAATTCCAAACGTTGGGGAGAATGTGGGGGCTCTCACACGTTGCTGGAAGTAATGCAGAATGGTACAGCCACTCTGGAAAACAGTCTGGCAGTTTTTCACACTGTCAAACATACAATTATCATATGACCCGGCAATCTTAGTCCTGGGTACTTACCCTAAAGAAATAAAAACCCGGGGCACCTGGGTGGCTCAGTCAACTAAGTTTCCAACTTCGGCTCAGGTCATGATCACGCGGTTCGTGGGTTCCAGCCACGCGCTGAGCTCTGTGCTGACAGCTCAGAGCCTGGAGCCTGGTTCGGATTCTGTGTCTCCCTCTCTCTCTGCCCCTCCCCTGCTCACACTCTGTCTCTCTCTCTCAAAAATAAACACTAAAAAAAAAAAAAATTAAAAAAAAAAGAAAAACCTGTGTTCACAAAAACCTGAACATGAATGTTTATTCTCTATCCATTATCACCAAAAACTGGAAATAACCCACATGTCCTTCGACAGGTGGACGATGCGGTGTATTTAGGTAATCCCACTGAGCCATGAAAGGGAATAAGCCATCAATGCACACGATAATTTGGGAGGAGTGTCAAATACATCACGGTGGGTGGAGGACAGTCTCCAAGGTTACACACTCTATTATTCTGTTCATGAAGAGGTGTATCACAGTGATGGAGCTCGGTGGTTGGATGCCAGGGTTAGGGTAGGGGGGATTTCAGTGGCTCGAACTCTTCTGTGGACTGATTTGGATTATGCTTACATGGACCTCCCCATATGTTACAATCTGTAGACCTGTCCATCAACATAAATCAATTGTACTGTAGGAGAATTTTAAAAATAAAACATAAAAGCTGCTCTCAGAATAATGGACAGGATCTGGGGCACCTGGGTGGCTCAGCTGGCTTAGTGTCTGACTCTTGATTTCAGCTCAGGTCATGATCTCCCGGTTTGTGTGGTCGAGCCCTGACTCAGGATTCTCTCTCTCTCTCTCTCTCTCAAAATTAATAAACATTTAAAAAATAAAAATGCACAGGATCTGAATGTTGGGATCCAAGGTGTCATTATCTTCTTTGCACTTTCCCATCTATACACACCTGTATCTAGTAACTAGTGATTTATAATCAATCAGTTTTAGACGCAGAAACAAACTCTCCCAATGGCCGTCACATCTCTGTTCTTCAGTAAGAACCCAGCCTGATGGTTTCAGTGTCCTGCACAATCCCATGCATCAAAGGGAAGCAAATGAACCCTTCTTTCTCACCAGTTTTATCACAGATAGGTGGGAGGTGACTGAACCTACACCTTGAATGATGTTTCCTGATCAAGCATGGGAAGTCACATTCACACTGTCCCATATCATCCTCACTACGGCAATGGCAGGTACGACAGCCCAGAACGTTGCAATATTTAGAGCTTTTCCTTTCGTTTTTTTTTTTAAGTTTATATACTTATTGAGAGAGGGAGAGAGAGAGAGTTGGGGGAGGGGCAGAGAGAGAGAGAGAGAGAGAGAGAGAGAGAGAGAGAGAGAGAATCCCAAGTAGGCTCTACGCTGTCAGCACAGAGCCCCATGTGGGGCTCAAACCCATGAACTGTGAGATCACGACCTGAGCCATAATCAAGAGTCCGATGCTCAACTGACTGAGCCACCCGGGAGCCCCTAGATCTTTTTCTTGGACACACAGGGTCAGACTCATTTTCAGGGATCATGTTTTAACCAGGTTTAAAGAATCTGGCATCTTCTTTCCAACTTTAAGTAAGACTTATGCACCTATTGTTGCATAACCACAATCTCGGTGCTAATCCCTACCGAATCTTACTTTTAGTGGCTGGAAATGTATGTTGTTCATATCTGTTTATCTGATTATCTTGTATCTGACTGGGATTTGAAGAGTGGCAAATCCTTGGTACACATACAATGAGTGCATGGATGGGTGGGTGGATGGATGGATGGACAGAAGGGAGGGAGGGAGGAAAGGTGAAGAAGATCAATCGGTTTTTTCTTTGTAGCAATTTCTGTAAATCACACCCAGTCTGGCTCTCATTTGGAATAACTGCAAAATAAAAATGATCTAAGGCATGCAACGCTTACAAATTTATTAGTGGCTGGTGCAGTAACTTTTAATGTTTCTGTGGCAATACTAGCAACAAATTAATAAAAGCTTAATTTTTATACAAATAGTTTTATTACAAATTTGAATTTGTAAGAAATACACATGTAAAGAAATTACATAAAAGGCCTTAGTAGTCTTAAAACCGTGTTGGAGACTTTTGGTGCAAGGTCATTGCCTTGCATTGACAGTGCAAGGTCATTGCCAGTGGTCAATCCTGCTCTCCTGTGATCCGTCCGCTCCCTGCTGACGTCTGCACGCAGCTCGCCGGAGCGAGCAAGCCACCCGGAGGCGCTTACACGGGGGGAATACTGATACTAGGGTTCAACTGAGCTGTTTTGCACACCAGGCCGCAGAACGACGAATACGAAGTAAACGAAGGCCTTTTACGGTTTTGCTGGTTCTGAAGTCAGGTCATTCGGTTGTGATTAGTGTTTAAAACCCTGAAGACATTTAATACAGAATACAAACAATAAGCTCAGAGTACATGTTTCACTGGAGCAGACGCCGCGCTCGTGGACCTGGGTTTGGCTTTGGCGATACACGCGTTTTGGTTTGGAGGTGAACAACGAAAACGGGACGTGTCACATTCAACACCCGGGTGTTTAAAAATCTATGTGAAAGGACAACACAGTCTTTTCAAGGAAGAAACTACGTAAGCTTTATTTTAACAGTGGAAATGAAACAAACCTTTGACCTAATCGCTGACATCTATATAAATTACTAAAATAATATATATATTTAATTTCCGCCTACTTTTGGACCATCCTTATTCCACAGGAAATTTGTGATTTCTGCACAAGCAGCTGCATAGTACCACACAGAGCAGAAAGACCTACATTTACGTCTGGGGGTTGGAAGATTCGGCGGCTGAGCCATTCCGTCAGCAGGCCCGGAACACTGTTCTCGCGGGACCCACTCGTGTACAGGCCCAGGGACCTGCGCTTGGAAACAGCTTGACGGTGACGTAAACAAACATCCCATCCGGGGGAGGGAATGCACCTGTCCCAACACAAGAGTGGACACAGGCGTTCAGACACAATGGAAGGCCCCGCGCACCTGCTAGCACCCTTTGGTTTTCTGATGGAGTTCGTACTTCACGCATCAGTGCATTGGCTTCAAGAACAGACTTACACTTTTATTTCATCAAAAGTGCCATTTGGTGCGTCACTATGACAGCTTATCATGCTCTTTGCTTCTCCTTCAGCGAGTAGAGGCCACCGAAGCGGGGTGTGCTAGTTAGGCAAATTCCTCTAAGGCACTTTACGGCTTTCATACTGGACAGTGAGGTACACAGGATATATTTCTAGGGTTCGTTGCTGTTAACAAGAGAAGGGGGAGAGGAGGGAGTAGCACCATGTTGTACGTTAGCTGAGGGCCGGGTTTCATTATGTTCTTCTCATACAGACTTGGCAACGGCTGACGTGTGTGCGCAGCTCCCCCGCCTTCAAGGTGGACGGCGTGGGCTTCCTACAAGGCAACCCAGAAACCAGCCGTCAGTGCCGCTGCTCCACGAGGCAGGCGAGCCCCTCAGCAGCCCCCGCCTTTCCTGGAGCCCCCCCCCCCCCCGAGGGGCCGGATGAAGGGGGTGGGCCCAGCCCATGACAAGCAGCGACCACTGCTCGCCCTGACCTAGTGGGCACCGCGCTGGGTGTCACCCACCCTCACAGTGCGGGCAGGGACAGGGGCCGTGCATGACATCACGTTCACCCCCATGCGCAGCTGTGAGGCTGGTGGCGGCCCACCTGCAAGCACAGGTGAGGGCACAGCCACAGCCATCCCGTGCCTGTTGGGCTCTAAAGTCTGAGCCACTCCCAGGGCACCGCACAGCCTCCTTGGACTGTGACTTTCCCACTCCAACCTTTCTCCTTGACCAGACCACTCGCTCCTCCCAGGGAGGAAGGTGCTCTTCTCTGTGACCTTTCACACACAGAGGGAGAGCTCATTAAACATTGGTTGAAGGGTGTGATGAGCAATGAATCTGGAGCAATTAACCAGACCTCGAAATACTTTCATAAGCTTTTGCCAGATTTCTATGCAGGTGAGGTGGTCGGACTGGAGGCCAGAGGGGAAGACAGTTAGTGTCCCAAATGCTCTTTGATCCTACGAATTCTGTCTTAAGTTGACCGTTAGTGGGGTGAAGTCAGAACTGAAGTTGGCACTAACCAAATTCTACTAAAAAGGTAGCCACAGAAAACAAGTAACTTGTCCTCAAATTAAGGCTGCTTCTAAGCAACTTCTATGAAAACCATATTGCCCCCAAACTAATTATTTAAATTAATAGGATCTTATCTAATTTTGTTTTAGTTCATCGTACCAGGCTGCTGTTCTAGTAACCCTATAACGGAAGCCTGAGAACCTGATACACCTGCCGAGTGCTCAGTTAGGCAGCTGACGGTTAAGCTTTATCCAGAGAGTTGATGTCAAGCTTCCAAATGCCTGCAGGGTTTCATGTACGCTATGAATTAGGTCCCTGGTACTTTTTTGGTGCTTAAAGAATTACAAACAGAGAGTGTGTTACTCTGTCTCTTATGATCTAAGCCCAGGAAGAGAGGGGCTCACAGCAGAGTTCCAGAAAATGCTCTCTGAAAAGGTAAAGGCAGAAAGGCTTGTCCCCACGGGCTAGTGGCACTTATTTCGGGAAGGAACAGTAAGCATTGGGGCTCCATCAGCCTCGTGTCTGCCCCAGCAGGGGATGGGGCCAGTGCTGCCAAAGGACAGAGGACTCGTCGTGTGCTCCCCTCCATCCCCACCGTGCAGGCCCCACACTGACTTCAGCAAGGTCAGCAGCCATTTGGGACAGCTGTCATAAAGGTGAAGTGATGCTAGCGGAAAAGAAAGGTAAGGTCCTCCCTATCAATTTCAGCTGCACTTGTGCCAAAATTCATGTTTATTTGCATGGGTTTAATAAAGTCTTGCTTCGTCCCTCAGAACTCACCCTGTACATACACTGGAGTCGGCACTACAACTGCTAGAAGGCAAATAGTGCCCTTTCCTCTCTCACCGATGTTAAATGTGCAATATTTTTATTTTTTGAATTTTTAAAAATGTTTAATTTATTTATTTTGAGAGAGTGTGTGTGTGTGTGCAAGCAGGGGAGCAGCAGAGACAGACGGCAGGGGCAGGGGTGGGGGGGAGAGAAAGAGAGAGAGATTGCCAAGCAGGCGAGCCCCATGCAAAGCTCCATCCCACGAACTGTGAGACCATGACCTGAGCAGAAATCAAGAGTCAGAAGCTAACTGACTGAGCCACCCAAGTGCCCAAATATTTTTAAATGCTCTGTTTAAAGACTCCAGTTGCTTTAACTACACTGTAGTGGCGCCACCTACAAAAATGGAAGAACTGAACCCATAACTTGAGATCTGCCTTTGAAGTCTGACCCGGTTATCTGTCCACACAGAACAGAATCGAATATTCATTACCTTTTGTGGAACACACATTCCTAATCAGTTTTATAACCATCCAGAAGACCAAGACTGAAAGCCCCAAAGGCAGCTGAGCAGCAGAGAGGCCCCGCCCCAGCACAGGCCCTGCCCCTACAGCAGAGAGGCCCTGCCCACCCCACCAGCAGACAGGCCCTACCCCAACAGCAGAGAAGGCCCTGCCCCAGCAGAGGCCCGACCCCAGCAGAGAGGCCCCTCCCCAATACCAGAGAGGGCCCCGCCCCAGCAGAGAGGGCCGCCCAGACTTACTTGAACATCTCGCTTCTCTCGATCGTGGCAAGCCAAAAGCTGTACGCGTTCGCGTAGTAATTGCAAGTCCCACGTCCGTGGCACTCAATGAATGGCGCGCTCCTGAACTCTTCCAGACAGGACCCGGGGGATGCCAGGGCTTGGCCAGAACCTTCGGCACCAGCACTGGTGTGCTGCGGAGCAAACGTGAGCCGTGGGTCAGTCCCCGGAACACCCCAGTGCCCGCACTTCCGATGGCCTGCAAGCCGGTCCGGGCTCCACGAGTGGCACGGGGCAGTACAGGACCCAGCGGGGCCGCCGCCGCCCCCTAACTCGGCATGGCCAGTCCGGCTTCATCAGCACTTAGAGAAATGCTGTCCTAGTTATTATTTTTGAAATACTTGCCACCTCCTCTAACTTGGGACAGAAGAAACAGCCAAAATGTGTAAATGATGTTGGAACCCATACATGCGAAATCAAGTTTTCTAATCAACATCCTGGAGGATAATTAAAATCCTGAATCTGCTGCATTGGATGCTATGTATCCTTTTATAAGGTCGAGAACAATCACCCATTACTTGCCTTTGAAAAGAGTGATCATTTAAATAAGAAGAAAAAAAAGTAACCACTACTGTAACTTAAAATGCACTTTAGTCTAATGGGTTCAAGTAGGATCTACCTGTGCTCAGAAACCAGGGCCATAAGATAAATGACCCCAAATGAGACAAGACATTCCAAAATCCACCATGACTATTATTTCAGACATGAGAATTTCAGGGCCCTTTGAAGACAAAGCTAATGCCCTCCATTCCCAGATGAGGACTGGATGACGCTGGAACATTCTGGATCTGACAATGGTCCCAGTTTTGAGGCCAAGCTGAGACAAGTACAGGGGTCTCCAGACTGTGGGGCCAGAGCCCTCTACCTCCCCACAACGCCCCTTAAGCCTGGGAAGTGATGGAGAACTTGTTCCCTGGGACACCATTACTTTAGTTTGCTCTTGATTTAGGGAAATTATGGGCAATCATTGTTTCACATCTTCGTAGGACAAAAGGCTTTCCTGAGGCTCTTTACTCCTTGGGCCAGGGGCTACTTGTGTCATCATGAGGTTCTGCTGAGTATTTCTTATGATTATACAGGCAAAACATTCAATCTGTCTCATCACTGCTGGTGTCTTGACTTCTCTACACTGTAGTTCTAACTTTTTGGCTTTCCCAATCAAGTAGTTACCATGCAGTATTTAGAATCATCAAAGCAACTAACTTTCTGTGTGGCTGCAAATTCTCTGGTCCTGTCGAAGAGTCTACCTGAAGCATCATCACCCCAGGAAATCTCACAACCAAACGTGAATACAGACACAAGTGCTTTAAAATTGCTTTTCTGGCACCTTCTGCACTTGGGATCACTGCAGCAGAAGAAAATAGTTATGAAGCCACTTTCCCAGTCAATACATAATAGGCTAGAGCTCATCTGGGGGTCAAAATGTCCAGGCGGCCATACCTGAGACTGAGGAGGGGCGGGGCTTAGCGGTGAGCCAGAAGGTTTCCGTGCAGGGCCCTTACTGTGGCTTAGCCGGTACAACCTGACCTGACCGGTTCAGAGCCTTCATATATGCAATCACTTCTTTAAACTGAGGCAATAAAATAAAGTAACCAGCCACCATGGGATCACAAGCAGGTGCCACATTTCCTGTGTTAACTGGTATTTCAGGGGTGGGCACATCGGACACCTGGTGTCTGGGACAGCTGAGTGGCAGGAGAGTGTCCTCACGCTCCCAGACACTGGCCAGCGCCCCTGCTGCCTCTGCCCGATGCACACCACTGCTTCAGGCTTGCGTGAGCTGCCTGAATGGGCACCTGTCTCCTCTCCTCCCGGGAAGACACTCTGTGACTCCCGGAAACCTTCTCCTGGTGTCCCTGCCACCTAGTTCTGGAGCAGCCCCTCGGGAGGCAGGAGGTAGGCTCCGGCCGGGTGCGGGAACAGCTGCCATCCACAGTGGAGCAGGCCAGGCCCCTGGGGATGCTTTGGACTGGGCGGCCCAGCAAGGGAGGAGAGGCCTGCCTGGCATGAGCCAGCCAACTGAGGGTGGGAGCATGGGGGCGGTGGTGGTGTTCGCGGGAGGCTCTTCAGGGGTGCAGGGAGTTTCCCCAGATGCTCACCATCACGAAGGAATAGCCAATCCAGAGGGAGGACCAGCCGCTGGGACACTGCGGAATCTGGATGGTCTGGCTGTGCACGGCCATCACCATGGCTGGAGCCTCGCACACCGCACACCTGGAAGGTACAGAGCAGGGACCCTGAGCACGGACAGGGACAGGGACAGCAGGACAGGGACAGCACAGCACGGGATGAAACCTGTTTGTTCTCTTCTCCTGTGCTGTCACACCTCCTCTCCACTCCCGCTTTCTGACCCAACCACATGCTTACAACACGGCTGACACACCCAAAGCTGACTCTCACTGATTTGATAAGCCCACCTCAGTACTAGAATAATAAATCCCCAAGACACCCAACACTTGCTGTTTAACCATCTGCTTTGGTGGAGGGGCCGAGGGACCACTGACTTCCATTCTCTCCTTTGCGCATTCCAGTGTTTTCCAAACTTTCAACAATGAGCGTGGACTTTAGCAAACACAATTAACACTTGAAAGAGTTGGTGAAATGCAAGTGCTACAGCTTCCAGAACTCAGCACTTTGTTTTCAGCTAAGAATCATCTTCGATCTAAGAAATACATATAGTGACTTAGAGGAACTAACAAATAACGCATCGGAGGCTGGATGTCCACGTGAGCCTGCCTCGGACGTACTCCAGACTCGATGCCAACAGACCAGTGGCGAGACCCTGTCTGTTCCAGGCGGGGATGGACAGCGGGACACTGCAGTGAGAGTGACCCACCCCCAAAGAACCCTCTCTAGGACAGGAGCTTCCCGAGCTGGGATGCCAGACATTTGGCCACTGGGACCGTACCCAGGAACAAATGGAAACAACGCACAATCTTCTGACTCAGACCCGCTCAATTCAGGGAACGCTTCGATGGCAGGACACCGTTTTGTACAAGAAAAAAGAATTAAGCACTGGCAGTAAAATAATTACATTCAAGTCACAAAATGAACAGAGGGTTAGCAATGCTGACGAACGACTACAAATGGTGTTAATAATTACACCTAGTTATGCCGGAACATTTGCATGAAAATGGATGAGAAGTGGGCAGAGGCCTAAATTAGTCATTCGATTTTCCGTGGACGAGTGTGCGTGCGTGCGCACAGCTTTCTATTTTATTCACGCAAATGCAGATGAATTAAAAGCCTCGGTTAAACAACAGTTACTGAAATTGGCCTGTACATCTGCTCCCATCTGTCTGCCTGACACGGAAAGCAGAAATAGAGCGTGGCAGACGGACGGCATTTGATGTCAGGCTCTCTCTGGGCTCAGGGTTTGGGAGGGGGGCTCGTCGAGAAGGTCATCCGGACGCCGCCCCATCAGATGGATAAGGGAACAGGGTCACAGACTGGAAGAGCCGGACAGCCCCTTGAAATTCAGACGGTTGAATCCCCCGGGTTATTCCGGCAAAGGTTGAGGCCACAGAGAGCGTGTCAGAGCCAGAACTGGGGCGCAGCAGCCCTGCTCTCCTAACAGTGGCCCTTCCACCAGAACAATTAAACAATCAGTAGCGTGCGATAACTCAAGTCGACACAGAGCCAGAAATGTCTGCCCTGTTCTCAGGATGAAGGCAGAAAAGTTGCCAGCTTTTCTGCTTCAACGGAAGGATTCCGTGTTATTAAGTCTTTCGAAAGGTGAAGCTTTAGGACCTCCCCAGAATAACCCGAAAGGCCCAAGACTTCACACAACCACGGGGTGAAAGTAACCACGGAAACTTGTGGGCTCAGAGACCAGAATGGAAGCACTGTTCCAAAGGGAACGTGAGACAGGAGGCTGGGGGGGAGGGGGGGCAGGCTTCAGGATCCATGGGCTCCAGGACATGACTGATAAAGTCCCTGCATGCTGAGCCTCTGGGGGTCAGGTAACAGAGATGCCAGGAGCTGAAATGTACAGGGCTGGGGCACCAAAGCATGCTGTCAGGGCGGGGGGTCTTTCTGAAAGTGAGGGGGCCACAGGGGAAAACAAATCTGAGACCCAGGCTGATTTGGGAACATCACAAACGCATGCCACAGCCCCTTCCCTCAAGCAAATGGAGGTCAAAGGTCAGTTTTATCAAGGAGGTAAAATAGCAAACAAGCCTGAATAATCGTTTTCTACCTGTCGTCCAAGGGAAGCTGAACAAAAATACAAAGGTGGTTAGTTTTCCTTCCGGTACAGCCCACATGGTCCTGAGCGTGGAAAGCCTCAACAGCAAAAGTCACAGGCACTCGCTGACATGTGTGAACGACTGTCTGTTTTGAAAGGTGCCGCCCGGAAGTGTGAAGAACCTTTTTCCCATTTTAAGACCCATAAAGTAAGTTTCTTACAGCTCAAAAAGAAACAAACAAACAAACAAAAAACCAAAAAAAAAAAAAAAAAACCAAACCCAAAAAAGCTATCAGGAGATAGTTCAATGTAAGTCGATCTACAGTTTTTGTATTTTAATATTAGGGCACCTCCCAGCCCTTCCATCCTGGGGTCCCGTGTGGTACAGGTCTCTGAATAAGACTGGTCTGCCAGGACCGCAGAGCCAGAGACAGGTACCAGAACCCGAAATCCTCCCCCAAATCCCCACGGCCTGGGGCTCCCAGCACTGGTTCCAGCGCTTACTTCCTGCTCCCTCTTCCCACTGACCACAGGACCCTGCCTTACCCTTCTTCATAGTCAAAAGCTGCCTGGTTCTTTAAAGGGAGTGTAGAAAGGCTCAAGTTAGTCCCCACTCTCACCTTCCTGAAGCAAACTTGTCCTGCCTTGTTATTCTGTTCATCCTTTATTACCTTAGTGTGTTAACAAGTAAAACTATAGAACAGCTTCTTGGTCACATGAATTCATACCTTTGTCACTTTTCTATTACTTCTGAGTACAGCTAAGGAATCAGCTTCTAACTAGAAGGAATGAGACAAAAATAGGACCTCCATGCACTTCTCAGTCATACTAATTCCAATTTCCCGTATTAGTTCCTATCAGGCAGACTCTGGGGGACTTGAAAACATGCTCCAGACATTAATTAGTGTGGAAAGCACTTCATTTGGGAAGCTGCTTGGTCAAACACGTGAATTGTCAGTGGGAATATACCCTAAGGAAACAAAAGTTAGTGGGGGGGGGGGTACAAAAAATCTCGACAGGTATACATTTTTATGTATACAACAAACCTGTATAATCTTTGTGTATAAAGCACAGATATACAGAATGTCTGTGGTATTAGTTTCATAGAGACACTTCACACCCATATTTGAGCTCCTGCATTAAATACCACTGAACTCTGCACTTAGAAATGGTTAAGATGATGGGACGCCTGGGTGGCTCAGTCGATTAAGCACCAGACTTTGGCTCAGGTCATGATTTCAGGGTTTGTGGGTTCGAGCCCCGTGTTGGGCTCTGTGCTGACAGCTCAGAGCCTGGAGCCTGCTTCAGATTCTGTGTCTCCCTCTCTCGCTCTCAAAAATAAACAAACATTAAAAAAAATTTTTCTTAAAAGAAATGGTTAAGATGATTGATTTCATGTCTATTTGACTACAATTAAAATAACAACAAAATTTTTAAATTTCAAAGCGGTGGGAGATTCAGAAGAAAAAAATATTAAAAGGCTCCTCGGGGAGATAATTATTTAAGAAAACAAAGTTGAGAATGTTGCTCTAAGGCCTGCTGGGGACTCCAGAGATGTTGCTTCATGGGGGAAAGGGCGACCAGACCACCCCAGTGAGTCACACAGAATAGGGATTCTGCCCCGAAGCTGGGCAGTGCCTCTTGAAGGCATCACACTGTATTTCTGAAAGAGGAGAGCTTGGGACACCTGGGCAGGGGTCAGTCAGTCAAGCATCCGACTCTTGATTTGGGCTCAGGTCATAGTCTCATAGTTCATGAGTTCAATCCCTGCATCAGGCTCTGTGCTCATAGCACAGAGAGACTCTCTCTCTGCTTAAGAGACTCTCCCCATCCCTCTCTCTGCCTCCGCCCATTCTCTAAAAAAATAAACTTAAAAAAAAAAAAGAGAGAGAATAACTTTTATGCCAAATGATTTCATGTCTGATCTCTATTACAAAACTCTGATATCATAAACAATAAGCTGGCAACAGGTCAAAAGCTTTGGGGAAAAAAAAACGAAGCAACAACCTCTGCCTAGACTACAAGCGGTTTTTCTTCTTCGATTATATACATCTGCTCCTACAAGTGCCCAGCTCACCTGCTAATGAACGGTCTGATATTGTCGCCGGCGATGGGCGCCATAGACATGGGCATGGGCTCAGGGGTGGACAGCCAGTAGGAGTAGTCATTTCGGGAGGCGAAGTTGCACACGTTGTTGATGTTACAGAACAGGAAGGGCATCGTGCTGAACTTGCGCAGGCAGCTCCCAGCCGTGCCTACAGCCACAGGGAGACACAGGTTCAAGTGCCGGCTCTGTGATCAGTCTGCCTCCGCACAAGACAACCATTAAAGTGGAAATAAAACTGCTTTCAATTACAGGCAGAAAGGAGGCAAATACACCACACAGGCAAGTATGGTTGTAAATGAGCATTAACTTAAATTTAAAGTGATTCAAGGCAGAAGAAACCCTATAAAGAATTATGTAGGATATTTTGAGTAAGGGAAACACACCAGTTTATCAGTAGAGAAAAATCTTTTATAAAACTGAACCCCAAAGTTGCTACGGATTCTATCTCCCTCTCTCTCTGCCCTGACCCCACTCATGCTCTCTCTTTCTCAAAACTAAATAAACGTTAAAAAAAATTTTTTTTTTAACGGGTGCCCGGGTAGCTCGGTCGGTTAAACGTCCGACTTTGGCTCAGGTCATGATCTCACTGCTCAGGAGTTCAAGCCCCGTGTTGGGCTCTGTGCTGACAGCTCGGAGCCTGGAGCCTGCTTCGGATTCTGTGTCTCCCTCTCTCTCTGCTCCTGCCCTGCTCACACACTCTCTCTCAAAAATAAATAACCACTAAAAATTTTTTAAAAAAAAACTGAATTCCAAAGGAAATTTAGCACGTGGCTCCTGGTACAGCGGACAGTAACCCTGGACAATGTCTTCAATGACTATTTTGCCGAAAATGTAGATTCTCCTTACAGGCGGCTTGTTCTTTCCAACCTCCATAAAGGTTAACGTGCGTGACACTGCACTAACTTGGTGAAGGACGTCCGGTGGGGACGAGAGAAATGACAGCCAACGGACAGCTGTCCCATGGAGACTCACCGGGGGTGGGGCTTGGAGCCCGCAGAGAGACTCAGGATAGGGGCGCACGCTCGGGTTTTAGCCAGAGCACCTGTAAAGCTGCCCTATTTTAAGAAGACCGACACTAGCTGTGAAGCATGTATTCCGGAAATCTTGACCTACTTGATAGTTTGAAGACCAGATCAAAAGTTTTATCAATTTAAAAGCTTTCAGAGACTCAGCCTTGACATTTCCCTGTGCTAATGAGGCAGCTGTTGAGCTGGTGGTTGGTCATGTGAGGGGGGAGGGAAGCGGAACCAGGCCCTCTTCTCACTAACGATGTCTCTGTGGCGCCCTGACGTGCGGGGCCGGGGACAGCTCTGCCGGCCTCGGCACGCCACGAGTCTGTGTCGGATGAATGCACGCCTCCCCGCGGTCTCACCCAAGTCCTGGCCGTGCGCCCGCTCGTTGCCTTGCACGTAGAGCAGGGAGTACCCGTGGTAAAGAATTTTGGTCCCAGGAGGACACTGCGGGTCGTCCGTCGTCTGACTGTGCCGGGTCACCAGGAAGCCATGATCAACAGATGGGGTGCCTGGGGGACCCATGGATCCTGGCAACCCGTCGGGGCCTGGCGGGCCTGGAAACCCTCTTGGACCTGGAAGACAGAGAGGAGTGAGCTTCCCCGGGTGCAGACAGGTGCCCTGGGATAACCCGCCTCCACGCTGCCCCCCTTTCTTTCCCTTTGCACAGACCCCCCACGATGCTTGAGAAACACGGTGCTCGGTGCCAAGCAGACGCTCAGAAAATGGAGTCCAATATAAACACAATATGTGAAAAGGAATATATGAGGGAATGTGTCATTCAGACAACATTTGGGGGCTCCTCCAAGGAGGAAGGACCACAGAATTACTAGAAAAAAAAACTCCTTTTAAAAGGTGGCTTCCTGCCACGGCAGCCCAGCACCGCGCAAGGACACAGGGTAGTGAGGGCGCGTCCTTCCCCATCCCCTCGGTAGCTACACTGTCTGCAACGCTGCTGGCCGGCCTCCTGCTGGCCTGGGCACCCCCCCCCCCCCCGCCCCTCCAGTGGAGGCCTCAGCCTTTACCATCTCAGTCAACATGGGACAGCAGAGTGTCTGCTTCCTTGGCAGCACACCGACTGCATTTCATGCCGGATGGTGGCCTCTCGGCCACCACCGGCATCATCATCCACCCCTCTTGTCCACTGCTGATACACAATTCCTGTGGCTGCAGCCTGCCCCCCACCCCCACCACAGGAAGCCCCAGGCCGTCACTGCTGGCATCTTCTAACAACATCTGGAAATCACTGGCTTAGATCAACATCTGTCTCTCCACAAGGAAAAAATGACAACTTTACCTCTTCTAGATGAGCTTATTTGCCCTTAACACACACACACACACACACACACACACACACACACACACACACAGAGGCTTCCTCGGAAATCTTGCAGGCAACGTTTTCAATTCCATTTTGCAGGCGTCTGCACACCTGACTTCCAGCGTGTGACCCAGAGATGCGGGCAGAGGGCAGCTGGTGGGGTGTGGCGGGGGTGGGGAGGGCAGGGTGCCGCAGCAAACCTACCAGGGGGGCCAAAGGGTCCCGTCTCTCCTTTCTGGCCAGGAGCACCATCAAAACCGGGAACACCTGGAGGTCCAGGCAAGCCCACGGATCCTGTCACACCTGTGGGAAAGTGAAAGGAGCTGGTGACAAAGGCCTGGAGCACAGGCGGTGCCACTTTGTCCTCCCTTCTGAAATGTCTCCGTAGCCTAAGGCCGGCAGCAGCAGTGATACTGTTCTCCCAGACAGCCTGGAGCCCCTCCTGTGAAGCCTTGTTGGCACCGGCCGCATCCAAACTGGCGTTCGCAGGGCGTGGGCCCCACCGTCTAACCCAGACTGCGCGCCGCGCCCCCCCACCCCCACCTGGCTGCTCACTGCTACCTTGTGGCACCTGGCTTTGGGAAAGGCAGTGATGCGGCAGGGAGGGAGGGCTGTGACCCAGTTTTGTGTTCTCAATCATCTTCCCCAGGCCGTGTTTCCGCACCCCAAGTAATTTTTACATGACAGACAGACCCGTGGACAGGTCTTTGATTCCATGTGGGCCCTTTCTTCCCAGGTAGTTTAAAGTGAAATTTTCACGGATGCCTCCTCCTAAGTATAGAGTCTTCCTTCCCCTCTACCGTCCAGCCACCCCTCACCAGCAGCTCTTAAGACAGGGAGGGCTCAGCCCAACTAAGCAGCAAGTGCCAGGTTGGGTGTCTGGGGACCCCAAGCACGAACACAGGCCACTGTCAAGGCCCATTCTCATGGTTCCAGATCAATGCCTCCAGCCACCTCTTGTCTTCTAGCTGAACAAGATGGTCTCTGTGCTGCGGCCCATGTCTTCCCCGAGTGAGCACAGGTCCCTGGACGTTCCTCTGGCTTCTCCTATATTTTGTTCTGGTTTTTGAGTTCCCTTCAGAAACTTCATTAGGTTTTGATATCCATTAAAGGAAATCAAGAAAGTCCTATTCAAATATACACCTGTACGGCCGTCACCCAGAGACCCTGGCTTGGGACACATTGGTGAGGAGTAGACCCTGCCCTGTTTCCTTGTGACCCGACACCTCCCCTTTGCTATTTTCTTACCTTGCTGTCCTTTGGGGCCTGGTGGTCCCGGAAGCCCCTTCAGACCTGGGGGACCCTCTGGACCAGGGAGTCCTGGCTCTCCTTTGATGATGTCGTAGGGCCCTGGGGGGCCTGGGGGCCCAGGGAGGCCTGTGGGAATCAGGGGGGCCACCGGTCAATTCCACTGTCAACATTCGCGGGAGCAGATCCCAGCATGAAACGCAATCCAAACACATTTCTCAGAAGTCGCTCAGTATCAAAAACACATGTAATAGGTCTTCACGAGACGTACACGTACCTACACCTTGCTACTGTTCAACATAAAGTCCCGAATCCTTGGGACTGACCGATGTTGGGGTCATTACTACAAACTGGGAGCTGGGTCCCGGAGCCCCTGACAACCGCGGGCCAGCAGGTGGGGCTCCATGCCTCCCAGGGATCCCTCCCCGACCCAGAGAGCTACAGCATTAGGTCTCATCTTATGCTTCTCTGAAATCTGCCTTATGGACATTATAACCACAGTCTTCATCCCTTAGTGACGCAAAAACTTCATCCTTCTGCGCTACAGCTCCTGAAAGATGAGCGGCAGCGAAGGAGTGCGGAGGCTCTCAGTCAGCCCCGGCCCCGCTTTCTTCGGCCAGACATCTCCAGTCCTGTCCTGCCTTCCACACACTGTCCCCATTTCTTTCACTCCCCCATCGTACTTTTTAAATTTTTTTTAACATTTATTCATCTTTGAGAGACAGAGAGAGACAGAGCGAGAGTGGGGGAGGGGCAGAGAGAGAGGGAGACACAGAATCCGAAGCAGGCTCCAGGCTCTGAGCTGTCAGTACAGAGCCCAACGCCGGGGCTCAAATTCACAGACTGTGAGATCATGACCTGAGCTGAAGTGGGATGCTTAACCGACTAAGCCACACAGGCACCCCTAACCTTTTTGCAACTTTTTTAATGTTTATTTGTTTTTGAGAGAGAGAGAGAGACAGAATTTGAGCAGGAGAGGGTCAGAGAGAGAGGGAGACCCAGAATCCGAAGCAGGCTCCAGGCTCTGAGCTGTCAGCACAGAGCCCGACATGGGGCTCGAACCCACGAACCCTGAGATCATGACCTGAGCTGAAGTTAGACGCCCAACTGACTGAGCCACCCAGGTGCCCACCCATCATACTTCTTAATGCATTCTGCTGGCTCAGTCTGTCTCTCGAAACATGATTTCAAAAATCATGGAACCCTAGAAACGTGGTCAGACCAGCAGAAACTGGAACTGGATGCCTGTTGTACTTAGACCATTTCCTCCCATCTCGGGAGGCGGCCTTGGGGGCCGGGAGTCACCGCATGTGGGGGACAGACAGCGCAGAAGCCACAGAAGACTCTTTCTTGTGCAAAACTCCTTGCTGCCCAGTCCCCTTTCACACAGGCCCCACCTTAACCTGAGGATGCCAAGCAGAGCCTGTAGGACTGCGAGTCTTGAGTCTGTCGACCCTCCCCGGCTGGATTCACCAGTCTGACTTTTAAGACGTGTCGCTAATAAAATGCCGACTAGGGTAGCCTCACACAGCAGTCCTGACAAGCTACCAAAGAATTCGTAATCAGCTGCTTGCCACTGATACTCAAGCCGCTTCTCATGGGCAAAACCAAACCCTGATCCACGCGTTCACACCGTCGGCAAGGCCCCACCAGCCCAGCACGTGCTCCTACCTTTGCTTCCAGGGAAGCCCTGGTCACCCGGATCGCCCTTAGCTCCCTGCAAGCCGGGGAGGCCTTTCTGACCTGGAAGAAAGAAGAACATTGTCTCTGCCCAGAACCCCCGAATCCCCAACGATACGCAAGCACGGCGCATGCACACACGTCCACGTTCACGCATACACACAGACGCAGGGAACGTATTTCCAATCAACTCTCAGAGAAGAAAAGAACATTCCTTCCGGTCAGCTATGTAAACTTTTTAATGACACTCTCTCCTCTAGAACCTGGAAGTCACATTTTTCCCAACGTGCAAACGTTCCCAAACCATAAAATGACCACAAAAAGCAGACAGGCACATGATCCTGCTGGGGTCACAGTTTGGGTCACCCATGTCCCCAGATAGAGCCCAAGACACCTGTAAGCTGGGAACTGGTTTTAGTCACCTGTCGTTCATATGCATCTGATTCGGCAGGAAAAGAGCAGTGCCTGGGAGCCGGGAGGCAGCCAGTACATGCTGGCTTAATACGTTATAAATCAGTGCCCCGAATCCATGATGTCTGACATACAAATGATCTACTCATTCTCTGTTCTTAATTTTTTTGAGTTTATTTATTTAAGAGAGAGAGACAGGGAGAGAGAGAATCTCAAGCAGGCTCTGCACTGTCAGCCCTGAGCCCAATGTGGGGTTCGATCCCACAAACTGTGAGATCATGACCTGAGCCGAGATCCAGAGTCGGACGCTTCACCGACTGAGCCCCCCAGGCGCCCCTGTAAACTGATTCTTAATAAGAAAATCAGAGCGTCTTTACACAGCCATTCATAGGATGATACAAATCAGGCTGCCACACAGACACCACATTTTTAACTCGAAGAAAACCCGATCTTGCGTTGTGACCCAGCTGGCCTATCGGTGTGAAAGTGCCAGCGGACAGGTTCTGTCTTCAAGCAGCACCTCCTTTACTGTCTTACCTTGAAATCCTGGAACTCCCGGAGGTCCTATGTCACCCTTAGAGCCCGTGAGTCCTGGAGAGCCACCGATTCCCTAGACACACACACAGAGCGTCAGCTGGGAGTCGCTAGGACACCGTAAGTCTCTCAAGTAGCCTGGAAGTCGCGAGGCTGGGGCAGCCCCTCAGTGTTCCCCAAGAGGCTCTGTGAACAAATGGGGCCTATGTGCAGCCGCAGTAGGAAGCTGGGAACTGGCACGTGTCGCTTCGCTACCCTGTCCCCTGTCCCCATCTGTCTGAGTGGTGACTTCCCAGAGCAGGTGCAAGGCCCGCGACCTACCGCCCCTCCCCCACAGCACAGGGCCGAGAACAGATCTGGGACTTTCTGAACACTGTCGTGGCAACATGTCAATCTTTCAACACCAAACTACCTTCTGGAAACTTTCCTCCAGACACTCAAGCATAACGAAATTTCTTTAGAATTAGTTTAATATCTTATCTGAAAAGTGATTTTAAATGTGGAGAGAAAAAAACGAATACTAAGGAGGATTATTTTTAAGTTTACTTTTACTTGTTATGAGACAGAGAGAGAGCATGCGAGCAGGGCAGGGGCAAAGACAGAGGGACAGAGAGAATCCCAAGGAGGCTTGCACTGTCAGTGGGGAGCCCGATGCAGGGCTCGAACTCATGAACTGTGAGATCATGACCTGAGCAGAAACCAAGAGTCAGACCCTTAACCAACTGAGCCACCCAGGCACCTCTACGTTTCTCTCTAATAGCAACATTCATGTTTGGAAATGTATTCTCTCATTTTTCTGGCTATTTGAATACAGTTCCTTCTCTAGCTCCTTTCTCAACATATAGTAAGTTGTACTGTTTCTCACATGTATTTGTGTCTGTGCTTTACCTTGTTTAAAAAGGTGTCCTAACAAGGGGCGCCTGGATGGCTCAGTCGGTTGAGCGTCCGACTTTGGCCCAGGTCATGATCTCACCATCTGTTGAGTTCATGCCCCATGTCAGGCTCTGTGCTGACAGCTCAGAGCCTGGAGCCTGCTTCAGATTCTGTGTCTCCCTCTATCTCTGCCCCTCCCCCTCCCTCTCAAAAATAAAGATTTAAAAAAAAAGTGTCCTAACGAAAACACACACAAATATATGTATGTATACACACACGCACACACATACACACGCGTCTATACGTGTACATGGAAAACAGACAGCCAGCCACTGACGGCACCAGAACTAGGGAGTGTATTTGTCACTGAGGCTTGCTTTCTTCATTAAGCGTGTAAACAGATTTTTTTTTTTAATTTTTTACTGTTTATTCAGTTTTGAGAGAGAAAGAGCGTGAGCAGGGTAGGGGCAGAGAGAAAGGGAGACACAGAATCTGAAGCAGGCTCCAGAGCCCGACGTGGGGCTCAAGCTCACGGACTGTGAGATCATGACCTGAACTGAAGTCAGACACTCAACCAACTGAGCCATCCAGGGGTCCCTAAACAGGATTTTTAACCCAGGCACTGAGCGGTGATCCTGTGTGACATTCCCCTTTCACAGTCCTTGTAAAACTGCACAAGAAAGAACGTGGGAACAGCAGCCTACTACGATGTCAGGAAAGACAGCTGATGACCAGCAAGGGGCAGGAGCCCTCTCCAGTTCTGGAGAGGATTTAGGACTGTGACGCCCGTGGACAGGTGGACACACACACACACACAAACACACACACACACACACACACTGTGCTGTGATCCTGTTCACACACAAGACCGACAAACAGACAACTCACAGGCAGGCCCTGGAATCCTGGATCTCCCTTGGGTCCTGGAGCACCGGGAGCCCCCGGCCAGCCTGGGTTTCCTTTGTCACCTTTCAGTCCATCAAGCCCGGGGAGCCCCGGAGGCCCCATGGGTCCCGGAAGCCCTGACAGGAGACACAGAAGTGACAATCTGGGGTGAGAGGGTGATTTTATGGACAAGTGTCTTGGGCTTGGCTGTCATCCCCGCTGCCCAGCTGTCCCCAACCAGGGGCAACAATAGTGGATCAGGCCGTGTGAGCACAGCAGAAACCCAGCAGGTCCTCAAAGGGACAACCTGCTCAACGGGCAGAAAATGTTGATATGAATGTGCTGGCCCGAGCGTCCAGTGCCGGGGTATTGTCTCACACAGTGCAGGGCACGCCAGAATGACCATGTTCCAAGCCACCACGGGTGGCTCTCATGTTCCAGTCTTTTCCAACAATGTCTAGTCTACCTGTAATCACTTGTCATATCTACCGTGTTCTTTCACAGAAAGGACACAGGCCTCCAGCGGAGGCCAAAACACAAGGGTCCCCAAATAGCGTAAGCAGTTTCAAGTTATAGGAAATGCTACGAACCCCTAAGTAAAAAACTTCAATTGAAGGTTTAAGTATTTAAATCTCGTTTACACTCGTGTGTGTGTTTGTGCCTTCTGGTTCAGTCCCGGCTCCGGCCCCGGTGTGACACCCTTACCTGGCAGGCCAGGCTGACCCTGTGCGCCCCGGTCTCCTTTAGGCCCCTCCACAGCGTGGCCCGGAGCTCCGGGTAAGCCCGGCTGTCCTTGTGGCCCCGGGGGACCCATGAATCCTTGCTCTCCTTTGGATCCGGGAATTCCTGGACTCCCGGCTTGTCCCGGGAAACCCACGTCGCCCTTCGAACCTAGACAACAAAACCAGTTTGAGATGGTGGGGAAGCACAGGGGAGAAGAGAAAGCCTGTACGTCGAGGAGGAGGGAGCTGTGCGAGGGGCGGGGGAAAACCAGAGCCGGGTGCCCTTTCCCCTCTTTGAGTGACACACGGGACGCCGACCATGGCTGACCCGGGGAAGAGTAAGCTTAGAGTGTGAGAGCCACCTGTCATTCTTCATATTTTGTAAGGAAGTGTTCTGCCGAAAAGCCATTGCAATACAGGCTGAGAGGGGTCTGTGAGCACCTGCACTGCTAAATTAAGGGCTTGCTCCATCGACAGGTGAATGAATACACGAGTGATACTCTATCCACACCGTGGAACACTACTCAGCAAGAAACGGGAGGGAACTACTGGTATGAGCTCCAACACCCGTGAATCGCAAACTAATTGTGCTGGGCCAATAAAGTCAGACTTAGAATAAAACAGGATCCTACTGATAGAAAATTCTAGAAAATGCAACCTAATCTACAGTACCAGAAGACAGAGCAAAGGGTGGGGTTGAGGGATGATGGTGTTGGGGGGTGGGGTGGGAGGGCAGGACAGAAATGATTAGGCAGTCCAGGAAACTGGGGTAATAGGCATGTTCACTATCTTGAGCGTGGTGATGTTTTCACAGATTATACATATATCAAACCTTATCAAACACAGACATCAAATTGCACTCTATAAATGCGTGTAGCTTATGGTATGTCAATGACAGAAATACGACGATAACGCTATTTTTTGAAGTTTTCAAGGTAAGAACTTACAGGGAACAAAATTCCTCCATGTTTAGTTCCCAACATACCACCCAGACGTGACTAACAAAATATCAAACTTCCAGGATCGTTTCAAGGTTATTAAGAAACAATAAGAAAGGAGGGAAATAGAGTCGTGGCCAAAAATGGTCATCGGGCCTCTCTTGTGATGCTTCCTCTGCTTTTTCAAAAGTACAATGTCACCAGATGCTGGTCTGTCAGGGGCCAGGAGAAGGCGTGTGCCCCAGACCCAGCATCCTGTCACTGCCGCCCACTGCTCCCTCGCAACTGCCCGACCCGCTCAGCCTGGGCCACGTGCGTCAGCGGCGGGTGGAAAAGAAGTACGCGTGTAGCGAATGTTACCTTTCTCTCCTTTGGACCCTGGGAACCCTGGGAATGCTCTTCCAGGCAGGCCTGTAAGACAAGGGTAAGAAGTCACATCCACATGTCCTCAAACAGTTGGTCCTCGAGTACGGCACAAAACCCTGTCGACTCTTTAACACCACCACGTAGAAATCAGCTCCTTGCACTCCTGAGTAAAATCTCGTTTCTGCAGTTGTTCTAAGAAGTCCTGGATGGGATGTGTATAATTTACCACTTTTCTTAAATACTTTCAGCACACGACCATTACGGCATTTAGTAGAAATGCTCTGTACAAATAAGTGCTGATTTTCTACCACCATCTAGACACTAACAAATCGGCTGTTCCCAGACGACTGTCCAGCTAACAACGTTCTCGAGGGAGGCAGGGAGAGCTGGTGCTATTGGGGACTGGGGGGCAGCAAACACCGGAAAGCCCAGAAACGTGAGTAAGGGGCTTGCAGGAGGATGAACGTGGGGGGAAGGGAGGTATGGAGGCATTTTTATGAATTATTTTTTATGAGAAAATGAATGTTTGCAATAGAAACATAAGGGGTGCAGAACGAAACAACAAACTTTTAAAAAGAGGCCAACCCTGGGGCGCCTGGGTGGCTCAGTCAGTTAAGCGTCCAACTCTGGACTTCGGCTCAGGTCACGATCTCAGGGTTGGGAGTTCGAGCCCCGAGTCGGGCTCTGTGCTGACCGTGCAGAGCCTGCTTGGGATTCTCTCTCTCCCTCTCTCTCTTTCCCTCCCCTGCTCTCTCTTTCTCTCAAAATTAATTAATTAAAAAAAAAAAAAAGCAGGGGGCCAGCCCTGCCTGCAGCAGATGCCCCAGGGCTCCTCTCCAGCGACACCCCCACACCCACGCCCCTGCCTTAGGCTCACCCGTCTCAGACCGCAGGTGTCATTCTTGCTACACACAAGCATTACCGTGTACGTGGTTCTCGTCGTCAGAACCTGCAGCCCCCCACAAGGGATGGGAACAGATCGGAGGGCAAGAATTGCTCCCAGGACCCTTTCTCTAAACGGGGAAAAGCCAGGCAGAGGAGGGACAGCCTGGACGTTCTGTGTGTGTCTCACTCACCCCCGGGAGTCCAGGTGTTTTGGGTCAGGCCCGTCAGTACAGGACCTGCCCCTCTTCTTATCCAGGCCTCTCCCCTCGTCCACACGAGTGTATAAACAGCGATAAGGACACGTGGTACAGATATACTTTGTGCCCAGCCCTGGTCACTCAGCGTGGACTGGAGATCTGAGTGATGCCGACCCTGGAGTGACGCCAACCCCTGAGCAATGCTGACCCCGGAGGAGCATTTATCTCGCTCTAAAGGGAGCAGGAGCCACCATACCTGGTTCCCCCTTCTCTCCCGCCGACCCCGGGATTCCGTCACTGCCAGGCTCCCCTTTCTGGCCGGCTGGGCCCGCGGGGCCAGGTTTCCCAGGAAGACCTCGGAGAGAAGAGCCACATTAGTCAGGTCTGGACCCTGTCACGACAAGACGCTCATTCCCGACAGTTCCCCAGGGAGCCGTTACCCCGTGCATACCCAGCATCCTCGAGGAATGCACCTCAAACACAAACATGCTTCTAGAACCTACTGGAGCCACAATGCAGCCAGTTCAGCAGCTCTGGTTCTGGCTCCTGACTGGGGGCCACATCTTATAAAGGCCCCATGAGCCCCCCCTAGACTCTAGACTCAGTCTGTCCATCTGCAAAGTGGAGGGGTGTGCCACCCCGTGACACTCTGGGGTCCACGCCTTGTCACCTTGAGGGAAACGCCCAGCTTCGGTGGCCCCCACCTCATCCCCACAGGCCCCTGTGTGTCCTCTGTCTCCTGTGTCCTCAGGTCTCTACCTGCTTCTCCCTTGACACCGGGAATGCCAGCCGATCCCGGGAGGCCTCTGTCCCCTTTATCCCCAGGCAAGCCAGGGCTTCCTAGAGGAAGAAACAAGACAGCAGAATGCCATCAATTCGAGACTTTGTTGTCTTTGGACCCAAGCTCAGAAGGAGGCCCGGCTCACCTACCTGGATAGCCAACGCTCCCAGGGGATCCTTGGGGGCCAGGGGAGCCAGGGATCCCCGGGATCCCCACGCTTCCTTTCTCTCCCTTCTCTCCAGGACTTCCCGGAAATCCTGCAACCCCTTGATCTCCCTGTGGGCAGACATCGAACCCATTAATTTCGTACCTGTCCCCGGGCACGTGTCTGTGGGCCCTTTCTGGATAACACTATACGGATCCCACGTCCTGCTTTCTAGCGAAGAATTAAAGCCCACGTCTGAAAACCGGGGATAAGTGGGAAGCCCAGAACAAGAGCCAATTCTGTTTCTTCTCTGCACATGTCTCCTCACCCTTCCCTTCCAGCCCTGGGCTGGCTGTCCCGCCTGTCAACAGTCTCCAGATTCTTGCCAAGGCAGGGGAGGTGCACAGAGGGGGCCAGAGGGACAATGTGCAGTAAATCAGGGGAGACCACTCTGAATCACCGAGTGTGCAGAGATGCTCAGGTGGCCACAGGGGGCAGTGTCCACGCAGGACATGGTTACCTTGTCGCCAGGCCGGCCCGGAATCCCAATGCCAGGGAGGCCTGCCTGCCCTTTCTCGCCCTTTGCGCCTTTCTCCCCGGGTAAGCCAGGGACGCCCTGCGGGCCGGGGATCCCAGGCACGCCTTTTTCTCCGGGTGTTCCTGTAAACACACACAATTAACACCTGAGTGCGTGCTTGGCGGGTGCTAATATTAAACATGGAAAAGCGCCCTGACAGCCACCAAGAACGAGGTGGAACGTGTGTGCCTGCATTTATCGATCCCTTAGTCACACAGGCAGATGCCACCACCCGCACATTAGTGCCATGTTAGGAAGTGACTCTCCTGTCTCTTAAAGACCATCATTCTACAAAGACAGAGCAGACATACGGTAACTCCTTGGCATATTTACGCTGGCAGTAGTATGAAAAATGACTTTCGTGTTCCTTATTCTACAATCAATTCCCGTTATTCAGAAGGATCAGACGGGTCATGCGGTGGGCCAAGGAAAGCAGATGCATACCTGGTTTCGTGAGGTGTGCTGGCAGCCAAACCTGTTTACAAGCAGGCGTAGACAGCAAGCTAGATGTTTCTACATATCAAATGGAGCGATACCGTGCCTCGTGCATAGGGAGGGGGCCAGCTTCCTGCCTCGGCTCCCCTTTCCCTGTGGGTTCGGAGCGGTGCTAGCCCAGACCCACCCGAGGCCGGATCTCTCCACCTCTCTCCAGCCCCGTCGTGGCAGTCGAAGCCAGGTCAGGATTGAGGCAGCAGAGCCCAGAGGACTCTTCTGGGCTGGTGCCAAAGGGCACTGGAGGCTGGCCTAGACAAGTGGGGAGCCAGACCGCACCAGGGAGATGGTGGCCAGGTGGCCAGTCACTTGGAGGTGATCGAAAGGTGATGGTAGACAGCCCATGTTTTATTTGATTGAACTGTGATTTATTATTATTTTTTTTTTTTTTAGTAATGGTCACAGTGTCAGCCAAGTGCCATTGATCCCGAGGCAGGGGACCATACAGGACTGAAGATGTGCACTTGGGTAAAAGTGCACATGCCTGGACTATGCCCTCGGGGCGACGCATGCCATCCTGCAGACCTGTCCCCGCCAGCGCGGGGACGGGATGTTCTGTTCTATAGAAAGAAGACCCCTTGTGTGAATCCAATGTACCTGGCAGGCCCATTCCACCAACCGATCCTTTGGGTCCAGGGAGCCCTGGAGCCCCCGGGGTCCCGCCGATGCCGGGGTCACCTTTAGGTCCTAGGAGAACAGAGGGAAAAGCCCAACAGGTTAATGCCTATGAAAAGTGCTGGGTGACGTTCCCTTAGCGTGACCTCCTGGCACATACTGGGCTTGAACTTCACTCCGTACCTGGCTGCCCAGGATGCCCTGCCTGGCCGTCCTTTCCTGGCATTCCCGGGGTTCCAGGGTCTCCCCGGGATCCTTTATCACCAGTTGGTCCAATTTGTCCTGCAGGTCACAGAAAAGAATCATGATGACCACATCCGCCTAAAAGACAACCTTGCAGAAACACAGGCTGGTCTGACGTTGCTGGTGCACCACTGAAGAGCTGGTCAGACAGGTGGACATGCCTTCACTTCGTCCGCTCACCTTTTTCTCCTTGGTCTCCCTTCTGACCCTTCATGCTGCCCATGTCCACCTTATCCATGGACCCAGGCTTGCCAGGGAGACCCACATCTCCTTTGTCGCCCTTGAAGCCGGGGTCTCCCCTGGGCCCCGAGGAGCCCGGGAAGCCGTGGTCCCCTGCAAAGGGAAGAGAAGGCGCCTGGTGAGACGCAGAGGTGACAAGGCCTGGCCCTCCTTCTGGCGGGCAGAGCCGCCGATGAAGAAGGAAGGCAGCATCGCCAGGCAAGTGTCTGAGCTACTGGAAGGATCTGGGCCCTGGGTAAATGAACGGTAAAGCCCAGTTTTTAGAATTCATTATTTGCGAATAACTCAAACATGCATGCGACTCTGCTTATTATTAGTTTAAATAATTCACATCTCCCCTCTTTCCTAAGAAGCTTCATCTCACCTGTTCACAGTGCCTCTCAATTCTATACAAAATAAGAAAATGGGGAGTTTTCTTACTCTACTAAACAAAAGACTCTTTTTATGTCTCACAAAGTCCATTTCTTTAGAAACATATTTTGGGGCCAATTTCAAATAACCAGATAAGAAATAAAAATTAAGGCCTGTATATTTGCCCCTGTTGCTAACGTGATTCTAAGGACTCCGTGCCAGTGACCTTGCATGATGGGAGATCCCACTGGCTCTAAAAAGAGCAAACACCTCAACCGTGCAGGTGAAGGAGCATCTGGAAACCGGTCTGCTCTCTGATTGGGGCAGAGCACAGCCCCTGCCCCCACAGGCACGGGCATGGGCACAGGCACCGTGAGCTCCTACTGGAAGAGGGGTCTCCCCGACCCTTGCTTCACCTTCTTCTTTCCTCTGCCTCTTGGTAAGAAATAGCACCTTCAACCCTTCCAGAGTTCCCAACAGACACAGAGACACAGACACAAGACGGGCTCTTCTGGAGTGACCAGCCCCTACCTTTTTCTCCAGGCAATCCTGGCACTCCCGCCGGGCCTGGCGAGCCGGGCTGCCCCGGGGTCCCCATGACACCCATCTCTCCCTTGGGACCTGCAGCAGATGAGGGGCTGTGAATGCAGACTGAAGACGCAGGGAGTCGGGGACAGACAGGGGCAGGCGTTTACAAGCCGCTTACCTGGAATGCCGGGAAGGCCAGGCGTGCCCTGCTGTCCGGGAAGACCAGGGAGCCCAGACTGCCCTGTCAGGCCGGGCAGCCCTGGGGACCCTTTGTCTCCTTTGGGGCCCGGCATGTCGAGGCCTGGAAATCCTGGGAAGCCCTTCTCTCCCTTCAGTCCAGGAGGGCCTACAGCGGGTGGAGAGCAGGAGCGGTGAGCAGGGGGCTCCGCGGTGCGCCCTTCTGTGTCCCGCCATCCCTTTCTGCAGGCGGCACGTGAGTGTGCGGTCCACCCTAGGGGGCTGGGAAACTCCCACTGTCTCGGGCAGCCGTGTCGGGAGCCACGGGGGCGCCACGGGGGAGCCACACGAGCACTGTCCCAGACCGAGCCCTCCCTCCTGCCAAGCCCCCTCCCCCTCCCCAGGCCCTCCCCAGTGTCCACACCCAAGACCAGCTGCTTTTCAGCTGTGTTCCCGGCTACACTCGTGGGCCCCCAGCACCTTCTCCCTTCTGGGACTAGTTACTGAAGACCAGGGCGGCTCCAGGACCAGTTAGTATACGTTACCCACAACTACCAACCCCCCACAGAAAGGTAAGGTGGAGACACCAGTCATTCTGAATTAAAGGAAAATGTCACTGAATACACATGAAGTGGGACGGGGGGGGGGGTGCTCTCTGGCACGTAAACCAAGCTCAGGGAGAGGAAAAGAAAGATACCCACAAACTCTGGTTAAGGGGGCAATCAGACCAGTCTCCCCAAAACAGAATCCCCCTCCCCCTTTATTCACTAGGGGACTCTAGTCCCCACTTCACTCAGGCTCCCGAGCCGGCCCCTTCCCCTTGTGGAGCGGGATGTGGGGAAGGGATAATCACCTAAGGACCCTGGTGGTCCCTGTCCTCCAGGGGGGCCCATCGCTCCAGGTGGGCCTATCCCAGGAACTCCAGGGGCTCCCTTGGGCCCTTGTAATCCAGGTGGTCCTGGGTCACCTGGATGGGAAGAAATTGTAAATGAACCGCACAGACACCATACGACCCACCCCCACAATCAGCCACAACAACACAGGACCGTAAGCGCTAACCGTCTGCGATTTTCATCATTCTTTCAACAAACGCAGAGAACCTAACAGGTGCCCCGTGGACACCAAACCAACAGGCCCAGCCTCCATCCACCACAGTCCGCATTTGTCTGGAAGAAGTTACCTCTGATTCCCTGGAGGCCTGGGGGGCCGATAACACCATGCTCTCCCGGAACGCCCGGTCCCCCGATGTTTCCCTTCTCCCCAGGTGTGCCAGGGATGCCGGGAAGACCAGGCAACCCTTTGAGTCCAGGCAGACCGATGCCAGGCTCTCCCTGGAAATTCCCGAAACACAGAGAAGCCGGTTCAGCAGGAGAGGACGGGATTCCATCCGGCCAACGGTGTAAGTGCAGACGGTCGGTAAGAAGCTGTCCAACCTCCAGCCTACGAAGCCTTCACGCACCCATCCCCCTTCCGATTTCAATACAAATCGGAGGTGGTTCGTTTTTATTACTGTTATTTTATGAAGGAAGAAAATCAAGGCTCCCCACGGCTGAATGCCTTCCAGGTCACAGAGGGAGGATTCCCACCCGGGTCCCCGGCCCTCCGCTCGCTTTGTGTCTGTGAGGAGTGGAGTCCAAGTGATGGACAAAAATGCCCAATGTGCTTTGTGAGCGGCTAATAGACAGCTTCCTATGAGGTGGCAACGTTCCAGGATGGGACCAGGACACCATTTATTGAGATTTTTGTCTCAGCGAAGGCTTTCACCTCAAATTAAACACGGAAAGGATGTCATGAATCTAAGGGCTTTGATAAATGCAGATGATTGACGACGAAGGAAGTACTCTGAAGGCCCGAGGAACACTATGTCACCGGGCCCCCCTGTTGTCCACCGTGGCCACAACCTCCAGAGGAAGTAGCCACTGGAGGTTCTTCCACGGGTCCCAGCAGCAAATTCACAAAACAGAAGGAAGTGAATCCAAGGGACTTTTGAAGAAGCACAATACTTTAAATCATGAGCCAAATCCTTATCCCAGTTCCATTTGCATTTACTAACTCATGAGCCTCACGTGTGCGAAGCGACCCGCGTGGCACCACCATGGACTAGTGTTTCACGAGTGCATCTAGTGCAGTTTATGAGGGGAAGCCGCGTCAGCCACACAGATGGAGTGGGACACCATGAGATCAGGTGTGTTTGAAGAGAGCACTCCCCTGGGGTCACTGAGACACAACTGCCTCCGTTGCCCGGTCCCCCACGGCCTCTGCCCACCCTCCTAACAGAAAAGGAACAGGCCAGGCCAGCTCTTTTGTTGGCAAGGTGAAATTGGTCAGCTATGCTCAATGAGCAGAATTTCAAGTATTAGCAAGTGGCAGAGGGATGTCTGAGGCCAGGAGAGTCCTTAAGTCCCTCGAGCCCAGGGGTCCCCAACCGGGGCCATGTTTTCCCCGGTGACATCTGATAATGTTCAGAGAGACAGTTCTGGTTGTCACAACTGGGGGCGGATGTGGGGTGCTCCTTCAGTATCTGTGGGCAGCGGCCGAGGGGGAGGTGGCTAAAGAGCCCACGATGTCCAGGGCAGCCCCCGCCATGAAGAATTACTGGACCAGAATATCAGTAAAGCTAGACCCTCCTGGGTTGCCATCGCGCCTATCAGGACAGTGGCCTTCATGCGGCTTTGTCCTGTCGCTCACAATAAGACCCGCACTGTACGCTGAGATACAGTTCACACCCAGGCAAGAGCACACTCACAGAGCCAAAACGTACGGTTCTCCCCCAAACATCAACCGCCACACACAGTGTGCTTATTTTCTATTCCGCGTGCCACATTTTATGTGTCTGATGAACAGCAAGGACGGGGAAAGAGCAACCCGAGGAACGCTCAGTACCCACCTTTTGGCCGGGCACACCCGGGTTGCCAGGCAAGCCGTTAAATCCTGGGCGGCCTGGGCTCCCGGGAGGTCCCACGTCTCCAGGCAGGCCATCGACACCTGTTTTGAAGAGTCAACATTCACTACTGTCATAATGCTGGTCCCCACTTTCTTCACTGCCCTGACACTCGCTCAGACGCCCCTGAACTGGCTGGACTGGCCAACGAGGAGCCCTTCTGAGGAGCTTCTAAGAGGAGCCTGAGGCCACCCCAGCCACGGGGGGGGGGGGGGGGGGCACCAGCCTGCACCAGCCAGAGCGGCTTGGGCGCCATGGACCACAGGCCCGTGCCTGCCGCCTCTCCCCCACCCTCCCCTCCTCCTTTCCTCGCTAACCTCGGTTTCTCTGCCTGCCCCACCCCCCAAGGGCACAAGCAGCCTAGGGTGGCATCTGGATCCGCTGTCCCCAGCGCAGCCAAGGTAGGGGCCGCCTTGCGGGAGAGGCCCACCCACACCTCCCAGAGCAGACGCGCGTTTCCGCGGGACTTCTGATTCCGGGACACGGTCCAGTTTGAGCAGCCCCGCTGGGGACCACTGCTTCTCAGGCCACTGGAGGCCACACCACCGGAGGCGCGTGGGGCATCAGAGGCTGTCTGGGTCCCAACCCTAGAGGGTCTGGTGGGCTAAGGGCTACCCCGGGGCTCTACTGTGCACAAAGTCTATCCCGCGGGATGCGGAGGGTCCCGATGCTCGGGGATTTGTAAGTGTGCGGAAGCAGGTGCTGTGGGGCGGTTGTAACTGGGGAGCTGGACACACGGTGCACCTAACTGCCCACCGGCATCCGCATCTCCAAACCACTTCGTGCGATTGGGCAGAGAGCCTCCGATTGGGAGACCTTACCACTAAATTCTGCCTGTCACGATGGTGAGATGGAGCTCACTGGGAACAGGGTTCATGGACAGGCGGAAGGTCGAGGCACTGTCCCTGTGACCTTGAGGGTGGCTGAGAGCCTCTGGCCTTCAAGCCTGACACAGGCCGCTGTGTGTGTGCGCACGTGTGCATGCGAGTGTGTGTATACGTGTGGGTGGGTGTGCATGTATGTGCACATGTGAGTGTGCGTGTGTGTATACGTGTGCACATGCATGTGTGCATGTTTGTGTGCGTGTGTATATGTGTGGGCATGTGTGCATGTGTGCATGCATGCACATGCGAGTGTGTGTATACATGTGGGTGGGTGTGCATGTGCACATGTGAGTGTGCGTGCGTGTATACGTGTGGGCACGCGTGCGCATGCACATGTGTGTACGTGCACATGAGAGAGTGTGTTCATGTGTGTGCACATGTGAGTGTGTGTACATGTGCACATGTATGTGTACATGTTTGTGTGTGTGTGTGTGGGCACGTGTGCATGTGTGCGTGCATGCACATGCGAGTGTGTGTGTATACATGTGGGTGTGTGTGCATGTGCGCATGTGTGCATTGGCGTGTGTACATGTGGGCACATGTGCGCATGCATGTGTGTACATGCACATGAGAGTGTGTGTTCGTGTGTGCACGAGTGTGTGCGTGCACGTATACATGTGGGCATGTGTGCACATGTATGTGTGCACACATGTGCATGCGTGTGCATGTGTGATGCAGCTCCCAGACGAGTGTGAAGGCCTGTAACCCTGACAGTGGGTGTGATGCACGCAGAGCCTCTGGACAAGAAGCTGGGGGCCTGGAGAGCTCTTTCCATGAGGTTCTGCACACATGGCCAGTAAAACAGGGGACAGGATGTCGGCCCAAATGGGAAAGAGGTGCCCCTCGCTGCTCACAGCGCCTGCTCAGTCCGCACCAAGGTGTATGATGGCAGGTGCCCCCACCAGGGCCTGCCTGCAGGGTTGACACACCCAGGACCTTGTCCTTCTCACCCCCTCACAGATTTCAGAAAGAAATGCTGCTTCTGAAATGCCAGCCCCGTGGGGATCCAGGCTCCATGCTGTGGGGGCCTCCTCCCATTCCCCAGCACCCTTCCCGGAGACCCAAACCCAGCCCGGCACAGTGCCGTTGCTCTGTGTACCTCTTGCACTGATGAGGAGAGCGCCCCCAACACCCCAAAGAGCTTCTGTCAGCTCCCCGGGCATCGGCTGGGCCCCTAAGGTCCCAGCCCCTCCTGACCAACACCCGCGGCGTGGAGGCACCACGTCACCCAGTGCCCTGGTGGGTGGATTCACCGCCCTCCAGGCTTTGGCAATCTTCCCTTAATGGCACATCGCTACCTCAAGCAGTGTGTTTGTATCCCTCGCTTCTTTCTCTCCTAAAGTTTACGTGTAAACCAACAGAAAGACCACAGCCCTCGGTGCCGACAGCTGGGCCTGTGTGGGCCATGAGTGGAGCTATGGGCCCACTCCGGGTGGGGCTTGTCCTCCGGGTTTACCTTTGGGGCCAGGAGGCCCTGGAAATCCGATTCCGGGCTGGCCAACAGCACCCTTCTCTCCCGGGAGGCCGGGCCTTCCCGGCGTTCCAGGAAAACCTCGGTCACCTGTTGTGAGCAAGACCAACCATCAGAGTGAGAAAAACGTGTCAATGTCCCAGCTGTATCTCCAGACAAACTAGGACACTAAATGTACCTTGGGGTCCTTGGAAACCCGGGGACCCCGGAAGTCCTTGTGCTCCGGGGGGACCAGGTAGGGGCACAACTTGTCCAGCTTCACCCTTGGGACCTGAGGAAAGAGCACAGACACTAAGTGAGAGCCACCATCCTGTCTTGAGTGAGGACTCTGGGTGACAGCCTGCATCCTGTCCTGAGCAAGGACAGAGAGAGCCTGCATCCTGTCCTGAGTGAGGACAGTGAGAGCCCGCATCCTGTCCTGAGCACACTTTGTACCTACAGAGAAGCCCCATGTGGATCCCTCCACTTCCTCTCTCTACTTTTCTAGAATCTTTCACAGCGAGCTCTTCCTGTTTTTCCCAAAATTTACATCCAGAAGAACCTAGATACCTGACACATGAATTCTCTAAGAGTCCAAAGTAAGGGTCACAAAACTAGAAAACGAGGTGAGATGACCATGGGTAATTTGTTGATTAGCCTGACTCAAAGCCAAAACACTTCACTGTTCAATTTATCAGACAAAACCAATTCTAAGCTGCTTTGAAGCCGACCTCAGTTCTGCTTGTCTAGTGGTAAATGACCTCTAGGACATGCTAACTGGGCTATCCGGCATGATCTGGAACACTGCAGCCAGGCAGCTGTGAGCTGTGTGAGTGGTACAGGCACTGGTGCCTCAGAGATCCACTGGGGGTCAGGGCTCAGCTGCTCGGAAAGCACCATGGGGTCACCTCCAAGGACACCACATGGACTGCTCACACGCCCTATCGGAATTTAAGACATACAGGGCCTCCCAGGAACAGCCACCACATTCTTTAACTAAAGACTCTGGGAAATGCCAGCCGACTGACTCCAACACATATCTGCCATCAGTCCCACCCTGGGAATAAGCCTTTAATGTCACCAGAGTAAACAGGGCTCTGGCAGATCAAAGAAGTCTGGGTTTCAACCCCAAAGCTGACCGCGTCTGGATGGAACCCTGCAGAATGTGGACAGCTGACCAACAGCGCCATCAACACCTCCTTCAGGAACCTTCCTTCCCTCACTGCCAGGACGCGTCTGTGGCTGCCCCAGATGGTTTCTCTGATGCTAGTTTCTGGCCACGAAGAGTCTGATTCCCTTTTACAACTCTGCAAGTTTCCAGACCCCGCAAGCTCAAAGAGCACCTGAGATGCTGACCACGGAGTCAGGGGCTATGGCTACGGGGAAACGGATCAGACGTCCCTTTACCACGACTGGGGGGTCTTACCAGGTCAAGATCTCTCTGCCCCCAAAGGAGTCACAAAAGAAACATTTCTGGGATGCTTGCTACACAAAGAACAACTATCAAGGGAACCGTAGCCCGCTGCTAGGTACCCCACCACCACACGAGAATGACGGTAAGATACACGTTAGGCCACTTGCACTTCCAGCAAAGACAGGCTGACGTTTCCATGCTGGAGACCTTGTGCATCTTAACGCTATGACTTCAGGAAGTAATAGCTCCCGATGGGATAGGAACTGAGAGAACTTGGGCCAGATATATGGCTTGTGACAGAATCGGCAGATTGGTGAGCGCGAGGGCCACACGGTCGTCCGCCCGCGTCAGTGGCTTCACTTTGTGTGTCTCAGCTGCCTGCAGTCAACCGGGGCCCCGGGACCAGGTGACGCAGCACAGAAGGTCTGCGCACACGCCTGCATCACTCACCCCTCGCCACGGGCATTTTGTCCTATCCCGTCATCACAAGATGAGGGGTTGAGTACAGGACAAGGAGGTACATTGAGGGAGAAACACATTCACACAATGTTTAGAACGCTGTATGTTTCTAACTGTTCTATTTCACTATGAGGTACCATTGGTGATCTCTTACTGGGCCTGGGTTACAGGTGAAACTGGGCCACACGTCTGTGTGTACAGGAGAAACACAGCGTACGTGGGGTTTCAGGCATCCACGGGGGTCCTGGGGAGGGGGCGCCCGTTGTGAAATCTCTCCTGCCTAGTTCTTGTTTTGGTCCATTTGACTATCCAGTAACTACGTTGTTCAAGGTTGACTAGTCACACAATTTGAACCATCTGAAGTCCTTTTGTTCATCTTTACAACTCTCGTGAGGTTTCTTAGTCACACCCTCCTCCTTCTCTCCCCTGTGCCCAAGCCATCCCTGGCCTCTCCTCTTCTTAGTCCAGGATTTTCTAGGGAATGACGGGAGTATGCCGTCTCTACGCTCAATCACGTTCTACTAGGCACTCCCGGGAGCCCGGGGTGTGCAAGGCCTGAGCCACCCCTTCTCCCCATTCGTCCCTGGGAACACGTGGGGCGTGAGGATGGGGGGGAGAACACCCGTGGGAAACCCTCACATCGGCCTCACTCCGTGCATGCTGCCAAGCCCCGGACACTGAGCTCCGGGAGGGTAGGGTCACGCCTGTCCGTCTACCACACTCTCTCCGCTCAGTGCAGCGCTCACACAGAAAATACGTAGGGAAGCAGGCTCACATTGACATCACTTCCACACAAAAGGCCAACTTCAACTGGAAGGCACCATGTACTTATTGTAGGAAAAATCACCCGTGAAGTCAAATTCTTTACAGTCAGATTCTGCACGTCACCCAGCCTGGCCCATCTTCTACGTGACGGTACGGCCATGTGACAGAAGGGCCCGGGCTACGTCCACCTCCTGGAAGAACCGACACCCAACTCCCGAGCCCCGTGCTCTGTGCGACCTCGGACCTCACCTGGCTGGCCTGGGGGTCCAGGGTTCCCTGGAAAACCCACTTGTCCTTTGTCACCAACGGGGCCGATGGGGCCAAACCCTGGAGGCCCAGGAGGGCCGATGTCGCCACGACTGCCAGGGAATCCAACTCCTCCAGGGGGGCCACGCTCTCCTTTCAACCCTACTGAACCCTGACCGGCAGAGAGAAAAACACACGCTATCAGCAGACATCCCGATACACGTTCATGTCACATTTTCCACCGTCTTTGGTAAATAAGTACCAGGGGTTAGCTGGCTCCTGCTATTTATTTACTCCCACCCTCCGACAAGGGTCATCTGGCAGTTAATAAATGACCCTGGCTTTCTTGTCCAGGCTGGGCACTCACCCTCCCGCCCCACGCAAGGATACATTTCAAAGACTGAAGTATTTGTATCTGGAACTGACCTTTCAAGGATGTCTCGCACCCCGCTAACTTGAAACGCCACCTCCCACCTGACACCCGGAATCCGACACACAGACGTCTCTCTGGCGGCCCGAAACACGTCAGGAGACGCCTATGCATGGTCACCCTTCCGCCCCAGCCAACAGCATCAACGCCGACGTTCACACCCATCAGTTTCTGCATGAGCCGCTGAATTAGTTCATGGGTAACAACGACCCATCCAAACAAAAAAACGTAGACATGATTCAAATAACTCATTCCTGCGTTCTCTGCAGACCTGCTTCTAACGTGCGTTTCCCAAGGCTGGAGATGAACATACCGGGGAGCCTTTGGGGCCGGGCAGACCCGGGTGGCCGTCTCTCCCCGGAGTGCCTGCTCTGCCCGGCATCCCGGGCTGGCCTGGAAAGCCCGGGTCCCCTTTGTCTCCTTTGAGCCGTGCGTCGAAGTAAATCTCGCCAGGCTCTCCCTTGGCTCCGGGCTGGCCCATCAGCCCTGGCACACCTTGTGGTCCCTGCAAGCACAAAGCAAAGGCGTCTGTCCACAGAGTGACCCAGCACGAGCGGGGTTCAGTCCACAGTGATATCAAGAAGCCACCTCCCCGAAAAATGGTCAACTATTTCAGCTCCTTCATTCCGCAGCAGCCAACAGCTCTGTGACAAAGCCCTGATCTGACCTCGCTTCTTGTGCTCCTCTTGAAAACACCTGGCAAAAACTCTGTACTAAGTATCCTGCACAGACACTAGGTTAGGGCGGGGGAGGGGGGGGTGGTGCCCACGTTGTAGGGCAGGCCCCAGATAACCTGCCTGTGCTTACAACTGTTGATGTTCACACGAACATTCTAGCGACTGTCGGAAACCTGCTGAGTGCAGGGCGTCCTCGGCCCAGGAACTGGAGGAGGGCTTCTGGGTGCAGACAGGACAGACAACAAGGAGAGCAAAGTCTGGGTGTGAGCACGGGCCAGTTCCATCACTGTCATTGTGAGCAGTCAGCAGAACAGAAGGGACTTTCCCAAGAGACACAGCCTAGCACATTCCCCGGTTCCTGGAAAGTTAAATCAAGGAACGCCCACACCCACAGATGGTCTTTCCTCTGGCCACTCTGAGAACCGGGGCTCACAAGGTTTCAAATCATCATCTCAAGTGTTTGTTCCCTCAGGCCTGAGAAAGAAAGCCCTTCAGCCTCCCTGCCCAACTTGGCGGAATTTAGACTCTGGGGACAATTCATTTCACTTGAATTCCTTCTCACCACTCCCTCGGAAATGGCTCTTGGATGTACGCAAATCACACGCACACAGAAAGAAAGGAAGGGGCCGGGACCTAAATTCATACAATCTCTAGGTTGTAAAGTGGGTACCATCGATCGTGCGCCCACCATGGGTCACGGCCCTCGGCACGTCACTCCCGACTCTTCACCCAACTGCGCAGGGCAGAGACTGAAAGCACGTAGCAGGTGAGGGACGAACATGCAGCGCACTTTGGCAGGGGGGTGTGGAAAACTCATTATTTAGTTAAAAGGGGTTGTGGTATTTTGGAGCACTTTCCCCCCAGGGAACATTAGCTCCTGTGGATCCTTAAGTCCCAGCTACACCGAGACTCCTCTGTGGAGCCCTTCCTGACGAGTGTCCTGTGTTTCCATGGCACAGGGTTCGGTCCTCATTACAGAAAACTGCTCTGCTTTGTTAAGAACGCGTGTCTGCACACCTTTCTCCCCCATCCGTCTTTCAGGGCATGGAGGGCAGGCATAAGGCTAACTTCATGTCCTGAATGTCTGCAGCTAGGGGGGGAATGGAGGAAGGGGGAGATGACCTAGCGATATTCACCAGTAAAAAATGAACACCAGTGTAAGAAATCACCACCGGTGTAGATTTTTCTCAACCTGGAAAGATCAGTGTTCCTTTACGGTGAAGATTCACAGCCTAGGAATACAGTTTTCTGTAAGCACAGGGCGAGGAAATATAATTCTTTATCTTCATAATGGTGACCTCGCCAGCTATCCTTCAAGGAAGAAATCTTGATTCTTTTTTGAAAGGTGACATTTTGATCTGAGGACACCTCATGTGGTTTCCCTGCCCTGGAACATCTCAATCCTAGGCGATTCAAAGGTCTTTGGATCCACATCTCTTGAGAGAAGTGATGAGGAATCAAACACTGCCTTGAAAACTTGGCGTTGGCTCCGTAAATTAGAGAAGATCCAGCAGCTACACAGGCTGCTTCTAAAGAGCACAACTCCTTTCAAGAGACCGTCCCAATGACCGCGAAAGCCGCTCGGGTCCCCATCAGGAGCCAGCCTGTCCCTCGGTCCCCAAATCAAACACTCGGCTTGCAAAAGGACATGTCACAGAAATGCTACCTAAATCAAATAGGAAGCCAGAGCATTTCATCTCTTGTCATTATCACCTGCTTGCCGGGATGCTCTGCTGGTTCCTGGGCACCTCCACCTGCCCCCAGACACATTTGAAATAAGAGGACCCCATCTGTGAGCCAGGTAAGCCATGGAGTCACGGGACGGCTTCAAATCAAAGGAAAATTACTACCTTCTCGATTAAACTGTTTACCCATAAAACAATTTTTAGAAACCTCTGGCATCTGCAGAAAGAAAGGAGCTCGGAGTTCCCAATGGGGAAGGCGTGGGGATTAGAAGTTCCATCATACATTCTCTTTATTTTCTTCTTCGTGAGGACTTGTCCTCAACTGTCCTTCTCCCTTCTTCCTCTTGTCCCGTTTTTGTTAGATTGGGGGCTGGGGGGCTGGTGTCTGCATGGGGTTTCAGGCAGAGTCAAGGCAGGAAGTTTCCAGGAAGGCCAAGGAGATAAGGACCGTGTCCAGAGGTTAAAAGCATCCTCTTCTGCTTCTTCAAAGCTCTTCTGTCTTTGATCCCCACCACAGCCATGGCTTCCCAGTTATGGGAACTTCTAATTTATTTAGAAATATTTTAAACAGTTGCAACTTCTAACTCAGCTCCCCAGGCACCAGGGACGTTCTGGAAGCAGAATCCCAAGATCTAACTTCAAAAGGAGAAAACGCATCGCTCAATCCCAGCTGCTTCATGGCTATGTCAACGCCCACTTCTGTCCTGACCTGCTATCATAAAAGCTGCCGGCGACATCCTTAAAGATTGCAAAGTTAAAGAGCTACCTCAAAGAAGGATAACGCTGAAGATTTGACTTTGACAGAAGAAGAAAGAGAGGAAAAATGGAAAAAAAGTCATGAAAGGAAGTGGAGAAACTCATTAATGCTTGCAAAGCTTAGAGGAACAAAGAAAATACGAGAACGTGGCCTTCAGGTTTAAACGCTTTAGAGACAGAGCGGACCACGTGCACCAAAAGCGCCCTTCAGTGTCTGAGATGATGACCGCTCCCTTCAATGGCTTCTTTTTAAACAAATGAGAAAAGTTTAGGAGCTGATTTTCATTTAACTGAAAGATTGCACATCGACGTGAGAGAGGCATCTCATTTTCAGATGCGGGAAAGCACCCCCGCCGTAGATACAGGTGACAGGAATTTTCCAGACAACACCTCTGTGAGACGAAGAATGAAAATGTTCCAAACTCCTTGAAGGAAACAGGCCAGTGCTCGTCTCTCCACGGAAACTGCCCGTGCTGAACTTACGGCGCGTTTTTAAGTTACTGCTGTGACGGGCAATGCTCACACAGAAGGTCGGCGGCTGACCTCAGGAGCGCGGCTGCTTGGAGGGGCCCCTGCGGTACCCTGGGTCTCAAGAGCCCCCAGAGACCCTGTGGGGAGGTGACACACAGCAGCCGCTGCCCCTGGACACAGGGACGTGGCAACTGAATTCTGGCCAGGTGAGGAGAGAGGCAGTTGAGATGTGGATTCTGGCCTGGACAGTCCTGCTCACCCTCGGGTGGACATGTGGAGTGATTCTAGACTGTTCTAGACTGTTCTAGACAGCCACACTGGGCCAGCACCCCAATAACACTGCAGAAACCATGCTCACAAATGCAGCGGCATACACCTTTGTTAGCTGGCTCGGCAGCTACTTCTACTAAGTATTCCAACCAGACGGCTTTACTTACAGGCAGTCCTTCCAGGCCATCTCTGCCGGGTAAGCCTCTGTCACCCTTGGCCCCTGGCTGTCCCGGGAAACCTTTAGAAAGACAAGGGAGGTAGGACATATCGTGGATGAGATACATCCTAATAACCCCACACCTTTCCTTTTCAAGATTCAAGAGCACAGGGGCTCCTAGGGGGGCTCAGTCAGTTCAGCGTCCAACTTCGGCTCAGGTCGTGATCTCACGGCTTGGGGGTTCGAGCCCCATGTCAGGCTCTGTGCTGACAGCTCGGAGCCTGGAGCCTGCTTCGGATTCTGTGTCTCCCTCTCTGCCCCTCCCCTGCTCATGTTGTTTCTCTCTCAAAAATAAGTAAACATTGAAAAAAGTCAAAAAGTAATAAAAAAAGAATCAAGAGCATAGAGGGACCTTCATAGAAGCAGATGGTGTTTGAAGACTCCCAATGCAGTAGTAACAAACGTGCCCAAGGTGGACTCGGGAAGGGGAAAAGCGACCCCAGATGTGGACAAGAGCCACTGAAGCAGCTGGTGACAAGTGCCCCCACCCACACGCCAGGAACCGTTTTAACCCGAAACCTTCTGTTCATTTCGTTCAAGAGGACTCAATTTGTGGAGCTAAGGGAACTGTATGCTATTGCCCTTTTGTTGGAAGGTCTCTCTGGTGCCAAACTGTAGGTCATCCGGACGACCTTCAACAAAGTAGGCAAATCCTGGAAGTAGGACCGAAAGTTTTCTGTTTTATGCGTTAGTTTTAAATGCAGAGATGTGGTCTCTCACAGCATAAGATTCGTTTCAGTGTGATTTCCAACCCGCAGAAGCAAACTCTGGCCTGGTCCCGCTCACGTCCGGGGTCTCACCTATTTCTCCTGGGGGTCCCTGTGGTCCAGGGGGCCCACGAAGTCCTGCTGTGTCACAGATGAGGCAACTGTCTCCTTTCTGACCTGCAAAGGGAACACAGAGGTCCTCACATGCACACGAGAATGCAAGTGTCCGCAGCACGGTGGCAGAACAGAAAATGGAGCCACTGTTAATGGCGTCCTGCTTCGGTGCAGTGTCCTTGGCCATCCAACACCCACCCCAGACACCTCTGTTGTGCTGACCGGTGGCGTGTGCCCGTCCCGGGGCCCGCCCGCCACCCTCCGCACACTTCACAGGCCACTGCCGGGGCGCCGGGACCCTCTGCCCTGCACGAGGACGGGCGCTGCCTCGCCAAAAGGTGACCTGGAAACGAAACTTGCTCACAGCCTGGAAAGATCTGGCTGCTCTAGTTTTGTTTCCATCTTGAAAACTTCCCATCACCTTTCTCTCTGATGTCGCATTTTTTAGCGAACTCCACACCCGTAACTCCTGGACGTTAAACCTGGTTACAGGCTGATGGGTGACCAACGGGAATGAAAAGCCAGGAAAACGGGAACACATACGTGACCCGATACTGAGGACAGAAAGGGAGAGAGACTGCAGCACAGACAAAAAGGGAGAAAAATGCCTCGGTTTTTTTTTTTTTTTTTTTTTTTTTTTTTTGGAAATTCTAACATCTTAGGTCTTGATTTTCAAACTAAGCCACAAGGCCATATGGTGTCTCAGATAAACCCGTGTCCTAAACCTTAAAATGCCTGGCTTCTAGGGACTCATCAGGGCACGGCGCGAGGAGAAGCCCCTACTACCGGGCAGTGACGGGCTGGCCCGCGTGCCCTGGCCTGGCCCGGACTGGCGCACCACAGCCCCGGCACTGCCAAGCCTGCTCCCCTCTGGCAGAACCTGCTGCTGGGAACAGCGATGGGACCAACGCAGACAGCCCGTGTCCCTGCTGTGTGGGCAAGGACAAACAGGAGCCCATCTGTGGGACAGGGACAGCACAAGTCAGCTGGCAGCCAGCTAAGTTCTGGGCCCCACGGGATGCACACAAGGTGGTTCTACAGCAAGAGTGCGGAGGTCTCAGGACAAAGAAGCTTCTGACTCTGTGTCGTAAGGAGGGACGTCCCACCTCAGGAAGTACCAACCATCTGGTAACGAGAGACATTCGTTACAAACCAAGTACGCGTTGGTTTTTAATGACACCGAAGGCTTGGTGGCCCTCCGTGATGACTGCTAAGACCACTTCCACCTGTGAGGTTTATGTGGCTGCCCAAATTAGATGTTAGCTGCAACTGTTTTCCACGCAGCATTTGTGCCATTGACTTTGGAAGAGGAAGAAATCTGCAGAGGAAGGCCACCAATGGTGCCCAGTGGGGTTAGCTTTGGGGACAGTCTCCCGGTGGCTCTACTCTCTGGTTATTGAGACACTCATCAAGAGTGGACCGTCCAAGGGGCACGGCACTCTCAGATGGCACCGCTGGTGCCGTGAGAATCCACTGTCGGCACGAGCGTGCAGAGAGGCTGTTGTGTGCTGGGTTGGTGTTACGGCAGGCACTGGGAGATGGTGACCTTAACACTGAGAGCCGAGGGCGTGGGCGGCCACCCCAGGCCGGCGGGTTCGCTCACACCAATTACAGGAACAGGGCTCAGAGGACTAGGGAGTGTTCTGGACACACATCTGTGACTCACTTGAAAGAAAGCCATTCGTTCTCTGAGAATGGATCTTCCAGACTTTGAACCAGAAGATTGAGCTAAGATATCAGTCTTAGGGTTTAATCTGCTGGCCGTTAGAGGGTAGAGCGGTTACGTGTCAGGACCGGGGCTCCCTGTTGCCTCCCAGCTGATAGCTCTCTGTCTGTCTCTCTGGTCTGTTTCTCTCTGTGTGTCTATGTCTCTGTCTCTCTCTCATCTCTCTCTGTCTCTCTCTCTCTCTTTCCTGGAAACCCAACAACGGGACATCCCGACAGAGCTATAGGGAGACACATCCTAGGAACAGACTTGGACGGGAGTTCTGAGTAAGGGAAGAGCACGCTCACGCTCCCTGTATGCAGAAATAGGTCACATCCCCCAGCACAATCATCATTTTTTTTAAACATCGGCATCTCTTACCTTTTTCTCCGACTTCGCCCGTCAGCCCTGGTTGCCCCGGACTTCCGGGGGCACCTCGGTCCCCTGGCGGTCCAGGCTGGCACTCCACAATTCCATCTGGAATGGATTTTCAAAGTTACAGGACCCTTCCCACCAGACGGAAACCAGGTATCGACACCCCCTCTTCACCCCACCCCTACTGCAATACCAAAGTACATCAGGCTATTTGGTTCATGCCGGAAATTCAGCTTCAGCTTGCCTTAAAGCAATCCTGGAAAGTTAATTTGAACACAGGCCCACACAGCACCCATCTGACCTCTCAACACCATCACTGCTAAAACATTGATTTTACGATCCTAAAGCACCTCTCAGTTCATCAGCCCTGTCCTGTACCTTCCTTCGTTTTCACCTTGTAAGGTACACACCTGGGTCCTTATTCTACAGATTAAAAAACTAGCCCAGAAAAGCAAGGCCATACATCTGCGAACTGAAAGCCGAGACTTGAAGAACTTTATTATTTTTTCTTTTCCTCAGCAAATTTACAGCGAAGTCATCATTGTTTCAGAGATGCAGGCTGTCCATGGGGACAGGCTTCTAACCAATTCTGAGCACCACACACGTAAAGAGGCATGAAAACAAACTGCACTCGTGGAAACACCATCTGTCGGGGGTTCTGCTAGAAAAAGCACTGCTTCGTAGCTCAGACACGCGGTGATAGAGTTCACGTCTCCTGGTCCAGTATCTTGGAAGAAGAACGACAGAGCCAACAATTCACCCCAGGGCTCCCCTTGGGCGCTCGGGTCCTCACTGCAGACTGGAGCCTGGTGAGCGGGCTGCGTCCGAGCAGGAGGGGAAAGGGCCAGCAGAGAGGCCGTGCCCCTCACCTGATGCCCCGTCCCCACACCCTGACTTGGACGAAGCAGCCAGAATCACCTTCCTGACCCCCAGCCCGGCTCTCTCCAGGGCACAAGGCACCAGATGGGCCACGGTGGGTTTGCTCCGGGACAAGACAACGGGACAGAGGGCCCGAACCTTCCTGCTTGATGACTTCCTTCAGAGCTCAGAAGAGACCGGTCGTTTCAAGTGTGTGCAAACTCCAGTCCAAGGGAGACAGAGAGAGTTCTTGCTTTATCTGTGGGTTCGGGGTGAACCGGGGGGTTCCTGGAGGTACAGCACCGGCGGTAAGGAGCCCTGAGGTGGCGATCGCTCTGTCCCAGGGTCCGCCCACGGCTGCTGGGCCCTTCCTGCTCTTGAACAAAGTCTTGTCATTTTTATGCTTCCAAGAGCAGCCCCTACACTATCTGACCGTGAGGAGCCAGCACCGCCAGGCTGTGTGAGCACCGGGGAGTATGAGCTCCCTGATCCTACAACTGCAGGCACATGGACACGGGCAGACATTCAATCACTCACTTCTTTCCTTTTCCAGAATGTATCTCCGGCCAGCCTCATCTGAGGCAGAATCCCACACACCCGTAAGAAAGCAACTTTACATCCTTGTGAAAATCAATTTAAAATAACTTGAAGATGGGGCGTCTGGGTTGGCTCAGTCCATTAAGCATCTGACTTCGGCGCAGGTTGTGATCTCGCGGTTCATGGGTTCGAGCCCCACATCGGGCTCTGTGCTGACAGCTTGGAGCCTGGACCCTGCTTTGGATTCTGTGTCTCCCTCTCTCTCTGCCCCTACCCCGCTCATGCTCCATCTCTCTCAACTATAAACACTAAAAAAAATTTTTTTTTAATAACCTTAAGTCTAAAGCAAGAACATGGTGGTGATTTCTGAGCGGTTCTAAGACGCAAGTCCAGACCGGGCTCCTACTGCTCGGTGGGCACAGGTGAGCACAGGGCGGGGCGGTGCAGAGGCCTCTGCCTTGTGCTGAGGAGCTACTGACAGGCCCCCAGGGGGCAATTCATCTTAAGACGTCGCCTCTTTAACATACATTGTGCAACTGAACAAAAATCTCATTTATAGGTGAATCACTTAAGGGGCGCCTGGGTGGCTCAGTCGGTGAAGCGCCCAACTTCGGCGCAGGTCATGATCTCACGGTTCGTGGGTTCGAGCCTCATGATGGGCTCTGTGCTGACAGCTCGGAGACTGGAGCTGCTTCGGATTCTGTCTCTCTCTCTCTCTCTCTCTGCCCCTCCCCACTCACGCTCTGTCTCACTCTCTCAAAAATAAAATAAGTGTTAAAAAAAAAAAACCCAAAGTTATGCAGATGAATTACTTAATTAACATAAACAAAATGGGACAACATGGCACGGGGATGGCAGATGTCACACTGCACTCAGCTGACGCATCCTCCTCAACTAACAGCAGTGGGAAGGTCATGTTTTTACATGAAATGTGTTCTTATTTTGGTACTGAAAAAAAATTACACATATCAAAAAAAGTTCTCCCAGATTTCCCCATGGTTGCATGCCTCATCCCCTTCAATCTTTGCCTCTCACTCCACTTAAATTAGACCCATGACCCGAAGCACCCTCACCCAGAACTTGGCGGTCCCTTCGCTGCTCGTGTCTAGCCCGCACCTGTCACTCCTGCAGACCACATAATTCACTTGGCTTCCCCTCCCCCACGGGATGCACGCCCAGGAGGGCAGGACTGTGACAGTGCCTGGGGTACCTGTTGAGTAAACCTGTGACCCCGAAGGCCCCTTGGCCACTCGCAACCCTCTCAGACACATGGAGAGAAAGTGACTCGGGGCTGAATGTCATAGGACTTCACTATCATCTTCATTCTCCACCCTTCCCAGATCCGTGGGAAAAAGGGGGGGCATCCCTGCGAAGTCACAGACCCACCCCCGCCCTGGGCACCTTGACAAAGAAAATTCATGCTGATCCTTTCCCGGTAAAGCTTCACACCTGGAATCAACTGTTCCCTCCAGTTCCTATCTGGCCTCCGTATGGAGCCTCGCCCACGAGAACTCCCTTTCTTAAAGACGTGTTTGAATTCTGGCAAATAAGCCGCCTGGTACTTGCAGCCATGGCCCCCCCTTGCGTCAGCCCCACAGAAGACCAGGGTCTCCAGTGCTTGAGGCGCACGTGCTGCTTATGAGAATCTCACATGTTCCCGCTGGAGTTAACTCCTCTGAAGTCTTACATTCTGCGTTGGTGTCACTCTGGGGCCCCAGGACCCCGTTCACTGAATCAAGAGTTTAACATCCCGTGCTCAGCTCTGACAGTGAGCCGATGCGGGAAACATCCACACAAAGTACCGTTCGACTTAGAAGTTGTGCGTTCCATCCCCTGCAGACCCCTCTTTGTTCGCGCGCGCGCATCTTAGTGCTAATCTGTGTCTCTGGATAAACAGGAATGTGTCCCGTTTTCAGCTGCCTTGCCTTTTCATTTCGATGCCCAGAGCCTCAGAACTGGCTGGTATGTTTCTCATTCCTCTGACCAGGGTTACTGTTTTATAGTCCCATCCCGTAGCATGACTAGCATTGCAAAGATGCTAAGTGGGACACAAATCACTCACAAAGCCTGGGACGCCCGGCCTTCTGTATCCCACTAGAACCCTGGAGCGCCGCCCCCCCCTCCCCGCAACACCCAGGCAGCTCTGCCCGGCACCCGTCCCACACCAGACACACGCGAACTGTCCTGGAAAGAACTTACTTGTGTGACCCGGCTGTCCAGGGGGCCCAGGAGGCCCGGGGGGACCCGGGAGCCCGTCCCTTCCACTTGGTCCCGGCAAAGACGTGCCTGGAAACCCTTGGTCACCTTTCTGCCCTCTTTCACCGGGAAAGCCAGGAGCACCTGCCAGCTCTGGTACCGGGAAGCCTGAAACCAGAGCAAAATGTCACCATCATCGTGTGAGCTCAGCGTCTGCCACACAAATTTTCCTAACTCCGTTCAGGGTTAAATAAGGTGTGCCCATCACCAAGAGGGGAACTGCTCTAGGTAAGTAAAAACGAGCTAAATTTTCAGGCCTCCCACCACATGAAGGTTGCCAGGCAAATGTCTCCTACAAGTTAGCTTTAAGGAAAAGGACTTAGCACACAGACGCGAAAAACCTGTGAGTTTCTCTTGGTGCAAATAGTATTCCCACTGCATGAATGAAAAGGCTGTTGGGGCTCAATTCTATTTCCACGTAGAGGATAAGGCAGAAAAATGTCACCGAACAAAAGCAGAAGTGGGACAGGAGGCCTAGGGGATGGGAACTGCATTGGCAATCTACACGGAACAGCCAAAAAGTTAAGACAAATAAGGTGGTCTGGTGGAGCCTGAGGTCAGGCGTGAACGTGAAAGCCGAGTTCGGCTGCTGTAAATGTTACGGGACAAGATGGCAGGGCCCCTGGGATGCGCACCAAGAAGAGCCGGCAGAACACCGGCTCGGGGGCTGCTCTACCTTGGCCTCGAGGTGGGGGACTGACAGCCAAGGGCAGAGGCAGGACTGTCACACAGCCTTGAACCAAGAGCAGAGCAGCGCAGACACGAGGGATACGAGGGATGACAGGTCCCAGGAGCGGAACTGCAGCCATCCGTGACAAACCCACTCTTCAGTGCAGCAAGAACCGAAGGCGGTCCCTGGGGCTTGGGCTGCAGACCCAGGAGGGGACCCCGCGGCCTGGGGGGCGGGGCGCTGGGCCCGCGGCCGGGCTCCAACCAGGGGAGAGCAGATGAGGCCAGAGCAGTTTCAAAGACTTTCCCAACACCGTCAGTTAGGAGACAGTCGGGCAGATGAATGGTTTTGGAAAGTAAATGTGAATGCCAGGGGAGATAGGAAGTGACGGGCTCACGAGGAAACAGAAGCCCCAGCATGGTTCCTAAGCACAAGGAAGAAAGTGGGTGGAAACAGAATGGGGTGACTTTAGAGGCCGACCCAAAAACTCTGCTGGAAAGCAGGAAAGCGGGCAGAGAAGGCCCTGCCTGAGAATGGCTGAAGCAAATCCTCAATGCAGGACGGACTTGGAGTACAGTCTGTTCCAGAGACAAGGAAGGAGCCTGGGGGAAATTACAGCCAAAGCGCTGTCAGAAAGGGGAAAGCAAAATATAAGCAAAAGAGAATAAAACACAAAAATAAATAAAAAACAAAACCAAAGATGTAAGGATTCTAGGCGCTTGGCTGTGGTATCGATTCTAGGGCACATGTGGGTTTCCCTCGCAGCCTGTATGACCCACTCCAGGGACTGGGAGAGCGCGTACACACACATGTGCACAGACATGCACACACTCCCATGTGCACATGCACACATGCACACACGCTCACATGCACCCACTCACACGCATACACACATGCTCATGTGCACACACACGCACACATACATGCTCATGTGCACACATGCTCACGTGCATACAAACATGCTCACGAGCACACACACACATACATGCTCACGAGCACACGCACACATGCTCACACACATGCTCACATGCACACACGCTCACATGCACTCACACTCACATGCATACACACATGCTCACATGCACACACACACATGTTCACATGCACACACACGCTCATATGCATACACATACATGCTCATATGCACACACACGTACATGTTCACATGCACACACACACACAGGATCCAACACTAGCTAAGCAGCAGGTGTGATGCAATCACACACCAAGTTCAAGCAAGAGCTGTGGGATTCCACAGAGAAGAGGTGCTCAGATCAGTAAGGGAGACTTCAGCCCTGGATTCTAGTCCCAAGGGAGAAACAAAGTCACCCCACAGACAGGGACTGTGGGAACCGATGCTGAAGGGTCTGCCAGACGCTGCAGACCTGCATCTGGGGTGGGGGGGCAATGAGGCTGGGGGGCGTGAAGGGGCCTGCCACACACAGGATCTGCATCCTTGGGCAGGGGTGAGTGAGGCGGGGTGGGGGGGGGAGCGGGGCCTGCCAGACACTGGGGACCTGAGTGGAGGGGGTGTGGGTGGAGGGAAGGAGCCTGGGGGTCGGCGGGGGCAGGAGGCCGGTCCAAACCAGGGAGAGAAGTATGGGACTTGAGGAAGGCATGAGAACCCCCAGGAGCACACACCCGCAGGGCCGCCTGTGACTTACAAAGTAAAGGACCACAGCTGTGCACACACCTTGCTGTCATAACTAGAAAAACATGCACACGATCGCCAGCCGTTTCTGGCAGACCCTGGCATACACAACAAACATGTTCCGGACACGAAGCACACAGACGTTGTACAGTTATCTGAAACAGTCGGCCAAGGATACTCACCTGGAGGGCCTGGCTGGCCTTGTAATCCTGGGAAACCTTGAAAGAGAAGGGGAGAGTCAGACACCCCGAGCCCGAGCGTCTGTGCCCACAAGGCCCCGGGCCGGGCGCCAGGGAAGAGCGTTGGGGGAAACACAGCGCCCCTGGCCCCGCCGAGACAGGCAGAGATGGGCTCTGGGGGACCTGGCACCAGGACAAAGGACAGACCTGAGCAGGTCTGTCACCACGCGGTCGTGCAAGGCCTGTCAGTGTCACCAAAATGGGAGGGTGTAGGGTCGAAAATGGAGGAAAGGTAAAGGAGAAAAGGACAGAAGGGGTGAGGAAGGAGGAGGGAGGGAGGGAAAAGGGAGGAAAAGGGAAGGGGGAGGTAAGAAGGAGGAGGGAGGGAGGGAGGGGCAGAGGAGGGGGTTGGAGGGGGAGGTAGGAAGGAAGGGGGAGGGAGGGGAGAGGGAGGAAAGGGGGAGGGGGAGGTAGGGAGGAGGAGGGAGGGAGGGACAGAGTGGGGGGAGGAGGGGGAGGTAGGAAGGAGGGGCAGGAGGAAGGGCACAGGGAGGAAAGGGGGAGGCGGAGGTAGGGAGGAGGAGGGAGGGAGGGACAGAGGAGGGGGAAGGAGGACGGAGGAGAAACAGGAACTGACCTTTGGGGCCTGGCTCTCCTCTCAACCCTGGAGACCCTGGGTACCCCCGCTCTCCTTTTTCTCCCAAGGGTCCCGTGCCGATCACCTGGGGGCAGAAGAGAAGAGACCGAGGTGTGTGGGGGCAGCGGGTGGTGCGCGTCACAGAAGAGCAGAGAGAAAACTAACATCTTCCAGAGATTTCAGGAAAGGTGGAAGTAAAGAAACAGCCGTGGGGGAAGGGGAGGGAGGAGACAGTCAAGACAACACAGAAAACGGACATTCCACTGGGCCCTCCTGGCAGACCCTCTGCCCCCTGTAATATGACTGGCCCGGTGGGAGCTTTGCCAGGGAGGTGAGGTTAGAGAAACACCAATTCTGAGGTTTGGGTTTGGAATTTCTAAATGTCCCGACAAGCCATAAAACGAAGAGTCTACTTTAAAGAGGACTATTAGATTTTCCCGGGCAGTGTGGAACAGCACAGGCAGACTTCACTGGACCACAGTGGGGACGTCCTCGAGGGCCTAGGGACACAGGCCAACACCGTCAGCCTCATGACAAGGGAGTGAACTAGGTCACCCCATTTCTAAATCACAGAAATTCAAGGGAAATGGCAAGCTCAAATATTGCTTATTTCCCTTAAAATAGAATTTGGTAGCGGGGCGCCTGGGTGGCGCAGTCGGTTAAGCGTCCGACTTCAGCCAGGTCACGATCTCGCGGTCCGGGAGTTCGAGCCCCGCGCCGGGCTCTGGGCTGATGGTTCAGAGCCTGGAGCCTGTTTCCGATTCTGTGTCTCCCTCTCTCTCTGCCCCTCCCCCGTTCATGCTCTGTCTCTCTCTGTCCCCAAAAAAAATAAATAAACGTTAAAAAAAAAATTAAAAAAAAAAATAGAATTTGGTAGTGACGAAATGAACAGATTAAAATCCGCCGATGAGGCTACACACAGGCCACTCGAAGGTGGCTACCCGATCACAGGTACAGAAAGAGGAACCCCGAGCCTGTGTGGCGGTGTGAACGGCAGTCGGGGGGGTCCGTACTCTGCCGCAGGGACCCCAGTCCGGGAAACGCCCCCTAAGGAGAAGTCCCTGAGTGCCGCGCGGACACGCAGACATGTGCGAGCACTGGGCACCCCTCCACCTGCAGCAAACGAAGCAATGGGAACATTTTCATCGTTCCAAAGAAGACTCGGGGGGACAAAACGGGTTAAGCCAGCGACAGCACGGCTCTCTGGAAGGATACTGAAAACGGTCGTTCCCAGAGAACTTGCAAAAATGAAGAACGCTCACTGTTAAAAAGAAAAAGACGCTGCACGCACTGAGCACAGGTAGGTACAGCTACACCCGTGGACTAGAGGTAAAATGTTCTTTGCAGACACAAAAACTGTTGTGCTCCAGACAAATTATGGGCGACCTGTTTCTCTTCACACTTTGCCTAATGGGCCAGTTTCTAACGGTTTAGCTCGGTTTATCCATGGGCAGATCTCTCCATTCTCTGTGGCCAAGGGGATGCGGAAATAATCCAAATATAATAAAATGTAAGTGCCCAACTCCATGCAATACAAAGTACAAGTTTATTCTTTTCAATACTAAGCATCCTCTTTATATACAAATGTAAGTGCAGGAATGCCGTGGCCCCAACCCCCTTCTCTTCACTGTCAAACGCCCGCACAGACGACCAGACATTATTTTTACTCACGATTCCAGGTGGGCCTGGGGGACCTGCTTCACCTTTGTCTCCCTACAAAAGAAAAAATACGTGGCTTTTTCTGACGATATGGATTGTCTTGCAGAAAGCAGTGTTCAACTTCTTTTTTTTTTTTTTCCTGTTAAAATAAAGACTGTGCCCACTTACACTAAAATTATTTTCCTCACCGTGAGGACGGACCTTCAAGTGCTCCGGACCTGTCATAACAAACACGAATGCACTTCACTCTGCTTTGTGCAGCGTGCCGCGTGGAAATAAGGATTTCTACAAATCATAACCGGGAGCGCAATTATTAACAGGACGAAGGCGCTCACAACGTTTGCTGTGTTTGGTTGGTTGCATGCTCCCTTGGACAACTCGCATAGAGCCATCCGTGAGTTGAGTCAGAATGTGGTGGTCTTTCAATAAAATGAAATGCAATGGAAGCTTTTGATTTCTCAATGTATTTTCTTAAAGAAATCATGTTATTAGAGATTTTTAGGTGAAAGGTTGTCCGAGGCTGCCTCGGAGTCCTTGTAAAAGGATATTTATGGTTTCGCCTCTCTCCTTAAAACCCAGCATTACCTGAAAACGTTGGGGGGGGGGGGGGATAAATTCTGGTCACTCTGAGGCTTAATTTCACTCATATAAGAAGACAAACTCAACAAAATTAATCCTGTTATATCTAATGTTTTTATGTAAGCCATCATAATAGCATCTTTAAAAGTCCTAAGATCTGCACATAGTCCCTTAATGTAGTAGGAGTAAACCAGAATTCAATGTTTTGATTTTTCTTACCTGAATACGAGAAGAGGCTTTGGAAACATCTTTGGGACTTAAAAAATATCTTAGCTAATATATTCTAAACGGATTTACCTTTTAAAATCTACAAGATTTGACTTTTTTAAAAAAAAGTTACAGTACCAGTGAAGGATTTTTCCCTTACGTCCCTTTTCCTTGGCTTTCGTGAACGAACCGTGAGGTCTGCTCCCTGGTCTATGAGTCACCACTAGAAATATTTCCAAACTACTTCTTACTTCAGCAGAGATTTATGTTATCTAGTTTTCTGCCTACCACACTGACAAATATTTTTTAAGGTTTGATAGCTAGCAGTTGCCAAAAAAAAAAAACAAAAAAGGACCCCAGACAGATGGCTGTTCTTTTTCAGGGGCAATTTGGTGGCCTGTGGCAAAACTTTCAAAAAAGAGAGTGTAAACATTGACCCCCCCCCCCAAATTACACTTGTAGCAATCTGTGACATGGAAAGGAGCAGACAAGTGAGCACAGATACTTGTACCCATCCCCACGTGGGTGTGACCCAGATGCCATGCAGAAGGCCTGGGCACAGAGTACATTCCCATGTGGCCGTGCGTGCGGACATCCTTACCCGCGTCGTATCACTAAGCAAGGAGGCCAAGAGGCGTCACACATTACTATTTTACAGGGCGTACGTGTGTGTACGCACAGGGCAATTGTGCACACACAGGGCGTGGTTTTACAGGGTGTGTGCGTGTGGATACACGGGGCAATGGTGCACTCCGTTTCTGAGAGGGGAACAGAAACATCAGATAAGCTTTCTTTTCTTCACTCTTTCTGCCTTTTCAGCTGTTTTGTAGCCAGATAAAATTCATCTATTACCAAAAATAAGGCATAAAAACTTGAATGAGTGGAACATTTTATGTTCTTTTAAAAAGAATCATACACAGGGGTGCCTGGGTGGCTTGATCCATTGAGCACCTGACTTTGGCCCAGGCCATGATCTCATGGTTCATGGGTTGGAGCCCCACGTCGGGCTCTGTGCTGCCAGCTCAGAGCCTGCTTGGGATTCTCTCTCTCCCTATCCCTCTCTGCCCTTCCTCCACTCACACGCTCTCTGTCAAAATAAATAAACCTTAAAGAAATAAACAAAAAAAATTTTTTGAATAAAACATTTTTTTTTAATTTTTTTCAAATCACACACACAAATAAAACCACAAAATTAAGTTGTGATTTGCTCGTAGGGAAGGTAAATATTTTTTATTATTTGAGTCCACAGTCCTTTACGCTACGAACAACTTCTGGGCTGAACTACAAAATAAGGTAAAGCTCCAAGTAGTGTCACCACTGACCTTGAAACCTTCTCGTCCGGGGAGTCCTGGGTACCCTGCGTCACCTGGGAACCCCTGAAGTGAAACATGGAGAACAGTAATGAGCAAACAAGGGCAACAGTTTGTTCTTAAGAATTACAGAGAAATACGGGGGCACCTGGGGGGCTCAGGCTGTTAGGCGTCTGGCTTCAGCTGAGGTCATGATCTCGCAGTTCGTGGGTTCGAGCCCTGAGTCGGGCTCTGTGCTGACAGTTCAGAGCCTGGAGCCTGCTTCGGATTCTGTGTCTCCCTCTCTCTCTGCCTCTCCCCCCTCGTGCTCTGCCTCTCTGTCTCAAAAATAAATAAACATTTAAAAAAAAAAAAGTCTCGGGGCGTCTGGGTGGCTCAGTCAGTTGGGCATCCAACTTCAGCTCGGGTCATCATTTCACAGTTCGTGGGTTCGAGCCCCACGTCGGGCTCTGTGCTGACAGCTCGGAGCCTGGAGCCTGCTTCAGATTCTGTATCTCTCTCTCTGTGACCCTCCCCAGCTCACACTCTGTCTCTCTCTCTCTCAAAAATACATCAAAAAAAATTTTCTTAAATAAAAAAAAGTCTTTCCCTTTCGAAAGAAAGAAAGAAAGAAAGAAAGAAAGAAAGAAAGAAAGAAAAAGAAAAATTATAGAGAAATGCTTACTGGACTCCCTTTTTCTCCTTTTTCGCCATCTTTGCCAGGTTTTCCCTGTACAATGAAGATTTAGATGTTAGAATTTCATAAAAATAACAATAAATATGCTCTAACACCAAGGCTCTGAACCCCTACGTGAGCTAGCTGCCCACACCACACTAATGAGTAATGCGGTATACAGAGAATAAGTGTGGAGTGACAGCCAAAGAGGACTTTCCAGTTTTTAGAAAACGGAGCCGGAGTAGCCCCAAATCTCCCAAGATAACCATTACATTTGGCGTCAGAGCTAACAGCAGAGAGGTTTTCTGAATGGCAAGGGGCCAGTGGCAGGTAGGCAGAGGACTCGTTTTAATGGGGGTCTGCACGCATCATTTTCAGGGTAGGAGCAGGACGGGCTCAGGCCGCTACAAGCGGGTGGGTCTCCCGTCCCCAGGATTCAGGGGTGGGAAGCATCGGAACACCTCACGTCTAAGCCATGCAGTCTGGGCTCCGGGCGGAGCCCCGAGCAGGCTCAGGAGGCAGCCAAAAAGAGCACCCAGCACTCCGAGCAAGAGGACTGGGGGCTTTCAGTGAGAAGCCAGCAGGCGGGTGGCTGTCCAGAGAGCCCCCCAGCCCCAGCTCTCTGTGGTGGAAGGCCTCAGCCTTGCCGGGGGGATTTTCAGGTGGAGGTGGCCTCATCCTTCCTGCTACAAGGGCTTCGAGAAAGCCCTTCCGGAGAGGACAGACCTCTTCAACTCGTGTTTCTGTAAGTCTGGGATTCTAGGAAAGGGAGGAGAATGAGTTTACAGTCAGGAACAGAAGGACTTGGGAGGCACTTACTCGGGGCCCTGGCTTTCCGGGCTCCCCTTTCTCTCCAACCCCTGGCATTCCCTTGAAAGAACAGAAAGATTCATTAGGACATTTAAGTAAAATATTAAATTGAGTCGATATTATACTGAAGGTGAAGAAATTCATAACTTCAACCCAACACGTCGTGAACGTTCCCACAAAATGATGATAAACAAATAGGAATGTGGGCCTTACCTGAAATCCAGGTTCACCTTTCTGACCCTAAAAGAAGTTTTAAAAAGAGATCAAGAGAGTGAGCCATCAGGATTAACGGTTGTATTGATCTTGACACACCACACTGAACATGGAAAAGGAAAACAATGCCTTTTCCCGATACGTCAACAAGGAAATTCTCTTTGGTCTCCCGTGTTCGTGTCCTAACTCCCAGAAGGGTGTGGCTTTAGGAAGACCACGTCATTATGCTCGATCCACGGCAGCTGGGACCCTCCGCCCTCACCCTCAGCCTCTGTCCCTGCTGCAGACCCAGCCTGGCCTCAACCTGGTGCATCTAAGAAGCCCCCACGTGGAGCTCAGCCTTGCCCCAACCCAGTTCAGCTGCCTCTGCTCCCCCTATGCTCATATTTTGCGGGACGGACAATCTATAAACCTGTTTTCTCTGCATCCCTCCAATTTGTCCCAAATTCGAAAGCCGGCATTCACCTAAGAAAGTCCATCTCCTACCTTCTCTCCTTTAGTGGCAAAGTCTCCTTTTTCTTGAACCTGAGCTTGTCCTGGAACCCCCGGGGGCCCACTGACCCCTTGGTCACCCTGGTGAGGCAAAATAGAACATCTGGTTTTCAAAAAGGTAATCATACTCTGTTCTAATCTATCCCCGTCTCAGCACAAAATGCAGTGTCAGTAGGTAGATGGTACATTAAGGACACGAAGCCAGGAGACTCTCACCTCTCAGGGGTCAGGAAAGCCGCTACCTCAGGTAATAGGAATGGAACCTGAACATCTACGAGACATCTCTGCACGCGTGCATACGTGAGGACCGCACATGCACTTCTGCGGTACATGCATACGTAGCAGGACACAGAGGCTGTCCTCCCGCGTTTTGAGGGCACGGAGGGAAGGGTCACAGACTGCTAACAGCCTGAGAGGAAAGGACGTATCTTTAGGGGCACGAAAAGGAAGGGAACCATCGGGAATGTTCTCCCTCGGGAACTCGGACAGCTGGACGCAACTAGAAGTACAGAGAATCCCAGTCATCTCACGATGAATGAGATCCAAAACATTCAATTTGCGGGGTCACCTTCCTCGGAGGTTTATGGAAAGACTGGACCAAATCTGGGGTGAAACATGGAGGCCGCAGGTCAGCCCAGACCTGCCCAGGCCTCTGGTACACCTGGCGCCCACCGGTAGTGGTCTCTACACCGACTTGGGCTCCGATGGAGAAGAACGTGGGCCCCGTGGTAGGTGCTGCCACAGGCCCGGAATCCCCACTTGGCTGGTGCCCATGTGGCTAGTCTGACTCAGGGAAACTGGTGGAGAGATCACTGGAGGATCAGGGAGCCACCGCTGGCCTCCCTTCTCCCCTGCTCCAGTCTCTGCCTCCCTGCCTCTCCCGACTCGTATGACGGCCATCCATCTCTGCAGGGTTTAGTATAGCTGTGCTACTAACGTCCAAGTCCTAAATGCGCCTCTTTTATAATAAAGTCTGGGTCTGGCTTTATCACTGCCTGGGAACATTCTGATTGAATTCAACGCACAGGGAAGTAGAACTAGAATGGCCTTGTATTCTCTGCTGGTCAGACCACACGTAGAAAACCTCAGTGACTTCTAGCCATGCATTTTAAGGAAAACACTAATAAATTCAAGAACATGCAGAATAGGGGAACTGCGGTTGGGAAGGTCCAAGAGGAGGTCCAGAGGCTGAAATTCTATCATCCCTACAACTGTGATTTTAAACATAACGACACTCCATGGGATGCCTGGGGGCCTCAGTTGCTTGAACATCTGACTCTTGATTTCAGCTCGGGTCATGATCTCATGGGCGTGAGTGTGAGTCCCACATCAGGCACTGTGCTGACAGCACGGAGCCTGCTTGGGATTCTCTCTCTCACCCTCTCTTCCGCTCCCACTGTCTCTCAAAATAAATAAATAAGTTAAAAAAAAAATAAAAAATAAACGTGACAACAGTCCAGAGCCACGTGTACTCACCTTGTCGCCCTTTGGGCCTTGGAAACTTAAGCCCATTTGCCCCTGTTGATTAAAAATTAGGCTTCCGTTATTTGAGTTGTCCACTTTGCTCAAAATCACACAAAATGTAATGATAAGGTGGGGTCAAGGCAGGAGCTGCTTCCAACAAGTATCATAACATTTTCCACAAAGCTGTGTCCTGCGGTATTCAGTGGCTATTAAAAACGCTTTTTAAAGTATTCTTGAAAAAGAATTCTATAAAACCTTTTTTTTTTAATTTAAGGTTTTTAAAATGTGACTATAGGGGCGCCTGGGTGGCTCAGTCGGTTAAGTGTCCGACTTCAGCTCAGGTCACGATCTCACGGTCCGTGAGTTCGAGCCCTGCGTCGGGCTCTGGGCTGATCGCTCAGAGCCTGGAGCCTGCTTCCAATTCTGTGTCTCCCTCTCTCTCTGCCCCTCCCCCATTCATGCTCTGTTTCTCTCTGTCTCAAAAATAAATTAAAAATAAAATAAAATAAAATAAAATAAAATAAAATAAAATAAAATGTGACTATAGAAAACTAAAGGAAAGATCAACGATTCCAAAGTAAGGGACTGGTGAAAGGAAAGACAGAACAGATGGATAGATCAGACAGACAGAGAGATAGATAGATGATTGATAGACAGATGAACAGACAGGCAGATGGATGGATAGATGGATGGATAGATGGAAACGGATGAGTGGATAGATGGATGGATGGGTGGGCAGGGAGACAGATGGACAGATGATGGATGGATGGATGACGGACAGATAGAGGGATGGGTATACGGATACATGGGCAGGTGTGTAGACAGATGTTAAATAGAGACAAAAAAATCACTTTCTCAAACTGTTTATAGAGACTAAACAGCGAGTTATGGTGATTTTGTGGTAGGCATATACAAATGCTGAAGAAATTCAAATGAAAAATATATTTACCTTTTCACCTGGAGGGCCAGGAGGACCTGGAGGGCCCTGTAAAAAAGAGCATTTTAATTAAATATCATTCATAACCCTGGTAAGCTTTAAATGCTTTTTAATGAGGTTATCTTAAGATTCCCATGATTAACAGGATATTTGTTAAATATTTAAATTTTATTCCTGTGCTTCGGATCTATAAAATTTTGAAAATAACTAGGAATTAGTCCAGGACAATAATTACCAGGGATGGAAACACCTCAGAATCTTAGGCACTTCCCCATGAAATCCACTGACCCAACAATGTGCCCGGCTAACAGGTGATGACTTAAATTATCAGCCAAACTCTCTGAGAGCCCTGGGGTTTCCAGGTTGGAAATAACGTCACGTTTGTCTACTTTGGATATAACTACTTATCTTAAAAAGTTGAATGATTTCTTCAAGTGCATAGACTGTAGTGAAGTAAAAACCTTCCTGTGTTTGCAGCAAAATTTCAGAATGCTTTTTAATCATTAAAAAAAAAAAAGCCTAGTCATTCTCTTTCACAAAAATGAGTCCATTTATTTGCAAGAATATAAAAGAGGTTACTTTCGCAAGAATGGACATTAGAGTTGCTGGATTTGGAAGAAAGGAAGGAAGGAAGGGTCAAAGGGAGGGAAGAAGAAAGGGAGGGAGGAGGGTGGGAGGGAAGGAAGAAGGAAAGAAGGAAGGAAAGAAGGAGAGAGGAAGAGGAGGAAAGAAGGAGGGAGGAAGGAAGGAGAGAGGGAGGGAGAGGAAGAGGGAGGGAGAGAGGAAGGAAGGAAGGAGGGAGAGAGAGAGAGGGAGAGAGAG
>NW_024412405.1:2977804-2978204 GCF_014898765.1 Herpailurus yagouaroundi | reverse complement strand
GGGAGGGAGAGAGGAGGAAGGAAGGAGGGAGGGAGGGAGAGGAGGGAAAGAGAGAGAAAGAGAGGAGGAGGGAGGAAGGACGAGGGAGGGAGGGAGGAGGAGGGAGGGAGGGAGAAAGAGAGGAGGAGGGAGGGAGGGAGGAAGGAAGGAGGGAGGGAGAGGGGAGGGAGAGAGGAGGAAGGAAGGAGGGAGGGAGGGAGAGGAGGAGGAGGGAGGGGGAGAAAGAGGAGGAGGGAAAGAGAGAGAAAGAGAGGAGGAGGGAGGGAGGGAAGGAGGGAGGAAGGAAGGGAGAAAGGGAGGGAGGAGGGAGAAAGAGGAGGAGGGAGGAAGGAGGAGGGAGGGAGGGAGGAAAGAAGGAAGGAGGGAGGGAGAAAGAAAGGAGAAGCGAGAGAGGAGGAGG
>NW_024412405.1:2880979-2977704 GCF_014898765.1 Herpailurus yagouaroundi | reverse complement strand
GGTGCATCACTCATCACCAGGGCGCAAGGCACTTGACAAGTAGGGAAGTGTTGTTACTGCCAAGTGTCTCGTGCTCCCAAACGGTACGAGTGGGGGACATGGGCCCTCCTCCTGGGAATCACAGGCTGTGCAGGAGGCTGGCAGGGAGCAGAGCCTCCGGGGGGCTGCCTCGGGTGCTCGCCCTTTATCACAAGCACGGCGCAGTCCCCGCCGCCGCCTGGTCTGTGTCCACAGCCGCCCGCGAAGCCGGGCCCTCTGAGATGACTGTTCCTATGCGTCCGCGGGCAGGGCACAGTGGCCTTGTCCAGCTCTGAGCTCAGCCTCCTCCAGCCACAGTATCATCGGCAGCCCCCCAGCCCCTCCACCGGTGAGGGTGCCGTGTGTGGGGGACGACCTGGCCTGCACTACGGCTGCCATGGTTTTCCCCAGGGACCCCAAGTGCCAGCCACACATCTTCCCAAGAAGCTCTCTCTCCCGATCCAAATTAAGAGAGATCGCGACACTGTAAAGGTTTCAAGAAATCGGATTTATTTTCACAAACACAGTGTTGTTCACTGAATGAGCGACTCCAAGAGACATCCTCCCCCAAACTTACTGGTGGTCCGGTAAATCCTGGGGGGCCGACAGGACCTTGCAGCCCTGGCAGTCCCGGCGAGCCCTGCAATTTAGTGAAAATGCGAGAATGAGATGGGAGCCAGGAAGAGACACTGCATGTGCTTGTAGTGATTTAGCAAACGCTTACTGGTGCTCCTGGGAGTCCGGGAAATCCTCTTTCGCCTTTCAACAGGGTCCCAGGCACGTGGCCAATTATTTCACCTGGATCCCCCTAGGGGGTGAGCAAAAAAAGGAAAGAAAGTCACGAAAACTGACATTCGTAGAAAGAAACCGAGAACCCGTTGCGTGAGAGGCGAGCGTTAGTGGTGCCGAATCAGCCCGTGTCTGGGATTGAGAGCCCGTCTACGCTTGAAACACACGCACTGGCCACGTCCACGTTCGCCACGTTCACTGCCACTGCCTCCATGGCCAGCGTCAAGCGCCACGCTTAGGTGGACTTGGCTGTGCCAGGACTGGATGTGGAGGCGTCACACGAGGAGCCCCCCGCTTGTGCGTGGCCGTGCCCCACGCCTGAAGACAGAGCGCAGATCAGGGCCGAGGCTCCGTCTGTTCTCATGCGATAAGGCTTATCTTTCACAAACAGACCCAGGATGAGCATCTGTATAAAACAGGCTGTGATTTCATGTGTCTGCTTGGCCAGGCCACAGTACCCAGATGTTCAGTTAAGCCCCAGTCTGGATGTCCCTGGGAAGGTATTTTTAAGATAAGATAACCATTTACATCAGAAGCCTCTGAGTAAAAGGAATTATTCTTCTTAATGTGGGTGGGCCTCGTCCAATCAGCTGAAGGCCTCAAGAGGAAGAGAAAAAAAACAAAAACAAAAACCCTGGCCTTCCCCAAGAAGAGGAAATTCTGTCTCCAGACAGTCTTTGAACTGGGACCCTGGCTCTTCCCCGGGCCTCCAGGATGCTCTCCTGCGGATTCTGGACTCTCCAGGCCCCCACAATCTTGCAATTCCTTAAAGTAAACCCCTCTACCAGGATGTACGTCTGTGCCTGTACGTGTGCAAACACACACTCCATACACACACCCTACTGGTTCTGCTTCTCTTCAGAGCCCCGACTAAAATACAGGACTATCGTGAGGATTCTATTTCTCAGGTTTTCTCAGGGACACAGGGACACAGGGACACTCCACCTCATTCGGATATGTGGTCGTCTGCAGTGTGGCTGTTGAAAAAAAACCCGGAACTTGTCCTTTTACAGGGCTGCTCTCAACACCCAGATGCCCCTGCCCCCCAAACTGCTCTGCAGCACGCAGGGGGGTGGGGAGTGGGCACATGCTTTGAGTCATCTCGGTGTGACCACAGCCCCCGGCCACATCACCACCCACCTGTCTGGACCTGTGGGCCAGGTTCCTTTTGCGTCCCTCCCCCCCCTCCCCGGTCCCAGAGAAGAATGCTGGAGGGGCTGGGACAGAGCTGAGCACCTGCACGGATTCACTCCGAGCTTGCTCAAGGTGCGAGTGTGGATGAAGGACAGGGACCCATTATTTTGGACGCCGCAGCGGGAGGGGCTCAGGGCTTCTCCTCCTCACCATGTGCAGAGGGTCCGGGGCCACCCTGACACAGGGACAATCAAGCTGACGAAGCCCATGGTTTGGCTCTGAATAAGGGGGGTGGGCAGGACACCAAGGGTCTCACCTAAAGTAACTGGGGTCTTCCTGCAGGAATTATAGAACTTATAAGACAGTGTCTCCAGATCACAGGCCACAGAACAAGATGGTGGTATTCAAGTGAAACCACAGAGATTAAACACGGTAACAGTCTGAGTATTTCTGCCCACGGCTCTGGAAGAGGAGTGTCACCCAGTCTGTCTACACAGACAATTAATCTGGACTGGACTCACATCACTCACATCGCACCATGCTCCCTGTTTCTGCTTATTTCTGATTCAGAAACTGCACCTGGTGTCTAAAGTTTACCTCCCAAAATTTAAGTTTGTGCCTATGACTCAGACACTCTTTGAACAGAGCAGGGTTTAGACAAACGCATTACCAGGCCACCAGTTGACCCAAGGACATACAGTGAAGCTGTGTCTACAGCATCTGCTCTATGTAGGCACCCGTGATGAACCCAGTCGAGTGTAAGTACATACCTTCATTCCTGGTAACCCTGGTGGTCCCTATAAAAGAAAAGGCTGGTATTAGTTTTGTTTCTCTCAAAACAGCATTAGCATTAGGACAGAAGTGCAAAAAAAAAAAAAAAAAGGGGAAAGAAAGTGAAGAAGAGAATTTTTTTTCATTTTTTAATGTTTGTTTATATTTGAGAAAGATAGTGGGAGTGTGCGAGTAAGAGAGGGGCAGAGAGAGAGGGAGACATGGAATACGAAGCAGGCTCCAGGCTCTGAGCTGTCAGCCCAGAGCCCGACACGGGGTTTGAACCCATGAACCGTGAGATCATGATCTGAGCTGAAGTCGGGACACTTAACTGACTGAGCCACCCAGGTGCCCCAAGAAGAGAAGAATTATAATGGAAGAAAGAAATGATGCTATACTCACAGGATTTCCAGTGAATCCAGGCAAACCCGGAGGCCCCAGAGGCCCTGGCTCGCCCTGAGGGGACAGCAGAAAGTCACTCGGGTGTGTGGCCAGGCACACAGCACATCCTCCCAGACGCCCACACCAGGTACTTTGTCCTTCCCTTCACAGATCCTTCACTTGTTGGGACCCCCTAACAATTACCTGTTGGCAGCTACCCTGCTCAGTGCTACTTGGTGACAGGAGAAATACACATGAGAATATAACGGATAGGGACAAGGGATAATAATAACATTTCCTTATTTGCTTCAGCAACAGATTAGAGGCAAGAAATTTAGTGTTTATAGCAATCGCAGGATAAGAGTCCACAAAAAAGGCACAGATTTGTCTTTTGTGAATATTAAATATGGGGAAACTGATTTCCTCATCAATTAAAGGACACTTTAAGGCGAACAGCTTTCCATCTGTGGCAACGAAAACCGTGTCATAGGACTTCTCAACACGAGTCGGGTAACCAGAGCACGGGAGGAAGGGCTTGTGTTCCAAATTTACCTTTGTTCCATTGCATCCGGGGATACCTGGAGGACCGGGGGGGCCATCTTGGCCGGGAATACCCTGCAATTAACAAAGTGAAAAGTAGCCAGAACAGAGGATCACATGATGGTGGGGTCACGCACATCAGAAGTCTCCTTAAGGAAGCATACAGGAAGTTAGATACATACAGGAAGTCCTGGGTTTCCCGGGTAACCTGATGCTCCTGGGGGTCCCTGTAAGGATGGAAACGAGAGAGTGCAGTGAGTCGGGGGGACCCTCGTCTCCTCCCACCACACCCACCTGGCTGAGGGTGTCACACCCTTGTCGCTGGGGCTCAGAGCATCCACCCTAAGCACACACTGAACTCTGGGGGCAGGCAGCTGAGGGCCCGGCCCCCGGAAGCAGCAACTCTATACCAAAAGCTGACGCTAATTACAGCAAAACCTTGGCTTGCAAGTCACTGGTTCTGCGAGGGTTCCACAAGACGAGCAAACACCTCTAATACATTTTAACTTGATAAACGAGCGGTGTCTTGCAATACGAGTCCTTCGTGACACCGAACGTCACATGATCACAACTGAGCCTGTGGTTCTTGAAATCCACTTTGATACACGAGTGCTTTGGATGACAAGTGTGTTTCCGGAAGGAATTATGCTCACAAACCAAGGTTTTACTGTACTTCTAAGACCAAGGCTGCACAGCCACAAAATAACCCTGTCCTCATTCCACACTTTGTGATTTGTAGGTAAAATATATTCTTTATTATGTGTATAGTGTGTATGTAAACATGCACGTTATATACGTAGTATACGTATACAAGTTACGTGTATACAAATATAGACACAATCTACATTAAAATCGCAAACTGCTGGGAAGAAGCATTTGTAAGAGAACTCGGTTCACTGGTGGGGGGTGGGGGGGGCAGCCCAGTCCTTCCCAGTGGAAGTCTGGATCTGCTCCGTCACGGGCACCCCCGGGGCCATTTCCTCTACCTCCTGCCCAAGGTGCCGGGGACTGTGTCAGAACAGCGGAATGAAACGTTTACAGCGCCTCTGTTTCTCTGCTTTCAGAACATGCTTTCAGAGGTCTTCCTCTTTGCATTTGCCAGGAATGGAAGGAGCAAAACCAGAGTGCAGTGTGAAGAAGGAAGACCCAAGTGAGCACTGAGAAGGTTCGCCCTTTTCTCGATAATGGCAGCCCTTTTCTTCCATGACTTGTAGACATGTCATCGCCCCTCCCCCAAAGCACACCGTGTGTGCGAGAACCCTCTGGAAGAACAGAACCGACGGGAAAAGCCACCACAAGGGCGGGGGTCGGAGCAGGGGGCTCACGTCAGCCCCCCCCCCCCGGCCCCGCGCGGTCGGAGCTCTGGGAAGATGGACGGGCAAGGATGGGGGGGCAGAGGGGGCGCCCCTCAGGGCTGCTGGGAGGTGAGAAGGGGTGAAGGGCCCTCAAGCGGAGGCATCACTGTATCACACATCACCACAGCCTCACGGACTTAGGTGACAGGTGTACTCACCCTTGTCCCCTTTGTTCCAGGCAGTCCGGGTTCTCCAGTGTCACCCTGCAAGCAAACAGAAGTGCCACCGTGACAAGAACGTGGACCACCTTAAACTCACACCCTCCTCCCCGCAGTGGCACGGCCAAGCTTACCTTCTGTCCCGGGGGCCCCTGTGGCCCCTCCGGTCCTTGCATCCCGGGGAACCCGATGACACCCTGCAAGCCCGGGAGGCCTCTTTCGCCCTGCGGGGGAGAAGGAGCAGGTCAGAAGGGAGGTGCACTGGCAGAAATGGAGGGAAGGGATCGGCACTCACCCCTGCCACGACCGTCCAGCACCGCACAAGTCCCTGCGGGCACCTGAAGGTCCACGCTCCAAACTAACTCCCGTTCCAGGAGGCTTTTCTCCACTGTGTGCCAAGCTCTTTGAGCACAGGAGTGCTCACCTCCGACACCTGGGACAATGCTTTCTATGTTCTATATTCTAAATGCTCAATAACTTACCGGGTAAATAAAATAATGGCTAGTTGGGTTTTATTCACCGAATTGATTATGCTGTCATTCAACTAGCGGGATCTTATTATCGGCACGTGCGGCCCTGAGAATCTGTAAGCAGAGCATCACAGTTTTCCTTCGGATTCCTAGGAGGTGTGTAGGCAGAGCTCATGGTGTGAGCTTCCACACGAGATGCTGAGACCTCTCTGTGCCATCAACAACCGGACGATGGGCTTTCAAAAGTGTCCTTAAAAAGTGTTTGTTTGCAAAGGCACAAAGTTTAGTTAGAGTCTCTGTCAATGCTCTTGGAGCAAAAAGAAATAAGAAACATTGTTTTTAAAATACTATCATTCAATTGGGGGGGGGGGGGCCTGGGTGGCTAAGTCCATTAAGCATGTGACTTTGGCTCAGGTCATGGTCTCACAGCTCATGAGTTTGAGCCCCGTGTCAGGCTCTGTGCTGACAGCTCGGAGCCTGGAGCCTACTTCAGATTCGGTCTCCCTCTCTCTCTGCCCCTTCCCTGCTTGCCCTCTATCTCTCTCTCAAAAATAATAAATAAGCATTAAAAAAATTTTAATAAAATAAAAATATAAAATATTATCATTCAGTGCAAGTGCAGGTGGTCGTAATACACTCAAAAGGAAAAAGAAAGGTCCAAATGTCTGGGGTTCTGAGCCCGAAGCTGGCGCTTGAAGGATGAACACAAAATAAGTATGTGAAGGGGCGCCTGGGCGGCGCAGTCGGTTAAGCGTCCGACTTCAGCCAGGTCACGATCTCGCGGTCCGTGAGTTCGAGCCCCGCGTCGGGCTCTGGGCTGATGGCTCAGAGCCTGGAGCCTGTTTCCGATTCTGTGTCTCCCTCTCTCTCTGCCCCTCCCCCGTTCATGCTCTGTCTCTCTCTGTCCCAAAAATAAATAAACGTTGAAAAAAAAATTAAAAAAAAAAAAAAAAGTATGTGAAGAAAAGAGAGGAGTCACTGAGCCTGGAAGGTGGGGAACAGGCAGCGATGAGGGCGATCTCAGTCGTGTGAGCACAAGAAACTAAAAAAAAATACAACCAGCACAAGAGTAAGCAGAACATCAGCGTTTGACCCGGAAACAGGATTTCTCCCAGAGGCACCAGCGAGCCCGTGACCTGATGCCACGACAATGAAGGAAGATCGCCACACTCAGACTGCCAAGATAAAATCACCCACAATCGCGACCTGAAATCATGAAAACTTGTGTGCTTTACAGTATGTGGACTTCACTGCAATCTTCCAGAACAAAGGGTGCAGATGAAACAGCCATCGCCAGCTGACTTGAAAAAGCAGACGGTCCTATGGATTACTTAGCACCCAGTACTTTCTCAGTCATATCGGCCCAAAGCAAAACTAAACAGGCGAGCTATCCGGTATACAACATAAGCATTAACCCCCAGAAGAGCAGGTCCCCGAGAGTTACTGGAAAGTTTCACCGTCGTACAGACGGAGGGAAACAGGGCAAGGGGTCTAGGATCTGCCCTTCTCTCCACACCACTGGCCGGTCCTGGCATTGCTGGCAAATTCAGCACCTGTTGCATTTTTAGAAGCGCAGAATGGGGCTCTGAGCTTGGGACTTCCACCGCCGCCCCCCCTCCGTGGACCGCAGGATCAGCTGGAAGTGGAAGTCGGGAGTCCAGAAGCAGCGTGTGAGCAAATGTGCAGATGAGTGCTAACTCGAGAAGACACAATGAAATGGTAAAGGGATTCAAGAAAACTAAGCCGTGCAGCCTGGCACAGCCCTCAGGACAGCAGCGTCCAGAGACTCCACCCAGAGGAGCAAATGCTAACGTGCCCGGAGCCCTCGGCACAGGATTCGACACGGCTGGCTCCTCCTCCCGAGAACTGGGACAGCCGGCAAAGGAAAGCGTTCTCAGACCAACACCTGTTCACATGGAAAGCTACTCAAATATATTCATTCTTACACTGAAACATAATGAACCGTGGGCTCCAACCACAGAGAGCGCTGACCATAGAGATGCTCCGTCATCGTGCCCACCTCCTCGCTACTACTCGGATGTGGGAAAATTCTACCTGAAACAGAATAGAACTGAACTGCCAAGAGCTGGCTGAGAAAAATACATGAACACCGAGTTGTGTCTCCCCAGATAACCTAATAGGACATCGGAAGGACGTGTGAGAGGCACATCGATGTAAGAGCCTTCCCATGTATTTGGTGGCATATTTTTAGAACTTCATTAGTATTTGGCTCTATCGCTATGAGACCCAGTGCAGAGAAGACTTTATAATTCTCATTTTAACCATGGAACGCATGGAGGCTGAGAGCCAGATTCGCTGAGTTCTGCAAGTTTCTCACTGAGTCAGCGCTAAAGCCAAAAATAGAAATGAGGTCAGCCTGCACCACAGTGCATGGTTTTTCTAGGTCACTAGAGCAAGCTGGTTCCCAGCAAACTGTTGAACGATTCACCAACGTGAAGTTCGCCCCTCTTATGTCCATTTCACAGACAGGGACGTTAGGATTCTGACACGGAACTGACTTGTCACATGTCACCGGGTGACCCCTGCACGCTGCTGGGAACAGAACACAGAAATCAGACTCCCAGTCTTTGCTTACACCACAAGAACACATTCTTTCCCAAATGTCCCTGGAACACTTAAGCAATCCGTATATCCCAAGAGTTTTGGAATTAACTAGCTACGAAGGAAGTGACTCCTCCATTGACATGGTTCTTGTTATCTCCCACGTATTTTTTTTTTTTAACTTTCCCACTCTTTTTGTTCAGACAAGAGTGCACATGAATAATCCAATATCCCGTGCCCCGTCCAAGGCTATTATGGGCACCCGAGCAGAGCCAGCAGACAGGATAAACGTTCAAACAGCTATACAGTTAGCTGGCACACAGCGTGCGCGGAATGCAGGCCAAATTACTCCTCTGAGCTTTCAGCAAATCCCCACTGTCGTTGTAGGAAGCGTTGGCTGATCCAGACAGACAGTGCAGCTGTAGAAGTAAGACCTTGACTGTGGCCACCCGTACACTGGGGGTCAAGGCAGGAGGGGTTGTGCCGTCAGCGTCCCTGAGAAACAGGACCGAGTCATCTACACCCCACGATGCGGTAAAGGCAAAGGCCAAGGGGCGCCTGGGGGGCTCAGTCGGTCGAGCGTCCGACTTCAGCTCAGGTCATGATCTCACAGTTAGTGAGTTCGAGCCCCTGCGTCGGGGCTCTGTGCTGACAGCCCAGAGCCTGGAACCTGCTTCAGATTCTGTGTCTCCCTCTCTCTGCCCCTCCCCTGCTCGCGCTCTGTCTCTTTCTGTCTCTAGAAAATGAATAAATGTTAAAAAAAAACTTTTTTTAAACAAGGCAAGGTCCAAAAGGCCATGGCGGCCACCTAACCCGTACCAGGCAGAAATGGAACCCCCGACCACTGTTCATCACAGTAATGAGCATCTCCAATGGAGGGAAGACCAGAGAAGCTGGTAAAATATGACACAAAAGTGTGGATGCAATTGCATTTCATACTTTTATTCTCCAACGTCAGTGCAACTGTATTAGATTCATTTTAAAACGTCTATGCATCAACAGCAGAACCGATTACCAATGTGTCCTCAAATGATGGAATTCAGAGTTTGAAGAGGAAGAGCAAAATGCCATCATTATAAAGATGAAAGAATACAGCCATGGAGAATAATCCTGGCATCGAAATTAGCCATTCTAAATTAGGCATGAAATACAGTTTCATGCATGGAGTAACTTACAAATTTTGCATAACGTATGTATTATCTAAAGCAAGGACATACTTTTAAAACTCCATCAGATAGGAGGATAAAAGATTCTGTTATAATATCAATTACTCCCCTTCCTCTTAAAATGCTTATGGAAACAAGCTCAAGATGGAACTCCAACGCTAGGACGTGACACCCCTTCCTGTCCAAGTCAGAAAAATCCAAATACAAACGAAGCCCCCGGGTTGGCTGAAATTGGAAGAGTTGCAAAGCTTCTAACTTCGAAGGGTAATACAGTTACGAACCACAAACACTGAAGTTAACACAACATAAACCTAAAGTAAGCGGTCAAGTCCTACTATCAGAGGCCGTAGCATGCCTGTTTCAAGAGTCGGCATGGGATCACATCCTTTTAGTTAAATTTTAAATTAAGTTTTCAAAATGATATGACCGAGGATCTTTACAGTGCACAGAAGCACAAGAAAAGTGTGTCCCGAGCACCAGGCTTCCTGGCCCCAGGAGGGCCGACTGCAGGGGGGTAGAGCCATCCACGCGCTTGGGTTCATCCATCACAAAGCAGAACGGACCTCACAAGCGGTGTCAGTTGGAGACATTTTGTAGCAGGGTTTCCACCTCTTAGAAGTAAATACAGTGAGATCGTTTTTTTAATTCACCGTGATCGGCACCCTCTCTGAATTCGCTAAAATCGCTGAGCGGATGGATGAACTAGCCAGTAGCGAACCACGCTCGTATGGGCCTGCGCCCTAGAAACTTAACGCATAGTACAGGATGGTGACTGGGCCACAGGGCCCCTTTCCAGGTCTGAAGCCATGCGGGCGCCGTGGGAACCCCGGCTGACATATGTGCCTGCGGCCGGAGCAGCCACAGAAAAAGCAAGCTGTGATCAGGACAGGACCCCGGATCAGCTGTTTCTTTCTGTCACTGGGCGCCTGGAGGCTTCCATTTCCAAGCAAAGCTGCAAATGAGTGAAGGAATGAAAGCATTCACTTTTGGAGCCAGGACTCACCAAGAACTCAGCGATGGGGAAAAGATTTCAAATGACGGGTCACAGTCAGTCAATGGGTGACATGGGGACTCGGCCAAAAATTCCACAAGAGCAATTGCTGAGCCCAACAACCATCTGCGGGGCCATTTCCTGAATGCCGACAGTGGGAAAGTGGTGGGAAGTGTCACGGGGTCCTGGAAAAACTCTGACGAGGCCCCACTGGGAGCTCCGCCCACACCACGAGGCCTGCCACCGTGGTGGGACTACCGCCCTGGCGCCCCGGCTGGAGGGGAAATACACAGCTGGAGCCCTGAACACGCTTTCCAAAGAGGAGGACATAAAGACTGATTCTCCTTTGCAGTAGGAGACACGTACCTGGATTCCTACACGAACACGCGTGTGTTAATTTAACGTATACTATGTTTCTTGAGTGAGTTAAAGATGGGGCGAAGACTGTTCCACGTGACCACTCCATCACTGCTATTGTTTCTTGCATTTTAAAATTTTAGTGTTGAAGCAGGAGAGAGAAAAATGCTGCTCAAAAAGCCTGGCTACTGATCTTTATCTTCTTCCCCAAACTCTCTCTTTCTCTCTCCAGCCCTCGCTGATGTTCAGCTCAAAGGTCAATATTCAGAATCTTTACGTTGCAGCTCTCCAGCAAATATGTGTTAAGAGCTTGAGCAATTATATGGGGAGGGGGAGTAAAGATGAGCATTTAAGAGGTTGTTTCTAGAAACGAAGGCATTTCTAGAACGTCCTTTACAAATTCAAGGGAAGAGAAGACTCGGAAACGTGTTGGGGAAAAAAAAAAATCCCCCAACCCGTGACCTTGGAGTTCATGACCTCATGTGCTGTCAGATCCATTCCATTCCAAGGAGGGTTCTGGACCCATCCTGCCTCTTCTAACCCCACCCACCTCTTGCTACATGGCCACCACCAGGCTTATGACTCTGGGGCTGCAGATGGTCGGGTCTGCACGGAGAATGGGGCAGACCTGCATGCTGAACCGTGGGAGGGCAGCTGGCTGGGAGCCCTTTCCCCTCTGCAGCTTTACGTGGGTCATTCTGCCACCGGCTTCCTGGGCAGGAACTCCCAACCCTGCGGAGAGGATCCCTCTTGTGGATAAGGCCCACCTAGGCCCAGCTGATGGCTCCCCAGCTTCAGACAGCCCACAGATACAGCACTTCTCCAAGTCTCCATGTTCAAGGACAGATTTCCTTTGGATAAATCCTGATACTGAAACATTATTTGAGCCCACGATACACTCTAGCAAAATTCTCGGCATTTCAGCACCGCCGTGAAGCCGGCTGGTGGAGCCAAAGTCTCAAATCGTGCGTAACACAAAACGAGCAGGAGGACGGTTGCAGGGGAGCGCACAATATGGATGTGTGATTAATCAACATTGGCAACGAACAGAACCCTCGATACTTTCTGACCTGCAAAAATCCACTTTGTACATCAACTTGGAAGAAAACAAAAAAGGAATTACAGAGAGTTCTTCACGAAATACTTTCTACAGAACCATCATTCAACGCAAGAATAACGTGAAAGAGTCCTAGGTGTTGTCTTCATAAATTTAAACTGCTCGCCTACAGCCATCTAAGAGCCAAACGTCCGACTTCACCCTTCCAGTGGGAAAAACTTTCTAAAAAGCAAAATCAAGTGCTGACAAATTGTTAGCAGAAAAAAAACAAAAACAAAAACAAAACGACAACAACAAAAAAACCACCTTAAAATCTTCCAAAGGCCCCTAGGACTTGTAAAATTTCCTGACATGTCTCCCTAATTAGAGCTGAATACTGCGGACAGCGGACATGCTCGAAAGCCGTAAGCGGTAGCCAGGATCTTCAGCGGCAAACGTGTGCTTCAGAATTTGTCTCTTACGCTCTCTCTGAAAAACCAGGCTAACATGCTTTCGTTAAGTCTCCCTCTGAAGCAGGCATCTGCTCAAAATACTTTGAAGTGTAAATATTTTAAGCCATTCCCCTGAAGTAGTCAGCTGCCCAAACTGGGAAGAGGAGAAACAGTGTGATAACATTTTCCCCAAGTGCTGTGGATGTATTCTGCCAAATCCCGCATATACATTTCCTGGTAAAGTTGACCTTCACCCATAGCTCATGCCCATTTTCCCAGCAAACTGCAACCAAAGGCCGTTCGTTCTCTGGGAAACATTTGTCCCTCCCGACCTCTATTAACTCATTCAAATTTCAAGGAGAAGGTTCAAATTTCTGGATGGGTTCTCCTGTAGCCTCCCCCCACCCAGGAGCCCTTCACTCACATGCGCTTTTGTCCCCCTCCAGCCTACACCCTGGTTCTCCGCCGCCTCCCCGGCCAGGGTCCCCGCCTCAGGGAGCACCCAGTGGGGCTCAGAGATGGAATGTTCCCATCTGAAACGTTTGTATTCATACCCCACCCCTTACCATCCCCCAGCACCCGACACATCCCCGGATCTCAGCCAAACATCCCTTCCTTGGGGAAGACCTTTTAGATGCAGGTGATCTGAAGAAGACAATTGCACCTAACTAATCCAGCTCAATTAAGAGGCAATAAACAAAGGGGGAATGGGCTTTTAGAGACGCGTGTAAAGAAAGCCCCACAACTCTGGCTTCCCACCACAAGGGGGCGCTAGGGGACTACGCTGTCTTCAAATTAAACCCTTCTGGAACCTGAAGCCTTCAGCCTTTTTTACTATTCATCATATTAATGGACTAATATTAAATATTCAGTGCTGTTGAAGATCTTAGCATGGGCACAGTTCAGAGAAGTCAGTTTGATAAGGCCTAAAAGATACAATACCCAGGGAAAGAGAGAATTTTACTTAGAATTAAAAATGTAGGGGCACCTGGGTGGCTCAGTCGGTTGAGCATCTGACTTTATCTCAGGTCATGATCTCGCGGTTTGTGGGTTTGAGCCCCGCGTCGGGCTCTGTGCTGACGGCTCGGAGCCTGGAGCCTGCTTCGGATTCTGTGTCTCCCTCTCTCTCTGCCCCTCCCCTGCTCACGCTCTCTCTCTGTCTCTCAATAATAAATTAAAAAAAAAAAAATTAAGAATTAAAAATGTAATTAAAATTAAATATGAGACTAGTAGCCTGAACATGAAGGCTATAACATGGCAGGTGAGTGTTGATGAACCCACCAGTAATAAGAATGGTGGCTAGTTCTCAGTTTGCTTCTTCCATTCATTTTATAAACTGAGTACTTGAATCGAACAATAATACAGGAAAAAAGTAAATTCAGCTTTCTAAATGATGGCATGAAAATAGCACACACGGAAAAAATTTTAAATCCCTACAAAACATTCATAAAACAGGTAGAGGCTGACAGGAGAATTTCTTTAAAGGCTTTTCTTTGGTCCCTTCTACTTCAAGTTTATAGGAAACACATACATAAGGTGATTTAATCCATTCTGCTGATCTTTGCCATTTGTGAAGGCAAAAAATTCATCCAATTTTTAATGGCTTCCAAAAAACATGATTAACATCTCCCTTGCTGAAAACTTGATTTACTGACATGGAGCTCGTGTGAAAATCAGAACTGTAAATGCCTGTGCCTAATCCTACTACCTTCTGTTCTGTCTGTCATACACAGACTTAAAGATTGTGTTTTAAAGCAGAAAACAGTATAGACGTAAAAGGTAGCTCTATTGCGGCTCGGACCCTCACCGTGGCTGTGGACGGTTGTGCATGTTACACACTGCAGCGAGTACAGGGTGAAATCCAGCTGCAGCTCAGCACTGGCCCGGCGAGGGGAGGGGGCGCTGGTCCAACAGGCACAGAGCTGGGCAAAACTCAGTAGCAGCAAAGCCACCAAGCTAGAAATAGACCCTACAAAGGGGTTCTGTTTATGAACGAATGCTTACAAAGCTGCACTCCGGGGAAAGGGAATAATCTTGCCTAAGAGGAGCTGTGCTTCCACTCACCAGCACAAGTGCCTTTTCTTCTTCTTCTTCTTCTTTTTTTTTTTTAACATTCCATGGGATTTATCAAAATTCTATGTTATACCTTGACGATTGAGAGAAGGAGAGACACCGCAGGAAAATAACTAATTGACAGCAAAGTAACAAGGTTATTAAGAAGTAACAGAGTTAGCAGCTCTGGAGGATGTGGACAGAAAAAGTACATCTTTTTCTCAAAAGACACTTTGCAGGGCGCCCAGGGGGCTCAGTCAGTTAAGCGTCCGGCTTCAGCTCAGGTCACGATCTCATGGTTCATGAGTCCAAGCCCCTCATCAGGTTCTGTGCTGACAGTGTGGAGCCTGCTTGGGATTCTCTCTCTCCCCCTCTCAAAAATGAATAAACATTTTTTTTAAAGAAGATACTTTGCTCTGTTTTCACTATCGCCAACCACCTTGAGATTTGGAGAGATGGCTTCCATGTTGTCAGCAAACTTGAGAAAGAGCGATCAGTGCACAAAACCTAAACAGCCTTAGAGGGTTTTCATGTTACCATAATGAGGATGTTATTCACCTGAACCTGGAAATGTATGTGGGTGTGTGACACAGCCCTGGAAGTGCGTGCATCCTGAACAAAATCGGGACACATAAAAGTCAGGAAGTGCCACAATCTAGGTCAGGCATTTGTGTGTGTGTGTGTGTGTGGTCTGTGTTAACAATAAAAATGAAAAATGCAAAAGAAATGCCCTGACAGTAATCATCATAGTTAATAACATGAAAGGCACGCAAGGTATCGGTCAGGTTTAACCTTGAGAAAAAATTGCCAGTTGTCTGTTAAGAAAAAAAATTTTTCTGTTTTTTCTTTAAAAATGTAGTTAAATGCAACTACCTATCAAAAGTAGGTTTTACGGGTGTCCCTGCTCCCCAGCACCCAGCACAGACAGCACATAGTAGGTGTTCGCTAAGTATTTTCAGGAGTGAATCAGGGAACACAAAGTATTAAAGATTCCAAGGAAAGGGGCACCTGGGGGGGCTCAGTGGGATGAGTGTCCGACTCCTGGTTTCAGCTCAGGTCATGAACTCAGGGCTTCACGGGTTCAACCCCGCATCAGGCTTCACGCTGACGGTGCAAAGCCTGCTTGGGGATTCTCGCGTTCTGCCCCTCCCCCACTCATGCTGTCTCTGTCTTTCTTAAAATAAATAAATAAACTTAAAAAAAAAAAAAAAAAGATTCCAAGGAAATAATATAAACCTACCAAGAGGACACAGGGTTAGAGATCTGGTTTCCAAACTTGACAGAAACACGAGGCATGGTTGCTCTGCTTTGGGGCACCTCCTACAGTGAGGGCACTGATAATGCTGCATATCGGGGAGAACCCCGGCCAACGAGCCAGAGACTGTGTCTGTAGCCCCAGCCCCCAAGACTCTCTGAGAATCAGGCCGGCCGGCCAGAAGATGGGACGACTGAGTCACGCTGGATCCTGGAAAGGATCACACCGTTGGGTATTCCCTGACTTCCCGCTGTATTCAACACTGGACCCATGATTCGTGGACCAACCTGGTCTGGCTGTTGTTTATTTAAATACACATATTTTGCACTTACTATCAAGATTTCTCAGCCCATCCAGTCGACTGCATTTCCTATAAAAGCCACACAGTATTTTAAGAGAGAATGAAAAGGCAGTGTCGCCTTTTCCCCTTCCTAGTGGTCACGACCCATGAATTATCTCACTCTTATTTCTGAGGCTAAATTTGACAATGGGAAATAAAGATTTTTTGGGTATTGAAAAGATAAGGCAATTTGTTTTTCTTTTTTTTTTTAAAGAAATTCCTCACTTATCTTATGCATAAAGTTTTTTTTCCTCAATGAACACATCTGATATTCATTCTTTTCCAGCTCCGGACACTCTGTCTATTCTCCCGAGTCTGTACAGCCACCCCGTGCACCAGCCCCAGGGCCCTGCTCGCAAGTATCCGATAACACACACGTGTTCTGTTTCCTCATCCTCCGACAAAGCTGCCTGGCCGTGCTGCATGCTAACAATGTTCTCCCCCAGCACGCGGCAATAATTTCAAGACGTCATTAATCATACTCAGAATCTAAAAGATAAGAGCAGTTCCAAAGTGGCTGAAACATGACAACTCCATTTTGCCCATATAATGCAATGCCATACTGGGAGGGCCTGAGGTTTCACAGAACCCACAACTCACTGACCCTCGTTAACTTGGAAAAAGGGGTCAGATCCATCTGAATTAGTAAATAACCGCATTTTAGCCTATTTTCAGTAAACACCATTAATTCTTTTAAAACACAGTCACTCAGGGAAAGAAATTAAGCAAGATACAGAAGGGTGTTTGGGGGGTCAAGATTTTGATCTGACAACTGAATAGCTACGAAGAGCGTACAAGTGCACCATCAGTACAAAAACCACGGTGCGGAATTAATGCAACAAGTAACTACGTCTTAAATACTCGAAAGCAGCCTTCCCTGAGAAGGCAGGGTCCCTTCACCACAGGGTTGGTCACAGAATTGGCAAACCTGTCTCCAAAAGATAACGTGGAGATTATTTTAACCCAATAGCCAAATCACAGCAAAATTGTAAGTTAGTAGAATCTTATTTAATGCCATTTTTACTCTATATATTTTGTAGAGGTTTCTAAGGTTGCATTTACAAGATAGTTTCTTGCTTTTTTATTCTAATTATTTAATGCCAATAGACTAAAATACTATGTCCTTTGGCTAGGATACAGGATGCAGAAATCTGCCTAAATTGCATTACAGTTTGTAAACTGGAAAAATTAATGTTCTCATTAAAAAAAAAAAAAAAAAGATGGGGCGCCTGGGTGGCGCAGTCGGTTAAGCGTCCGACTTCAGCCAGGTCACGATCTCGCGGTCCATGAGTTCGAGCCCCGCGTCGGGCTCTGGGCTGATGGCTCAGAGCCTGGAGCCTGTTTCCGATTCTGTGTCTCCCTCTCTCTCTGCCCCTCCCCCGTTCATGCTCTGTCTCTCTCTGTCCCAGAAATAAATAAAAAACGTTGAAAAAAAAATTAAAAAAAAAAAAAAAAGATTACAGGGGCGCCTGGGTGGCTTGGTCAGTTAAGCGTCTGACTTCGGCTCAGGTCATGATCTCACGATCCGTGGGTTCGAGCCCCGCGTCGGGCTCTGTGCTGACAGCTCAGAGCCTGAAGCCTGTTTCAGATTCTGTGTCTCCCTCTCTCTGTGACCCTCCCCTGTTCATGCTCTGTCTCTCTGTCTCAAAAATAAATAAACGTTAAAAAAAAATTTTTTTTAATAAAAAAAAAAAGATTACAGGCACGCCTAGGTGCCTCAGTTGGTTAAGTGTCCAACTCTTGATTTCGACTCAGGTCATGACCTCATGGTTCGTGGATTTGAGCCCTGCATCGGGCTCCGCGCTGACAGTGTGGAGCCTGCTTGGGATTCTCTCTCTCCCTCTCTCTCTCTCTGCCCTTCCCCTGCTCCACTCTCTCTCTAGATAAATAAATAAACTTAAAAAAAAAAAAAACATTACAGATTGTGGAGTTCAACGTGTGACATTTTACCTTGTATTCCATAACTAAATTTTTAAAGAATCAGTTACAGGATGGATGGCCCCGAGTGTAGACGTGACAGAGAAAGGGAGAGAGGGAGGGAGGGGTGCAGGAAGAGGCATGCCAGGCCACACCTGCTGCCAGGGCCCCTCCGCTCCACACTCCAGGGGACGTACAGCCTCCCACACAATGACCGAGGCGACTTCTCCTTGACACGAGGATGCTGGTCAACCAACCACCTAACGTGGCCTCCCCTTGTCCCTGCCCCAGATGTAAAATGGCTAATTTTGTAAGATTTCCGAGATCCCATGGGAATTTCTAACCAATGGGAACCCACCAGGCATCTTCAAGAGAATAAAGAGGTTCCAAGCTCCATGCTTCTCTACAGGAAGAAAGAGCACCTTTTTTGTCAGAATCCGATGAAAAGCTATCATCTGACAGCTATTTGTGCGTGTGTAAACACCGAGGTTGATTGCTGTGGTGCAGAATTTCTGAAGAACAAATACAGCAGTGACAGGCACTGACCCCGTTTCGGGGCTCGTGAGGAGTCTGTGGAAGGCTGGGGCCATGGCCCACCCGCTTTCCTGGGCCCCTGGACTCACTCTTTAAGGGCCGAGCCACCTGGGCTTCCTGGCACCCACCCCCCACCATTGACAGTCCTGAATCAGGGAACAGGCATTGTTCTTGATGGAGTGAAACAACCACAGCTGAATGTCTTAACTGCTGAGTAAGCGACAAAGGATTTGCTTCTGAAATGAGATTACCTACACTCCTTCCAGAACTCATACTCAATACGTGACGGAGCACAGGACACCCTCAGGAGAGGGGGCTGTGTCGGGGGCAAAACATTCAATGGGACAGAAAATGACATGTGTACATTCCTATCCGTCATGGAGCGAAACAAATTCCTTTTTAAAAGAATAGAAGTTTACGCTGATTCAAAAGGGCACATGCACCCCAATGTTCACAGCAGTGCTAACAGCAGCCAAAGCATATGGAAGAAGCCCAAATGTTCATTAAGTGACAAATGGATAAAGAAGATGTGGTGCATATGTACAATGGAGTATTACTCAGCAATCAAAAAGAAAATCTTGCCATTTGCAACAACGTGGATGGAACTAGAATGTATTATGTTAAAAGAAATGTCAGTTAGAGAAAGACAAATATCATACGATCTAACTCATGTAGAATTTAAGAAAGAAAACAGATGAGCATAGGAGGAAGGAAGGGAAAATAAGGTACAAACAGACAGGGAGGGAAACCATAAGAGACTCTTAAACACAGAGAACAAACTGAGGGTTGCTGGAGAGAGGTGGGGGGGATGGGCTGGATGGGCAACGGGCACTGAGGAGGGCACCTGTTGGCATGAGCCCTGGGTGTCGTATGGAGGTGATGAATCACTGGGTTCTGCTCCGGAAGCCAAGACTACGCTGTATGTTAACTAACTTGGATTTAAATAAATAAATAAATGGGATTTTAAAGTACACACCCTGAGTAGGTCGCTTTGCTCGAAGCATCATTTGGTGTGTAGGATGGCCCTTAAGGTCACAGGAAGGCACCTGTTTCACTGTGTGTTCTACTGTGTGTCCCTCAGTGAGGCAGAGAACCTGGAGGGGACTATGTCCCCAGAGTCTAAACAGCCCCCTAGGAGGGGAATTTTAACGGTAAATTTTCTAAGACAGACCCTTTGGGGCAAGAGAGTGAGGTATGAAAGGAGATTAGTGGCTGTTGCCAGGAATGTTTTCACAATTACGATCTTCCTCACTCCTGGGGCTTGGTACCTACCCCAGAGCAAGAGGGGACGTGTGACCCACTGTTGCCAGGCAGGGACAACCACCACCGCAGGTCTTCTAGAAAGTCGCACGCGACTTAAGCACCGGCCCCTGGCCCCAAGTTAGATCTCAGAAATACAGAGAACCAAACAGATTAGCAAGTGGAGAAAGGAAAGGCAGCGAAGAAGCCAAGAAGGCCTTCGGAGCCACGGGAACTCTCACGGGGGCACCTTGAGCTCTTTCAAAGCGGAACAGCGGGAGAAGAACCCGGAGGCAAACGGGGCTCAAGAAACTCACATTTTCACACCAGCAGGCTCGAAACACCCAGGCTGAAGGCTACACCAGATACAGCCGCCGAGCCACCATCCCCCTCCTCCGCAGACCCCCGAGCAAGCATTCGGCACGGTGGAGACATCAGCCGGTAAAGGGACAAGCCGCTGGGGGCCTGACCTTCCTTCGCTCGGACTGACCGGGCGTCCTGACGTTCGCCACACGCCAGAGCCCCTGCTGCTCACACGGCAGCTCACTGCAGCAAGGTCGGCAAGGGCGCAGCACCGAGGGGCCTTCGGCATTTCCGGGGGCGGCCTGCCCACGTTTTGACCCAGATGTCCTTTCATGCCCAGGGGCCGGTGCTTCCTTTTGGAGATTTCGCCTTGGAAACAGAATGACCGTCTGGTTGAGAAATGCGCACTCAATCACAAGACCACAGGGCGCACACAGCTGGCAGATCTCCTCCTCATGTGCGCACATGCGTATATATGTGTGTGTGCACGTGTCAGTGTGCGTGTGCATGTATGCACACGTGTGCACATGTGTGTGTGCATGTGTCCGCGCATGTATGCACTGTGTGCACACGTGTCTGAGTGCATATGTGCCCATATGTGCACACGTGTGTGTGCCCTGCTGTGTACGTGTGTGCGTGTGTGCACATGCGTGTCTATGAGTTCGTGCATGCATGTATCTGCGCACATGTGTGTATGTGTGTGCGTGTGCATGTGCGTGCGAGTGCACGTGTGCACCGTGCTGTCTGTGCATGTGTGCCTACGTGTGTACCGTGCTGTGTGTGTGCATGTGCACATGTGGCTCACACGCACATGAACACAGACAGGAGGTGAGCAGGAGGCAGGCCCCAGGAATGTGTGCCATGGGGCTGGGGAAGGTGAACGAGGTGTTCCTGGGCAGTGAGCAGACAGGAAGAGCAGGAAGCAATGGGAAAGGACTAGAAACCTGTGGCGGGAAGGAGGGGGAGAACCAAATTTCTAGACAGAAAGACAAAAGAGGCACCTCGTGCCCACACAGCGAGTTGTGAAAGCACAGCCCCCCCACACACACACAATGTCATGTGCTCAGAGGCCCCAGAGGGAGCCCCACGCCCTGCGAGGCCTCAGCTCCTGTCCTTGCGGCCCCAGACCCACAGGGGCCCAAGGGGCACAGTTCCTGGGCACAGGTCAGCCATCTAATGTCCACTGCTCTGCTTCATGACTGCAAATCATACTTCAGAATACTATTCTTAGCTTTTACTGGAAGCTTTTCCCGCAGCCAGAGAGCACTTCTGCCCTGGCAGGCAAGACATTCAACAAGCTGCCAGGTCACCGTCTCTGGTAAAGAACCGCGCGCCCCACATCCAGAGGGGACACAGAGCCCCGGAAGGCAGGACGCCCCCAGGGGCCCTCCTGACACTGCGGGGTCGTGGCCTCCCTGCTGGGCTCCCAGGGCACAGCCTGTGTGGTCTCGAATCCGCCAAGGAGGTGCTGTTCTCCACCCGGCGCCTCCGTTCTGGGCCTGAGCCACCAAACGCCGGCAGCACACCGGCCAGGGCCGGAGGGTTCCGCAGCGATGCTTACAGCACGCCCTGGACCAGGAGAAAAAGCGCTGTGTCCCAGTGCACAGGACAGCGTGGCCTCCCGGGCCTCCCAGGCCTCCCGGGTTGCGAAGCAGACAGTGTGGGAACGAGCTTCGTCTGGGTTCCTTCCACCCTCGTCCCTGAAACACAGACCAGACCCGAGGCGGGAGGCCCAGCCTAAGAAAACAGTAACTCCCAAGGGCTCACGGAAGGACACACATTCTGCTTCTGGCCAAACCACTTTCATGAAACTGTGTCCCTTAAAGATTTGGGGTCTCATAGGTGGAAAGGAGAAGATGAGATGGGGATGTGGGGGGTTCAGTAGCCCACGGCAGTCTCCCAAAGTATCCAATTTTCCACCCCAAATCTGAGCAGATGTGAAACACTGGGGGTCTAAGCCTTGTGCCCCGAGAGTGCTGCCTGAATTTGAGGTGCCTGCTGGTGAAAAGCTGGGTTTGCCTTTCCCTGACCCGAGACCCCAGCTCATCTCTGGTCCCCGGGGGGCTCAGTCTCACAACCCTGTCTCCCCCAGAGCTGGTAACAGAGTGTTCAGTCCAGGGTTTATTGGTGCTGTTGCTTGTTTAACACTTCCCTCTGCCGTGAGCCCGTGTCATGCCTGTCCTGCTAACCACTGCCTCCGGCCATCGGCACACCGCCAAGTGGAACAGAAGCCCCCAGAACGAAAGGCGGATGGGGTGGGGTGGTGGACATTGTTTTCTGGCTCCAACTGCTCACTGGATCTACTTATGGGTAGACTTAATTCCTTACTTCCTTAACCAATCTTCCAGGGAAAGCCATTTCCAAATCACACACATAGCCATTCCCTAAAGGTCTCAGAATTCACATCAACTTACAGCACAGATTTCTTGCCTAGAATCAGTGAACTCACATATGGCCCTCATGTGCTATGATGGGACATCCATAAAATATGTCCGGATAAAACCTCACGATCACATGGGATGCGTGTAAGAGATTCATATCTGTCTTTATTACCAGGAGCACCTTACGTCCCTTTGGAGGCTGGTCTGTAAGCACAGGGTCCGCACAGCCTCGTGCTAATGAAGGAGAACCCCCACCGAAGGGCTTTAACTGGGAATGAGTTCATGGTGGCCTTGTAGCAATCAGCCAAGACTCATTCATTGTTAGCTCCCCGGATTCCCCTGTGAAGAAATGGAGAGTCAATGAAATTTCGGGCCAGATAAGCATCGTGCATTTGCAAAACCATGTGGTTAACCAGAGGAGGCAGCTAAGCCACCGGGGAGAGGTGTTCGAGCCGTACCTTTAACGTTTCTAATGGGTTTGCCAGAGGGAAAGAAGACACGGGGGCACCACTTCCCCGGGGCCATCTGCTTTGCTCGTTACCGCTGACTAATTCTTCCTTTGTTTAATTGCACATTGTGCTGAACCACTTCACAAGGACGAGGGTTCTGCTAAGATCATTTTTGCGGGTGCCGTGTCCACGCCCACACTCCATAAGCACTTCGCATCATTACGTGCCATCTAGAGACATATTCGCAGTGCTCGTGTGTTCCATGTTCAGCGACAGAAGTCCAAATGCCCCGTTGGCATTTATCAGGGCCTGTTTTAAGTTGCCTTTGATCTTGAATTAAAACACACAGTCTCATTTGGCTCCTTCAAATAGAAAGCTATGGTTCCTGACAACCAATGTTTCCTCAGGATCCTATTTACAAAAAAAACAAAACAAAACAAAACAATTTTTCCCCATCAGTCATCAAGATGAGGGCTATCAGGGCCCAGCATCATGACAACAGCGCCCGCTCGCTCACATGAGGTGTTCTAGGCCTTAAAAGTCACAGGACACAATATTGCATTCAAGACATTGAATTCCTACTCCTCCTTCTAAACATGGAAACAAGATCAAATCACTATTTTTAAAGCTGTGCTCGATGAGGTGTGTTCCAAATAGAGGTGCAAATAGAAAAACAATGCAGGTTTAGGTTTTTTTGATGATTGTCACCCATCACGAGTTTCACAAGCCCCAGAAGCACATGACAAAGGGCAGACTTTATGCAGCGGAGAGAAACAGGCAGAGGGGTACAAGGTGGGAGCGCATAGCCCACGTCCCTCCTGCGCTAGGGGAGGCCAGCGGGCACTGAAGTGGTGAAACATCCATGAGATGTCCATGGTGGGGCTTGTGTGCAGAATAAGATAAAGCCACTTAACGTGGATCTGTTTTCAGTGACTCCCCTCTGGAATACTGGTAGTATCTTAACCCTGGGATTCAAACACAGTTTTTAAAGCTCTTTGTTTTCAAAGCACTATAAAAAAGACAAAAGTAGGTGAATGTGGGAACCCATGTTGATTCTCACGAGGACTCTGCCAGATGAGTCATGTGTAATATGTGGAAATAGGAACCATCTGGAAAAAATCTTGGCATTACAAGACACCACAGAAAACATGGAAAAGGAAAAGAGGGTGTATTAGCCCACATGATCCGCTAACCGGAAGAGAAGGAACATGCCATGGGACCCTGCGGCGAATACCGATGGCTCCCAAAGTGATTAAAGTAGACGCTTGGGGTGTTCGATCCCTCATGCGGCAAAAATAAAGGACATGTCTCAGAAGTTCCCCTTTTACAATATCTAGAACAGGGACAGCTGGCTGGGGGCAGGGATGAGCCTAGACAACGCCTGTAATTACATGCACATCAGGAAGAGCAGTTCACAAAACCCTGTAGCGGTATCTGGGCTGCGGAAAGGGAGAATTGTTTCCCCTTACGTTTTAAGGGATAAGGATTCTGGAAATGGGTGATGAAATCAGGACACTGACTAGAAACTGGATGTATTTCCAGACAGACCTCCCAAGTGAGCCATCTCATTTTTCCTCCACCAAAAGCATCCAAAAGCTACAAACATGTCTCCTAACAATGGTTCTGCGCTGAAAACATCCTAACGTCTCTTTAACTGAGGCTCTGGAGAGCTTCTGGCACAGGTGTAACCGGTCAGCGTCTTTGGCCTTGCAGACTCCACCTGGGAAGAGGGGTCTCCACATCTCTCTATATGTCCAGGAACCCTCCCGTAGCTGGCCCCGCCAGCAAAGCCTGTCCTCGTACTCATGCAACCTTCAAACTCAGCTACTGCTAAGCAGACACGTGCGCATATGTGACATGTTCAATTTCCTGAGTGCTTTTGGGCACAATGCCTTCCATGTGCCCCTGTAGCAGCCCTGGGAAGCCACAAGTCAAAGGCCACCTTCCTCTTCCTGAGGGTAACCTGGTCTAAGTAACTGCATGAGATACACTCAGCTCATGGTAGATGGTGGAGGTCACACCAGAAGGAAGGCTTTGATTCAACAAAACATTCTTCCCTACAGGCTGTCTCCCATCCGAGAGATAAAAGGGTCTATGACTGAGCACATCCGGGGAACGGTACGTCATATGCCTCCCATTGAATGCTCACAAACTTATTAAAGATCCTAAGTCATTAAAGCTGATGCTCTGGCCCGGAAACAACAAACAAGCATTTAGCCATAACTCAGTGTTCCCCACACTCATTTGTCCTTGGAACATTTTCCCTGTTCCATCCCAAAGGAAACATCTATTAACATCTCAAGATGCTCTGAGACTCATGTTTTGGGAAGGGCCAAACTACACATTGCCTTTTAGAAATGCTCAAAACACTGATAAAAATAAAGATATCCAATCAGTCTCAGTAATACTGGAAGTAATTTCAAATACGCTAACCACAATTTTGTCAAATAAACCTCCTAATATTTTGTAGTAAGTAGCACTCTCTTCTGCATTTTGACTTTATAGATTAGATTTCAAATCTTATGAGTAGAAAAAAGTGGTTTTTTTCAATATACTGGATTTTAAAATTCTCCCTGATCCAAATGCAATGCAATGCCTCTCACAGAGTAAGTGCTCTGTAAATAAATTGTCGTTATTATCAATAATTCATTACTAGTAGTACAAATCAGTTCATTTATCTAGTTTCAAAGATTTATATAAAAATATTTACTTTCATTTACTTGAGGAAAACATTAACGAGGGATAAATATGAATGACACCGCTAATATTTAGAATGATGGTTAATATAATTTAATTTATGAGAAAGGGATTTTCAATACCCTGACAAAAGGATAACAGAAAGATAACATATATCTATTATTTTATGCTAAGAGTGAAAAGAGGACAACTGGTCATAATATAAAGTACAACATGCAAAACACCCTATTATTTTTTATTTCGTAATGAAATCATGGCTAAAAATATGTCTGTTATTAGCCATGAATAAATTAAAAGACCAATGAAAGAAATACATAAATAAATTAAAGACTGTTGAATTCCCAAAAAATACTCACACAATGTAGTCCCTGTCTCAAAAAAGAATTTCGCTTAATACGGAAACACGCGTGCCCCACGGTGGTGGTCGTGAGAAAGTGAGACCCTTCGTCGTAAAGGTGACTGAGGTCCTGAGGCATTTCTGAGGGCTGTCAGGGGCACGGGCCGGTGTCTCCAGTCCCCAGCAAGCAAGGCCTCTGCCAACAGGAACCGATGGGAAAAACCAATGTAAAAGGGCACACAGAATCAGGAAGGCGGGAAAGTGTTGCCTGTTCTCTTGTATTCAGACATGATTACAATCAGCACATTCTTTACACTTTTTCCTTATGTACCGTGTGCCCTTGAGAGAAGGACCCTGAAAATGCTTGTTTTGCTCTCTCGCAAGGTGCCTGGCAAAGTAACGGCTGAGAAGTGCGTGCTGATTGATTGACTGCCACAACTCTGAGCAGCCCGTGGAAAACAGAGACAAGATGCCTCTTCCCAGATGTCAACGAGGCCATGAATAAGCTGATGACCCTAGTCTCTGACTACATCCAGAATGTGTAAGAAATGTGGCCGTATTTACCTCCTGGGAAATCAAGGAGGCGTGCCCAATACATAACAAAGTCACTCCCTTTGGACCAGGGTGACAGATTTCCTACAGGACAGAGAATGCACCAGGACTTCCTGGAGGAAGGGGTCCCAATGCTGGCCAGAGAAACCTCCCTTCCATACGCCCTCCCCTCAAGGCTTTATCCTGAATGCCGTATGAAATGAACATCCTCCGGATGGGAGCGAATGCTGGTTATTTGGGCTGGACTTCCCCTAACCTTCCTCAGGTGGGGAGCGGGACTCGGGATGTGGCCACACGACCTCTGACCTGCTCTGTGTCACAGACAAGGTGGCTCCCTGTGCTTGTTTGTTTAACCCAGTGGATGCTCATCTGGAACTGGAACTGGGAGGTCTGCCCGTGGCCCCAAAGGAATACGTCCATTTCTCTGTGGTTCTCCAGCAATCTGTTCCATCACCACTGCCCAGAGAAAGGCTTTGGAAGGTCCGCTTTCCTAGGCAGGTGGCCAGCAGAGCAGCATACCCCACGTGGACTGAGTTTTAAAGCAACGGGAGCTTGCTCAAGACTTCAATATTCTGAACCCCAAATTCCTCTCCTTGGGATCCCCCAGATCAAGATCCTCTTATCTTGAACAATGGAAACTGAGAAGTGCTCTGACCAGTGCCTTGCCTTATATTCCCTAAAAGAGATGGGGCCAGTTCAGTGGCTCTCAATCCAGAGCGATTATACTTCCCCTCCACCCACCCACCCCCCCCCCCCCACCCCCTGTGGAAACATCTATCTGGCCAAACCTGGAGACCTTCCGGTTGCCACAAATGGGGGAGAAGGTGCTGGTGGCATCTGGTGGGCAGAGGCCAAGGATGTTGCTGAATATCCTGCATGCAAAGGAACCCCCCACAACAAAAACTAGCCCACCCAAGATGTGAATAGTGCCAAAAGTGAGAAACCCTGGATTCGCTGGTTTCTTCAACTATAAAACAAATATAAGAAGAAGAAGCATTAAGAAATTCAGCACTGCGCCTGACCCAACATAGATGTTCAATACACGTCGACCCTCCTTCTTGCTCTGACATCCCAAAGCCAGGATTTTCCTCTCCTGCCGAGATCGGCTGTGAATGGGCAGACGCTACAATTTAATGTCAAGATGTAGACAGACAGGTTTATATGGCGGCCCGATGTGGGATATTTATTGACTGGGTGACACACATATGACAACTAAATGGCTGGCGAAGCCCCAAACCATCCGCCGTAATAAAAGAAAAGAGTGTCCCGCAAGAAGAGTGACGCGAACTTCCTCCCAGATTTCCAGGGCCCAACACAGAACGCCTTCCAGATTGGCCAGACTCCTCCACCCTTCCAAATCAGATAAGGCACCCATTTCAGCCCAACAGAAATTCCATTTTCAAAGTTCTCTGCTTTGCGGGTGATCTGGGGCTGTCCTCGCTGATGACGCATCACACTGTGCAGGACCCGCGTGCGGAGCGGGACTCTGACTCACAGTCTACCCAGTGACCACAGGACACGGGGCTTCTTCCCCACGCTGCTGGCAAGCAGCGAGGCATCAGCAGGGTAGAGTACACGGAGGGGACACCCACACAGTTCTTGTTAGGGGACAGAAATGCCACGATTCTGTTTCATGAAGACCCTGCTTCAGACCGTGGTGGGGAAAGCCCCTTGCCAGAGTCACCCGATTAGGAACCATCAGGCCTTTTCAACAATACGTTTATCAACTGGCCACAAGAGGCATTTTCTCAGATGAGTGTGGGTAAGCTCTGTGTGTGTCCTTATGCCTGTGAGTGACCCTGCTCCCTAGGCAAGCACGTCAGGTCCATGAGTGGACACAGAATATGTCTGCACCGCACTTCACCGGGAAGCGGTCCCTTTCTTCACAGCCCCGGGCCACCTCTGGGCCGCGGGGCCGCTCCTTCCTGAGAACCGGGGCACCTGTTTTCTCTGCGCCCCCTGCGATTCGGCTGCTCGCTCCCCACTCGGCTATCCGCCTCGTCTGCACACGTCTCACCCCTGGTTTGGTGGGGAGCTCCCTGTCTTGAACGCTGCGGGGTTGCGGAAGAGAATGCGTGTTTTACATCAACAGGGGCGCCCGGGGCCAAAACATCTGAAAGACTTCTTCTGTAAGCTCTACGTTGGCAAAACACAAACGGCCAGTTCCCAAGCAGACGGCAGTAACTCTTCGGAATGTGCTGCCTTTCCCAATATCTCACGGAGTTGCGAAAAGCAGGTTCTCAAGCAAAAGAAGAGCTCAACTTTTGTCTGTTTCTGAGTAGGCAAGCATTCAAAACGCTAATCAGGTTAAGCAGCCACCGTTCCCACAGGGCTGAGGCCCCCGGAGGAACACCAAGCCACCGGGGTACAAACCCGAAGTAATCACCTAAGAGAAAGCACCTGAAGATACGCGTGCCAGCCAGGGGAGTGGGGAGACAAACATCTCCGAGGGCCCCTGACGTCCTGCGAAAGCCTCGTGAACGCAGAGCAAGACGCCCAGGGTGAGCCTGATGACTGAGATTAGAACATGCCCAAAGGACCCCCTACGTTGACACTCACTTATGGCAACTGGAGAACAGAAGACATTCTGCCCAGGAATGACATCTCCCTCGAACACGGGACTTAGCCAGAAAAGGTTTGGCAACTGAGACCGGAGACATTCCAGGGCCCGCCGGTGGATTCTAAGTAGTCAGCATGTGAAAGTTTTCCTCGAGGAGACGTGGGAAAGACAGGTGTCAGAAACAACGATTTCCACATTTCCAAGGCGGCTGACACTCTGTCCCACTTAGGTAACTTGAACTGTCTCCGAGTTATGTGGCTCCTACTATCCTATTTTTAAAAAACAGGTCAAAATTCATCTGACTTGCAGGCGTTTGAGAATAGCAAAATAACTCAGAGGAGAAGCAAAGCCATCCGGCAGGAGCTCCAAAGCAGGCCGGTGATCCGAACTGCTAGATCTAGGGGCTGTGATTCGACACCCTCGGCTCATTTTGCATTTAAACCCCGTTAGCATGCCCAGGCCTCACTCTGAGAATGGGCGGGGGGCAATGGTGGTGGAGAAGGGCCAATTCCTGTCACTGATGTGCCAGCTGAGAATAAAATCCTCTGTTGTCTGACCTCGGGATGGGAGGGGGAGGGCGGGGAGGGGGAGGGCATGACAGGGGGAACCACGTCTGAAATCCCGGCTCAACCACACTTCAGGTGTTCCAGGTCATTAACACTGACCGACATCCGTTTCAAAACAATAAGTGGAGGTTAAAATGTCCTCTTTCCGTGGGGGGCAGGGGGGAAGGACCTCTTCCTTGGTCATGTTATGTGAAACGTGGGGCCTGAAATACTTGTGCTCAAGACACATCTTCAATTTTTGTTGAAAAGACGTAATACTAAACCATTTAGCTAGATTTCAAGGGGCCTTCTGAATCCATGGGAAAATTACAGTCTTCTAAAAGATTAATTCAGAATGGTTTAACCTACAGCTTACAAGTATTTCATTTTAAATAGTCTTGTTTTAGGAATAAGATAAAAAAAATCCCAAGTGGGCAGAGACAGGGTGCTGAGGGGGCAGGGCCGGCCAGGAAAGGTCACGGAGGCCCTGGATCCCAGATGTCTGGTCCACTGGCTGGGAATCTTCTTGATGGTCAGCAAGGGGGGGAGAGCAGAATTCTACTCTTCCCACCCCCAAGGGGGCACTCTGCGGTTTTCTGATTTCAAGGCTCAGGGTGGTCTCAGTGGGAGGCTCGCCTGAGACCACATCACAAGAAAGGGGCACAATCTAATGGCACATCTTCGCCCTCGATGCCTCCTCCCTTTGACCGTCCAGTGCCCAAGTGGGAAGCAGGCGTGTTTCCTTGTGGAGATAAACACAGACCTGGCCTCACCTGAGTGTACCAGCCACCTCAAGGGTTCCCTCAATGCTCAAGGGTTTCCTCGATGCTCACTTTTGAAAAGAAATGTCTAAAGACCCTTTCCTTGCGGGGCTGGGTGCTAGCCGCTGGCCGTGACTCAGAGGTGACCCCCGCCTTCTCTAAAGATATTTAACCAAATCCAAACTAAAGTGAACCAAGTCCCTGAGTAGCTGTTCTCAAGTCACGGAAAACTCAGCGAAAAATACCTGGAAAGCTATATCTAGATTATTCTGCCTGGTTACATGTTATTAATGGGTGGATTTGGGGTAAAAATGAAAATGAGTCGGGCTGGAAAGCACATGCATGGAATAGGAAGTCTGAAAAAGCAGAGCCTTTGGGGGGGGGGGGCACCACCGGAGTCTGCAGCTGCTGGATGAGAGGGGAGACTGGGAAAGTCGGGGGAATGGACTCCGCTCTCTTTGAGAGTGAGACTCGTTACCGCCACCTCCCCTCCAGCTCCTGATGCTTTAAGTTACAAGAAAAACACTGTGATGTTGATACAGGCCTTCAGTTCCTATTTGTTGACATAGGAAAGTTCTACTTTTTATAGTTTTAAGAATGTCTTTGTTAGCTCAGTGTGCTTATGTGTAAAACTCAAGTTAGATCAAAAAGAAAAAAGAAAGAGACAGAGAGAGAGAGAGAGAGAGATTCCTTGTGGTATGAACATACTTTCCCCCGCTATAAAATAACTCTTGCAAATGCACACTGGAACTAGCTAGAAAAACTTCCCAAATAAGAAAATGAACAGACCATGAAGGTGGATTATAGTTGATACGGTTGATAATGAAAGCTATCAATATATTTTCACATACTGCATTTGTTCAAAAAACTATCCAGGGGCACCTGGGTGGCTCAGTCGGTTGAGCGCCCAACTTCGGCTCAGGGCATGATCTCGCGTTTCATGAGTTCAAGCCCCAGGTTGGGCTCTGTGCTGACAGCTCAGAGCCTGGAGCCTGCTTCAGATTCCATTTCTCCCCCTCTCTCTGCCCCCTCCCCTGCTTGTGCTCTCTGTCTCTCAACAAATGAATAAATGTTAAAAAAAAAATTTTTTTTTTTTAAACTATCCATTGGGGCTCCTGGGTGGCTCGGTTGGTTAAGAAGGTAAGCGTCCAACTTCGGCTCAGGTCGTGATCTCACAGTTTGTGAGTTCGAGCCCTGCGTCGGGCTCTGTGCTGACAGCTCAGAGCCTGGAGCCTGCTTCGGATTCTGTGTCTCCCTCTCTCTCTGCCCCTTGCCAGCTCACACTCTGTCTCTCTCTCTCTTTCTCTCTCTCTTTCAAAAATAAACATTAAAAAAAAAAACACACAACTATCCATTAATACTGGTACCACCAACTATGAGTGCATTTAAAAACTAATAATAATGTTGGTACTTTAGCAAGTAGCTAAAAAGAAACCAAACCATTTTCTGTACAGTAAAATTCTCTGAATTTCAAGAGTGTGAGCCTGTGACCTGATAAGCCTGCAGCAGGCCATGAAGTAGAGAATGGACATCCAGCCCTGGCTGACACCCTGGCTGCACCCGAAGAGCAGACAGTGGTCCATGGGCCTCCCTTACTCCATACACCCCCGCCTGCCTCGGGCCCCCACTCGTCACAGGCCAACTGGCTTACTGGCCATGTCTTCTCATGGCCACACCTGATGTACAGAACCGTGCAGTTTCAGGGTGCTGCACTGTCCCCGGGGAAACCCAGGCAGACACCCTCTCTCCAAACAACTGAAACGCACAGATTGATTGCCCTCCAGAGAAAAGGATTTACCCAGGTCTGTGACTCTTAAATGACAGGCAGGAACACTTGCTTAGAAAAATATAATTCAATTTACATTTGGGGAACAATAAATATTTACTGTTTTTGTAAATAATTCTGGGTCAGTGTGGGGTTAAAAATACTGATCTGAAGCCTTTAGGTGCAATAGAAACTTTTTCTGTTTTGGGGCGCCTGGGTGGCGCAGTCGGTTGAGCGTCCGACTTCAGCCAGGTCACGATCTCGCGGTCCGTGAGTTTGAGCCCCGCGTCAGGCTCTGGGCTGATGGCTCGGAGCCTGGAGCCTGTTTCCAATTCTGTGTCTCCCTCTCTCTCTGCCCCTCCCCCGTTCATGCTCTGTCTCTCTCTGTCCCAAAAATAAATAAATGTTGAAAAAAAAAATTAAAAAAAAAAAAAAAGAAACTTTTTCTGTTTTGAGAAACGTGCTAAGTTTCGTTCTTACACATGGGTTCCAAAGAATACTACTGACTTGACAGGTTTTCTGCCAATACACGTGTCCCTTCTTGAGTCAAAAAAGGAAAGAAACCAAATCCGTTTTTCTGCATTAACTGCCACTAATTATCACAATCTTTGGGAAGCTGCTGCTGAGATCCCCTAGACATAATGTTAAGCCTGGTTTTGCTTCATTTGAATCACTCTGGGGAAATTATCAAAATAGTAAGTAATAAGGCTTTAAGATGAACTGCTGATGATTTGGTTCGGTTTAGTGCAGTTTTTCATGATTTCCATATCAATGGCAATTCAAAACAAACTGTTACCATTTAAGTTTTGGCCACTTACCTTCTGTCCCTTCACTCCATGGCAGTCACACTTCCCGCAGCCAGAGCCAGCACAACCGCCCTGGAAGGAAGAGAAAAACGTCTTTAAATAGAAGAACTCTTGCAAATTGAGGTCACTTTTTGAATTGAAATGATTTTGGCATCTTCACCTATTTATGGGAAATGTCCTACCCCGTTATGAGGAGTACGACCTCAAAATGTGAGATCTGCACTTGCTCTCATGGGGTTATCACGTACGTAGCCTCTGGCTCCTCTCTCTTGCCCTCATAGATGAAATAGTAGTCCTGGAGTAGAGCAAATCAAAGCATTACTTGCTCCACAAACTGAAGGCTTCTATTTATACTTTTTGGAATCGCCTCTCCAGGGATGATTTTAACAGGGTATCACCCATATTTGCAAGGCTATGTACTGATTAAGGAGTTTCAGACCAGAGACCAGGGAAACCGAGGCCCCAGGAAAGCAGAGTCCATGCTTTGTCCTCCAAATTCCCAAGGACACACAAGTATGCAAAAAATGTTTGTGCAAAGAGGAAATAAATGAAGGAGCTTATTTTAAGCCCAACCTTAGAGAACTGATTTTCAATTCAGTTAAAGCTTGAATGAAAAGAACCCAAGCATGTAATAAAAGCTGGAGAAGAGGAACATTCTCCAGAATAGATCACATATTAGGCCACAAACCAAGTCTCAACAAGTTCAAAAAGATTGAAATCATACCATGTATCTTTTCTGGCCACAATGCAATGCAACTAGAAATCAACCACAAGAAAAAATCTGGGAAGACCACAAATACGTGGAGGTTAAATTACACGCCACTAAACAATGAATAGGTCAATCAAGAAATCAAAGAAGAAATTAAAAAGTACATGGAAACAAATAAAAATGAAAGCATGATGGTCCAAAACCTTCGGAACACAGCAAAAGTGGTTCTAAGAGGAAAGTTTACAGCAACACAGGCCTACACCAAAAAGCAAGAAAAATCTCAAATAAACAACCTAATGTTACACGTAAAGGAGCTAGAAAAAGAAGAACAAACAAAACCCCAACCCAGCAAAAGGAAGGAAATAATAAAGATTAGAGCAGAAATAAATAGAAACTAAAAAAACAAGAGAACAGATTAATGAAACCTGGAGCTGCTTCGTTGAAAAGATCAACAAAATTGATAAACCTCTAGCCAGAGCCATCAAGAAAAGGAGAGAAAGGGGCGCCCGGGTGGCTCAGTCGGTTGAGCATCCGACTTCAGCTCAGGTCATGATCTCGCGGTTCGTGGGTTCAAGCCCCACGTCAGGCTCTGAGATGGCTCAGACCTGGAGCCTGTTTCGGATTCTGTGTCTCCCTCTCTCCCTGACCCTCCCCCGTTCATGCTGTCTCTCTCTGTCTCAAAAATAAATAAACGTTAAAAAAAATTTAAAAAAAAAAAAGAAGAGAAAATCTAAATAAAGTAATTAATGAAAGGGGAGAATAACAACCAATACCACAGAAATACAAACAATTGTAATAAAATATTATGATATAATATTAATTCTATTAAATCATTATATTAGGACATAATATTAATATATTATTCCAATATAACAGAATAGAATAATATGCCAACAAATTGGACAACTTAGAAGAAATGGATAAATTCCTAGATGTATATATAGTCTACCAAAACTGAAGCAGGAAGAAATAGAAAATTTGAACAGACCAATTGCCAGAAATGAAAATGAATCAGTAATCCAAAAAACCCCAACAAATGAAAGTCTGGGACCAGCTGGTTTCACATACGAATTCTACCATTTGAAGAAGAGTTAATACCTAGTCTCAAACTACTCCAAAAATTAGAAGAGGAAGGAAAACTTCCAAATTTATTCTTGAGACCAGTATCATTCTGATACCAAAACCAGATAAAGACACCTCAAAAGAAAAGGGGGAGGGAACTACAGACCAATATCCCTAATGAACATAGATGCAAAATTCCTCGACAAAATATTAGCAAATTGAATCCAACAATACCTTTAAAAAAATCACTCACCACGATCAAGTGGGATTTATTCCCAGGATGCAAGGGTTGTTCAATACTCACAAATCAATCAACATGATATATCATACCAACAAGAGAAAGGGTGAAAACCATACGTTCATTTCAACAGATGCAGAAAAAGCATTTGACAAAGTACAACATCCATTCATGATACAAAACCCTCTGATACCTCAATATAATGAAGGCTAACAATGAAGCAGCAGAAAAAGAAATTAAGAAAATAATCCCATTTATAATTGTACCAAAAAAATAAAATAAAATACCTATGAATAAACTTAACCAAAAAGGTGAAAGAAAGACCTGTACCCTGAAACTATGAATCACGGATGAAAGAAATTAAAAACAACACAAAGAAATGGAAAGACAGTCCATGCTCATGGATTGGAAGAACAAATATTGTTAAAATGTCAATACTACATAAAGCAATCTACACATTTAATGCAATCCCTATCAAAATACCAACAGCATTTTTCACAGAACTAGAACAAACAATCCTAAAATTTGTATGGAACCACAAAAGGCCCCAAATAACCTAAGCGATCTTGAAAAAGAAAAACAAAAGCAGAGGTATCACAATTCCAGACTTCAAGTTACATTACAAAGTGGTAATAATCAAAACAGTATGGTACTGGCATAGAAACAGACATAGAAAGAATAGAATAGAATAGAATAGAATAGAATAGAATAGAATAGAAAGACTAGAAATAAACCCACAATTCTACGGTCAATTAATTTTTCACAAAGGAGGAATGAATATACAATGGGGAAAAGACCATCTCTTCAACAAATGGTGTTGGGAAAAATGGACAGCCGCATGCAAAAGGATGAAACTTTTTTTTCACCATATACAAAAATAAACTCAAAATGGATTAAAAACCTAAATGTGAAACCTGAAACCACAGAAATCCTTGAAGAGACAACAGGCAGTAACCTCTTTGACAACAGCCATAGGAACATCTTTCTGAATATGTCTCCTGGGGCAAGGGAAATAACACCAACAATAAACTATTGGGACTACATCAAAATAAAGTTTCTGCACAGCAAAGGAAACAGTCGACAAAACTAAAAAGCAACCAACTGAATGGGAAAAGATATTTATAAACAACATATCCAATAAAGGGTTAGTATGCAAAATATATAAAGAACTGATATAATTCAACACCCCAAAGAAACAAACAACCCAATTAAAACTTGGGCAGAAAACATGAACCGACATTTCCCCAAAGAAGACATCCAGATGGCCAACAGACACATGAAGAAGATGCTCAACAACATTCATCGTCAGGGAAATATAAACCAAAAAACTACAGTGAGATATCACCTCACACCTGTCAGAACAGCTAAAATCAAAGCACAAGAAACAGCAAGTGCTGACAAGGTTGTGGAGAAAAAGGACCCCTCGTGCGCCTTCGTGGGAATGCAAACTGGTGCAGCCACTGTGGAAATCAGTATGGAGTTTCCCCAAAAAGTTAAAAATAGAACTACCCCACAATCCAGCAATCGCACTTCTGGGTATTTACCCAAAAAATATAAGAACGCTAATTCAAAGGGATACATGCACCCCTATGTGTATTGCAGCATTATTTACAACAGTCAAGATATGGAAGCAGCCCAAGTGTCCATCGATACATGAAGGATAGAGAAGAGGTGATGTATACATACGGTGGAATATCATTCAGCCATAAAAAGAATGAAATCTTGCCATTTGCAAAGATGCGGATGGAACCAGAAAGTATAATGCCAAGTGAAATAAGTCAGAGAAAGACAAATACCATATGATCTCATTTGTAAGTGGAATTTAAGAAACAAAACAAACGAGCAAAGGAAAAAAAGAAAGAGAGACAAAGGAAGAAAGAGACTCTTAACTACAGAGAACAAACTGATGGTTCCCAGAGGGGAGGCGGGTGGGGGAATGGGGATTAAGGAATACACCTGTTCTGATGAAAAACTAAACTAAACTAAACTAAACTAAACTAAACTAAACTAAAATAAAATAAAATAGCATTCTATAAGAAAAGAAAGCTGGAAAGGAAGGGAACAAACGTGTTCAAAAGCTACAATTTGCCATCGTCTTATTTAATCAGCTGACGGTTATTTTGAGGTAAGTACTACCATCCCCACTTTTCAGATGCAAGAACTGACTTTGGAGCTTGAATACAACATGCTAGGACAAAGTTGAAATTAGAACCCACCACCAACTTCCATTACATAAAACTGCCAGCACATTAAGAGATAAAAAGTATGAAGGTGCTTACGCACATTCGCAAGTTCCTTAGACAAACCCAAATTTTAACCCAAGACAGACACAGGTATTGGAGACAGAATGGAAGGGGGTGTGACAAGAAAAACTTTAGTTAATACGCTTTGTTAGAGGCTGTGTAAGTCTGAGATACAATGTGTGCTTCAATTCTGCTTCAAGAGATCATTTCTCAAAAAGAAAACAATACTATTAATAGAACTGTGATCACGTGAAGTCTGTTTCTTGAACGATATCCTCAAGCCTTAGCCCTGTTGCCGTGGAGATCTTCTGCATAAAACAACTACATCTGGGGATATTTATTTCATAAAGTAAAACCTGAACAAGTGCCTCCAAGACAGTGAGCTGTTATTAATTTTATATTTTGGAAATGGGGACAATTGACCACAGTCCAAACAGACTCCGTAGATGATGGTCTTTCTCTTTCCCTGACTCACACTTGTGGCAGTCATCAGCGTGCAATCTCATAACCTCCTAACATCCTACATCAAGCCATGTGCACAGTTTTGCTTCACAATCTGGGTTTTGGTGACCACTCAGAGTTTTCCAAAGACAGGAAGCCAAAATCTTAAGCCTGTGCTCCAGAAGGTTCATCCAAAATGCCCAAATCCAAGTACTCAGAGACCCAAGAGATGTTCCTAACAACATCACCGTCTCCTGCCTCCTCCCCACATGACGGGTGGCTGCACCTCACCCGGGCTCCCACAGTGGGGTGACAGGCCTCTACCGAGACACCTGTCCCATGCCCCTCACAACCCTCTCCTCGTCTGCCTCCCCAGGACCTGAGAACATTTGGGGGGCAGGCCCAGAATCACACCAAGCTTGACACAGACTGTATCTCATCTGAGACTACACGGGTTGTAAGACTCACACCAAGAGATAAAGAATAGCACGGATTGCACAATGACACATCATCCATCGTGAAGATATACTGGAGCTTCAGACTTAATGCATTAATAAATGGGCATCTTGGAACTGAGGAAATAGAGCAGTGCCTACCCAGTTACTGTGGGCTTGCTGCTGGTGGTGGCCATTTAACCAACCTTAAATAACAGGTGCAGAGAGCAATCCAATGACACGGGTATATCAGCTCCCAACATATAACTGCCTAACTAACAGCACTGTGGGTAAATACTCCAAAGAGGAAACTGGGTGAGGAGAGTGGGACTGGCCAGGGAGGAGGGGGCTCCCGGGGGTGCTGGGTGAGCCCCCAGACCAGGACAGGGTGCCTGTCCAGGACAGTCGCTAGGGCTCTGGATCAGCCTACCCGCCCCCCACCGCCGGCTCCCAGCCCAGCCCTATAAACTCCTGCTCCTGAACCAGGTTCAGGAACACGCCTCTGCTCTTTAAACTCTGCTAACCCCCATCCCACTCCTACAGATGCCAGAAGGAAAAATCACCCAGGCTACTCATTTATCTGGTAGGAAAGAGAGGTCCACCTACCACCCAGGCTTCGTTGGCCAAAACCCAACAACAGCCTGAAGCGGGAAGACGGGCTTTTCTACTCCCAGCTCAGTATGGTTTCTTCTAAACTCCAGATTAGGCAAAGGATCATGTGGCTGAGGCAAAAGTGGCTATTTGGTCTTTCTGGGTTTTCTCTTCTGAAATGTTGATAAAATCTCAGAAGCTTATCTCCGTTCAGTCTGAGGAAGTTATAAACATGAATTTCCTGGAACTGTTCCCTTCAGCTCTCAGCAAATGCTTTAATTGCAAGGGACACCAGATAAGAGGTTACAGGGCCACGACTGTGGACGCTGGGGTCAACGTGCTTCTGGTGCCTTTGCTACAGAAACACAGACAGCGTGCATGGGTAAACAAATGGCCAGTTTTATCCCGGGCAAGGCTGCGGGTCATGACAAACTCTCAGGGCAATCTGAGACAAGAAATACAGGACTAGAGCCTTTATCACGGGCTCTATTATAGGAATAAAAGATCCCCACCCTGCCCCCACCACCTCATACTGTATATCAAGGAAAATTAAAAAAAAAAATCCTAGACAAAAGACATTCATGGCTCCTTTCTGCTTTATTCTTGTAGGAAATTTTTATTACCAGTGCAGGCCCTACAAGGCAATTCCAAAGGACTAATAATTCTAATAATACCTAGATTACGGTCAGCCTTTCAGAACAAAAGGCACTTTTAGACCATGATTTTTGTTTCACTTTCTGGGTGGCCTAGCATTTTACGTAAATGGCCCTATTAAAAAAAAAAAAAACACTAATTTTTAGACTAAAAAAATTAAAATATGCATGTTTACTTTGCTAAATAAAATCTATTTTGCTTTTTAAAAAGTTTTTATTTATTTAAGTAATCTCCACACCCAGCGTGGGGCTCGAACTCACGACCCCAAGATCAAGAGTCTCAGGGTCCTCTAAGCCGGCCAGACGCCCCTAAAATCTGTTTTGAAATATCACCATTCTGGTTCTTAACACTGTCGGCACATAATGGCCCATGCTGGATATCACCCTGGCACACGAGGTATTTTAGTTGTGATTTAAGGGTATGCTGCTAAAAAGAATACCAATGATGCTCTAAGGATCCCTTTAAAAAAAAAAAAGTTTATTTATTATTGAGAGACAGAGAGAGAGCACGAGCAGGGGAGGGGCAGAAGGAGAGGGAGACACAGAATCTGAAGCAGGTTCCAGGCTCTGAGCTGTCAGCACAAAGACCGATGTGAACCCAGGAACAGCCAGATCATGACCTGAGCCGAAGTCGGATGCTTAACCAACAGAGCCACCCAGGCACCCCTCTAAGGATCCCTTTTTAATCAGGTGTAATGCATGATTTTGAAATATCTTACTAAATAAAGTAAGAGCCTTAAGTAATGTACATCCCAACTCTCTGCTGTGAATCACTAAGTTTAAAAGGGCAAATGAACTATGTAAGTTACTCGGATCCAAAATTTCACTGGTGACCCACCTAACGTGTTAAACATGGCGTCGCAAATGTCATGATTTCCTGAGGAAGCACATTTTGCATCTGGGCCTTGCAGCAAAATCATGGTGTGCAGGGATCTCACCAACTCCAACAGCTCCCTACCGGCCGCACGTCGAGGGAGTGGACTTTACGAGGGCTGCTCATTTCTACCAGTGTCTGGAACATGTCGGGCCCCATCAACTAGCTCCCATCCATCTGTTCCAGATTCTAGAACGGGAAGAATCTGTACCCTCTGTGAAGTACTCCTACTTCTTTCTTGTGCCTTTCCCCTCACTGGGGGGCAAGCATTGAGTAAGTCAGCTCCAAGTTAGGAGGAAAGCCTGTGCTTTCCTGCTGAGCAGTGCTCAAACCAAGAGGTCACGGCTGAGGAAGCTGGTCAAAGACGTTCTCCACTCGAACATGGGGAATGTGGCTGAAGACCCCAAATTCTTGGTCTTTGGGGGCTGTGGGTCTTGGTTTCTCTTGCAGAAGTGGGATCTCCATGGCCAACACTGGGCGGGGGGGCACCTAGACACGGGGAGAATAGAATCCCAGCCAGCTCTCAGGGGGAAAACATCATATCTATACCCCTAACCCCCTAACGGTGCAGAACAACTTAATGAAAACCACATCCCTCTTGATGATCCCCCTGGCCTCTTCCCGGCAGGACCCACAGCCAATAACCCACCATGGGATTGTAAGAAGTTACGTCCAGTGGGAGCTGAACTGCATTAACTGCATTTTAAACAGAAAAAACACATTTGTTCTAGATGGAGTCTGGCAGACAAACGTGTCCACACACAACTTCAGTGGCCACTTTAAGGGTCAATTAGTGATAAAATTTGAAAGCGACGGTAAAACAACATAGCCTTTAGAACAATGGTCTCTTCTAGTCTGTTCCAGTCTCTCTTTTTTTTAATATTTTATTTACTTTTGAGAGAGAGACAGAGTATGAGCAGAGGAGGGGCAGAGAGGGAGGGAGACACAGAATCCGAAGCAGGTTCCAGGCTCTGAGCTGTCAGCACAGAGCCCGACGTGGGGCCCGAACCCACAAACCGCGAGATCATGACGTGAGCCAAAGTCGGACGCTTAACCGACTGAGCCCCTCAGGTGCCCCTGTCCAGTCTGTTTATACATTTCAGGACATGACAAATTAATTAATATTATATACATTTTCTTTCATGCCCCAATTTCCAGCATGAGTGCTATGAAGTACGTTAAGTTCTAAAAATTCCCTAAGATTTAGGATTTGCAGTCCTAGTGCCAAAGAAGGAAGGAGATCATGGAGGTCAGTGACTGTAGCTTGAAATGAAGCCTATTTCCGGCCCTTCTCTGATCTTCAGACCAACAGGGAGGTCTCCTCAACATTAAAGTGACTTCCCTGTGGGAATGCAGGGAGGGGGGAGGTTCGCGGATTCAGTTTGGAGAGCGCCTTTCTGCTTAACCGAAGGATGCCAAGTGCTCTGCGTGTGTGTGCATGCACGCGTGTGTGAGTGGGGGGTGAGGGGTGTGGGTGAGAGACAGAGCACAAGCCCATACATACTCTCGGTCCCGCTGATCTGCCAGCTGTGACATAACTTTTTGCAGGAAGGCATATTCGGAATGGGTTTAACAATGAAGTCCTCCATTTCCCCGCTTCTTTCCTGCTTCTGATGGAAGGCAGACCTTTGACATCACTGCTTTCACAAGTTTTATGTGTTTCCCATCCCACCAAATAGGGACATGTGGACATCTGCCAAGTCTAAACAGCTTATCTTTCAAATTCCTTTGTACATTCCCCATGCTGTGCAAAATGTCAGAATAGTTTTGTGGTGATATTACCATCCCGATTTTCTTCCTGGTTGTAGCACTTCTTCAGGGAAGCTTTGGAATCATTATCCAACCAAAGAAACATGTGGCGACAAAGGCATGTATTTCAGAGCTGCTGGGGCAGAAATTAAAGGTGTGCAGGAATGAACAGTGGGGCTCTCCTACCTCCCCCTCCCCCCACCACGGGACTGTCAAATGGGACAGATGCTGGACGACTGTTCGGCAGTGTCTCAGGGCCCGAACATACACACGGGGGCTTTCCTAGATGATTCCACGCCTGGCATGTGCCCCACAGGTGTGTGTGTGTTCATGTGCATCGCGGGGACATCATCGAGAGACACGCTCACGTGCAGCTAACCACATTTGCCCTTATCACATGCTACCAGACTTTGATCTTTGCCGTTCCGTTATTTTTCGTTCTATTTCATTACCAGGAAAGTGCTGATGTGGTCAATCAGAGAGGACCACCAAAAGAAACGCATCAAGAGTCCACCTTCTTTTTGGACATTAAAACATCGTAAATGCTGCTTACTGCCACGAGGTTCTGCAAAATGGCCCGCCACACCTCCACGCACCCACTGCCCAGGCGGGACAGCCCTGAAAGAGAACCTTAACTCTCAGAAGAACACACACTGGTCCCGCTGCACTGACTTCAAGGACAGGTGAAACTATCCAGGGTGAAAAAGTCCAAAAGGTGGGGAGCCGCCTAACCCAGGGCGGTTCCTGGGTGCTGGACATGGTCTCTGCTTGATGAGTCGGGTGTCTACACGGGGCAGGGGTTCCCATTTGCAAAAGGTCCCTGAGCTGGGAACTCACAGTTTTTGTACTTTGTTGTATTTCAGTCAAATCAGATAAAGCATATTCAAGAATGGTCATCAGAGCCCTCTACACACGGGCATGGGCGACCACAACACGGGGGACCCTCACACACACGACACTGAGTGAAGGGAAGCCCAGCGCAGCAGAGCGAGCCCGGTGAGTCTGTTGATACAAAGCTGAAAACTAAACAGAATTAAGTTGAATGCCGGCTACCCCCGGGGGCTGTCGGTGAGGGGAAGGGGGACCAAGGGGTTTCCAGGCTTCTGTTTGGTGGGTGTGTTCTGTTTGTGCAAGATGCACTCAACTGTGTCCGTATCATTTCACACGTTTCTTCAATAAAATTTACCCCCCCCCAGAAAGTTTAAAACTTATTAGCAAACCGGAGAGCGAAATAGAGGCCAGATGTTACAGTGCAAATAGCAATTTCTCAAAAGCTTACATTTGTGCAGCATTTTTGAACTTCCAGAACTATGTTTGGCATTATGGATGTAAGGATGATTAATCTCCAAGGGGCTCTCCATCCATGTTCTCTTATCTGCGTGTGTTTTATTATATCGGCCTCGTTTTGTTTTGATAAATGTTAGATGCGATTCAAAGGATGTGAAAATTATCCTGCGTCGTTAGTTCAATGGAAGGGAGAATTTCGTTTAACTAAAATAACATTTCTGTTTCATTCAATCATGGAAAACATGGAAACCAAATACCCTTACTACTCTCTGGACTTACAAAATTTTTCTGTTCCCATTTGAAAACAACTGCAAGTGTTGATGCATTCTTGGCAAAAAAACAAATTAGCATGAAACCTTTGAGAAACAAACTGAACTTGTGACATGAGCACGTCTGAGTAAGCGCAGTGCGTGGGAGGCTGGGGCCCGTGGGGTCTGCGGGGGCTCCCAGCAAAACCGCACGAGGAGGAAGCCGGGGGGGGGGTGCCTGCCTGGCTCGCCTGACCGTCAGCCTGGGATCGTGGGTCTGTGCAGATGTCACCCACCCTACGATCTATGTGGTCTCATTTTCATGTCTTTTCCGCCCCTTCTCCCATTCGGTGGGGGTGGACGTTCAAGGTCCCCGCCTGGGGAATGGAATGGGCCAGAGGGAACGGCTGGGGCCTCGCTTCACCTCCAGGTCATGTCTTGTCCAGCTGCAAGCAGATGTGACTATAATTAGCGGCCCCGTGACAGTGGCTCAGAGGTCTCTGTGTGAAATGAGTTGGTGGGCCGGCGTGTCCCCTGGGACACATGGGTGGGGCGAGGCTGAGGCCAGAACCGGGAGGCCAGGGGCTCCCCCTGGTGCTGCTGACTCACCAGTTCCGGGGAGGTGATGTGAGTCTCCAGCCCAGGGGTCCTCCCACTGAGTCGCTCCCCGAATGTTCCTCCAGAGCAAGAGGCCATCCTGGGCGAAGGTGTGGACTCAGGGGCTCCTTGGCCTCAGAGGGAACACATTTCCCACTTGCGGGGGGAGGGAAGGAGCCCTCCCCCAATAAAACTCTTGCTCTTGGCTACTGTCCCCCCAGCTCCCGAACCCCTCCGGCCGGCCCCCCCCCCCCGCCTCGCCCTCCCCCCCCCCCCCCCCCACACACACCGTGTCCGCCCGGTCGCCTCCTCGGAGACCCCTTCCCGAGTGCCACACGCACGTTTCCCAGCCACTCTTTGAAGCCCAGAACGTTTCACTCAGCCAGGCTAGGAGGAAAAAAAAAAAAGTTGGACTATTTTCTCCAGCTTTGGGAAAATGTGCAAGCCTCTGTTGGGCTGAAGTCCGTGGGGCTCTTCTGGCTATTTTTGTTTTTTGTTTTTCATCCTTCCTCTCGCTGTGGCTCCAAAACACAAAGCACACTTGACTGCTTCCATGCCCTGGTCCGGCCACTGCCTGTCAGACATCCGCCTTTATTTCTGAAGCCCCAGACCAGCCCACAGGGGGCGAGTCCACAGGACGCAGCCGCTCCCTCGTGGGCCTAAGCCACCCATTCACCCACACTTGGTCTCAGTCCCCAGCGTGACTCATCTTTGACCTGATGGGTGGTCGGAGTATGGCACCTGCCGCACCTGACACAGGCCAGGCGCGCGTAGCACTAAGCACGTTAGTGAGCGGGATGAGGAGGCGTGAGATGACAAGGTGTCGCCTCCTACAAGAGAGGGGAGCGGAGTCCCACAGATGCAGAGGCGGGGGCCCTGCGCCCTGTCCCAGTGCAGAGGGATCTCCAGGGCAGGTCCCAGTATAGAGGTGACAGACTGGGGGCTGCTGGCCTGGGGGGGGAGGGCAGAACATGAGGAGGGGGTGTTGCTGCGAAGAAAGAGGCGAAGGGGAAACAAAGCGGAGCAAAAGGGCACTCGGCCCCGGGATGTGGGACGCGGGTGCTGGGGCACAAGGGGGACACTGGCAGCTGTGGAGACAGAGCCCCAAACACATGCTTCAAGAGGATGTGCTGTCCTAGGAACAAAGCAGAATGAGGGAGAGCTGGCATGGGGTGGGCACTGGTGCCAGCTGGGCAGGTGACGAGTGAGAACACACATTCCTGAGGCTGATGGGGAGTCGAATTTGGAGGTCTGGGTGAAAAGGGCGTAGCTGACTCCCTGCAGAGCCCCGGCCCTTCCCAGCTTCTGTGTTTACTCTCTCGGAGGCCAGGGACTCTGACTCCAATCAATCTATAATCGCTGTCTTAAAGTGACAGCACATTGCCTGGGCGACCTCAATCCCGACAGCTGGGTGTAACAGGTGCCTTCTTCATTAATTCCTGGTCGTAAATAGAAGAGCGCTTAATACTGTTCACGGGGTCTCCAGGCTTCACATGTAATTCAAAGCATGTTCTGAAGCAGAAGTGCTGTGTGCTTTCTGCACACCCATCGGTACGATCCGATGCCCCTGGGGGGGGAGAAGCAAGACAGGGCTGCGCTCCAGGATGCCCTAAAGGGCTGGAGAGGAAACACAGATGCAGAGGAAGGGAGGAAAGGGGACAGAGAGAGAGGAGGCAGGAGGGGATGTGAAGCGGGTAGCCCCAGGCCCCGTCCTGCTTGCTCTCGGCCTGGACAGCAAGAACCCTCAAAGGGGGCTCCTTGGGGCGCCTGGGTGGCTCAGTCAGTTAAGCATCTGACTCTTATTTAGGCTCAGGTCATGATCTCAAGGTTCGTGGGTTTGAGCCCCGCATTGGGCTCTGCGATGACCGTGCGGAGCCTGCTTGGGATTCTCTCTCCCTCTCTCTCTGTCCCTCCCCTGCTTGCTCTCTCTCTCTCTCTCTCCCTCTCTCTCTCTCAAAATAAATAACTAAACTTCAAAAAATAAAAGTGGTCCCTTGGACCATGTTGCTGCTGGTCTGTTGTGCTCACCCTGAACCTGAATCCCAGGTTCACACTATTTCTCCCCACGCCTTGTATCACAGCGTTGGCAACATCACATGAACACATTGCCTCCACGATACTGTGGCAAGGGCGCCACGCCTCCGCAGGAAGGTGGACGGACGGCCCGGCCGAGAGAAGCCCCTGCTCAGCCCGCCCCCACCCAGCACCTTCGCCGGCACTATACCTTCCGAAAAACTCCTAACCGCACCTAAATGTGATATCAAAACAGCATTCAGTGAACTTCAGATGCTTCTCCTATCATGACCCAGAAAATGCGCTGCATTTTACCACGTTAATGAAAAATTCCCAACAAGCGGACCCGCCGAAAGCCCCGCTGCATGTCTACTGGGCAGCTGTCAAGAGGGATTTATGCTGGGCAGTTTTCCCATCAATAGGGCTCTTTAAAGAGATCTCCCGGAGGCTCCACGTGTTCTAGGGAAGTGACGGATAACCAGCACTCAGGCACGGAGACCCGCATTATACTGTGTATTGAAAGGTGGGGTCAGGGTTCTATGTCTCCCATCGTGCCCCATCGTGCTCCACATCCTGGTCCTCTAGGGACGCCAACAGTTCGTAACACGCTGAAAATGGAAACACAAAAGCCCAAGTGACCAGCGAAGCGTCACCGTTGTGACTGACCTGCGACTTGAATCCAGAGCTTGACTAAACCAGCGGCCACAAGATTGCCACGTTTTTTTTTTTCCTGCGACAATTAAATATTTTAAATGCTTGCTAATTTCTCCCGAGATTAGCGGCACCACCAACCTCCTCCAGTCTCTTGGAATGTGATCCAAGTTGAGTGACACTCCCTGACGCTCTGTTTCCATCCTAACAGGATACATTCTCCTTGTCAAAGCAGGCAGGAAGCTCTCCTTTTCTAGGGAATTCTGGGCACACTGTGGTCTGGTGCACTGGCCGCACAGGCCTCGCCCCCCCGCCGTAAGGATCTGATGAGCACACTTACATGCTGGGCTCTGTCCTCCTACTTCAGAGGGTGAAAGGGGGGCTCAGACGGGACTCACGCTCTCCAGGAGTCACACAGAGGTGACCCAACGCTCAGGCCTGAGCCTGCTCTCAATGGAGGAAAGGTCAGGTGCCAAGGCTTCAGAGGCAGCCTTAAATAAGGTAAGGGTGTCAGAGAAAAGATGTTGGAGAGGCTGGGTGAATGCCAGCTGGTGGGTCCTGGATGGCCCGCAGAGGGGATTCTGTGCCATTCAACCGGCCACGGGGACGTTGAAAAGTTCTGAACCGAGGGAGAGAAACTCCCTCCCTGCTGGCAGTGAGGTTAGTGTGGGCGCAAGGGCCCTGAGGGAGGCAGGCGACAGGGGGAGGGAAGGGAAGGAGGCAGCTCTGAGAAGAGGAGATGGGGCAGGACGAGGTAGAGGAGGGGAGGGAGGGGTCAGGGACTGAGGGTCACAGGAGCTACAGCTCCACTAGGTGTAGAGTAGGGAAAGGATATTCTCCAAAGAGCCCGATCCCAAGGAGGGGAAGGCGAGGAGAAGGGGAGTGGAGAGACAGGGGAGGGGAGGGGAGGGGAGAGACAGGAAGGGAGGGGAAAGGAGGCAAGAAAGCGATGTGTCTTGTTTCATGATGGGAAATGGTCACCAATTTTCATTTTCTTGGTTGACGGTTCTGTCCATTAGAGCAATTTCTTCTTGTTTTTTTAAGTTTATTTATTTTGAGAAAGAGAAACAGAGAGCACAAGTGGGGGGAGGGGCAGAGAGAGAGTGGGGAGAGAGAGAATCCCAAGCGGGTAGCCAGCTGTCAGTGCAGAGCCCGACTCGGGGCTCAAACCCATGACTGCGAGATCATGAGATCATGAGCCAAAACCAAGGGTCAGATGCTCAACCGACTGAGCCACCAGGCGCCCCTCAATTAGCCTCATTTCAAGCTAAGATTTTATTCTCTGCCAAAGTGTAGATCTCATATCTTCTTATCAAAGTTTAATTCATAATCCTATTCATTGATGCAAGAAATCATGTAAATCCTTAGCAAGAAATACTATAGATCCAGCAGACCATCCCTAAAATTCATCTCGGCCAGTCGCCCATGAAATGTCCGAGAGCCACTGACATGAGCACAAGCCCGGGTGATGTTCACGCACTGTCCTCGGTGACATGAGGGACCGTGCCCGAGGCACGGCTCCTTCCTGCAGGCGTGTTCTAGTCCAGGAGGAGAAAAACACCCCAAACTAAAGAAGTCAGGAGCATTCATGTTACTACCTCTGCGAGAACTCAAGAAGGAGAAACTTATTTTGGACGGAGCTGATACACCCAGTGGGAGGAGGGAGGTCGCTGCTCAGCGGCCAGGCCCCATCAGGGTGGCTCCGGGTGGCTTCCCGGAGGCGGCGGGGAAGACGGCACAGCCTGGAGGGGCAAACGTGGACGTTCCAGGAGGAAGCAGGTGAACCATGCACAGAGGAAGGAGAGGAAGGCAGGAATCACAGAGGAATCACAGAGGACCAGACCCCAGGAGCGCACGGTGGGGAATGCGGCTCTCGGCCACACGGGTAAGAGTCTGCACACCTCCCCAGCATGGCGAGACGCTGTGCCCCACCGTGGGAAGGCCGTACGGGGTGTTCAGTAGCAAAGACCATCCAGATAGTCCTTCTTGTGGGGTACGACCTAACCACACAGCCCGGCAAATAAGTGCACATGACAGTGTCCATGGATTTAATGCTACTTCCATCTCACAGAGACACTAAAACATCCCGTCAGGACAGTGGCAGCACAGCTGTTCACCTGTTGCGTCACATGCGGGGCGCACTTTGGAACAACATGCACGCGGAGGCTAATCCCAGCCAGAATGATGCCGAAGGGTCATTTTTGTAACTGCGCTCAGTCTCAGATACCAGACTCCTCTGTAAAGCCACTTTTCAAAGGCAGATTTACACTCTTCATAAATGATAGATTCTCAGATGTCTCGGTCCAGTCCTCCACACCCAGACGAAGCATCCCCACCCCCCCCCACCACCGCCAAGGATGTTATTACTTGATCTGTATCTTTGAAACCAGAGTTGAAAACCTAAGCAAAATGTGAACAGAAATGTCACATGGTACACCCGGCGGGTGACCGAACTCCTCACAGCAGGCGTTCTCTGCGTTTGACAGAAGCTCGGGGATCCGTGTGGGGGTTTGCTACGTGACGTATTTCTGGGTCCCACGCACATTTTAGCAAGACCTCCACTAAAACCTTCCACAAGTTCGTCGGGCTTTCATGGAGCATAATGGACGGTAAACCAAAAGTGCTACTTTGCAAACCGTAGTGGCACTTCTGAAGGACCCACCTAAACACACAAGCACAGCACTTATGGTTAAAGCAGAGAAAATGGGGCAAACCACAGGAGGAAGTGAAGCGCCTGGTGGTCAGGCAGTGGTTTCTCGGCGGCAAGCTCTGGTATTTACGCTGTGGCCGAGAGAGGGTGCCCCGCGACACCTCTGAGGTTCCTGTGCGGCCCTGAGGTCAGCTGCACATGTTTGGTTTGTGCAGAGCCATCATTTCTAAACCACACCTCCCACTCTGTCCCTGAGCAGAACCCTATTCCTACACCCTCCAGTTTGCCAGCAACTCCTAAAACCACATGGGCTAATCCACATACACATGTCCATAGCTATCAAAATGTGTGATGACTCCAGAAACCCCAACCTTTCCCAAGAGAATTAAGAAAAATATTAAGCAGACTTAAGCCATTCATAATTTATTATAAAAGTGAAATAAATAACATATGAAAACGAGCACTCATTCTATTTCCCTGATCCTTCCATTGGAAGGATACACAAATACCCCTACTTTCTCTTTCTCATTTACGTTCATTAAATTCTTATTTCCCCAGAGAGACACTGTGCACACAGTACAACAGAGCCCAAGGAGATTTGTGGGAACAAAAATACGGTTTTTAATGGTACAGCACCCACAGCAAGCATGTTAACATCTAGAAAATTTGAGAAAACCTTTTGCTACCATGGATGGAGTTTAAAGAGAACCCATGTGGAGTCAGGGTGAACTGGGCTGTGAACACGATTCAGAACAAGTACTTTCTGGGGAGGTATATTGCCTCGGAAACCAAAACCACTCTTGTGCTTTTAACGACTATATTTCCACATTTTGATGGACATCTTCACGTGCTAGATGGCAGCTAATTCTCTCCTGGAAAAACTGGAGCATCTCTGCTAGCAGCTGCCCATTGTAGAGTTCAAACGTCTACCCTAATTTCTAAGCAAAGGTTCATTTTTAGAGCAGCCCATTACTATTTCTGCATCTGGGAGAACAAGGCACTGGTCGAAGGGGACACTAAGGAATAAAGACGGGATGAGGCACCTGGCATGGGGAGGAAGATACCCTGGATGCAGTGAAGCGAGCCAGTTCTTGGGCAAAATCAAGTATGGAAAAGCCAAAGGCCAATACAAATATTCAGAGGAGGACCTGGCCAAACAACACCTAAAACCTGGAATCTTTAGGAGATTACAGTCATAATGACACAATCGGCCAAATTCATGACCAACCGGCAACGACCCGGTTTTTCTCTACAGGTGGTGTCACTGATGGTTCAGAGCATCGGCGTGGATTTTCGGGTTAAAATGGCAGAACTGGCCTCCACTCCAATTCATGTCATGTCTTGCAGGGAAAATGCCAGGTGACAACCCAATTCTTTCGGGTTCCTTGTCCTTTACTTGTTTCTGGTTGTTGGAATCCAACCCAAGTGCCTCCAACTTCCAACCCAAGTGCATCCAAAGTCACTGCTCTCTTAAATTATCAAAGAGATTTTGGCCATAAATCACTATCACATTAAGAATCAATAGCATCCCATGGGGCACCTGGGCGGTTCAGTCGGTTAAGACAGCCGACTTTGGCTCAGGTCGTCATCTCATGGTTCAAGCCCCATGTCAGGCTCTGTGCTAACAGCTCAGAGCTTGGAACCTGCTTCAGATTCTGGCCCTCTGCCCCTACCCAGCTTGCACTCTGTCTCTCTCATAATAAATTAACATTAAAAAAAAATCAATAGCATCCTAGTTCATATATGAACCACAATGTCTCCAGGCTCATCACATACTTTCTAGTGTGTTATTGCTTCGATATAAACTTTGTGGTTGTTCTTGACCTCGTTTGCACAGAGAAATACAGGCATTATGTGTCTCTGTGCACGTCTGTGTGTATACATGACATATTCCTTTCTGATGAGCTAATTATTGAAGCCTCTCGTTTGCCTTTTTGATCAATTCCCAATGTACTTCTACAGAACCCTGAACTTGGAAATCTACTTCTGAAATCAAACAAATCCCATTGTTTTTGCCATTAAAAGAAGTGGAGTTGTTTTGAATAGGCTGCTCAGAGAATAAATACAGGGGTTCTCACCCCCTGGATTGAGATCGATTGGTGGCCCGTCGTGTGCCGGGCCCGTGATGCAGCATCTGAGGCCGTGAGTGAGTCTGTGCCCACGGGGAGGTCCTGCAGCCAGAGCTTGACCGGATCACACCCCACCGCGCGTGGTAACACGCATCACCACAGGTGGGTGGTTGAGACGTAGTAGATGTATTTTAGAGTTACCAGAATCCAGTCCCTAAACATCAGGATGAAGTGTACTTTGAACAGATGGAGTGTTACAGACGGAAATTTCTGTTCGTAGCCTTGCACAGACTGAAAACAAATTCACGGTGGTCTGTGCTGTGTTTCCCCGAAGGGTACGCTCATTCAGTCTGCACATTTATTCAGCCATAACATGCATCAGCCATGGAGCACGTGACATAGAAGACTGGTGTGGGTCAATTACAGCTTCACACCTTGTTTTTAGTGTCTGACAAATAAAAGTATCCCAAATCTAATGGATTAATTTAGATGGTGATATACACTTTGAATTTTTTATTTCAGTCTATTTACTACAACCATGTGCCTTCTCTCCATTAAAAATACAGCCTGGGATTACCGGCTGATGAATTAATGAATTCATGAGCTAATACAGAATGAATTAATGAATTAGCAATGAATTACTACAGAAGCTAATAGATGATACTAGCTGAAGCTGTTGTAGATTTCAATTTTTAGTTGCACTAGGGCTTTTGCTAATCTGACCATACGAAGGAACCTGACACACAGTGGTTTCCAAAATACATATTTTTTAAACCCTTAAATTATTAAGTAACTTCAAAAAATAAAGACGAAGTGGTGCCCAGTACAGTTTCAGGGTACACACATTTCATTGCATTTCATTGCATCACAAGTGGAAAAGACACGTAGGATATACACAGCCTTGATCTATCAGCCACGATAAGATAGACTGTGACCTATCAGTCACGCTCACTGGCAGCACTGATCAACCCAGAGGGCCTGCTCTGCGGCTCACCCAGCTCCAGGTGGCATCTGGCCTGAACGTCCCCGCCACCCCACCCAGCCCCGCGGGGAGCCCCTGCTCCATACCTTAGTCTGCACCTCACCCAGCTTCCAGAACCACACACAACTGGGCTTTACCCTCCTGTCCGTTTGTATGTTTTACCTTTTTAAGGCAATACTCTCCAGACCTTGTTTTGCTTCCAACAAACCACCATTTCCTCCTCCCCCACCAGCCCAGCCCCAATTATTTTGTATTGTTTTTAGCTCACGGACCCTAATGAGGTGGTTCCATCAGCGGCAAGCTGCATGATTCACTCTCTAGTCTGACATGACATGTTTACTTCGTGCAAATCTAAAGCAAACGTTGAAAGTATTTCATCAACAATAGTGCTTTAAAAAAAAAAAAATGGGGGGGGGGGGGCCCCGGGGTGGCCCAGGGGGTTGAGCGTCGGGCTTCGGCTCAGGTCATGATCTTACGGTTTGTAGGTTCGAGCCCCATGTCGGGCTCTGTGCTGACAGCTCAGAGCCTGGAGCCTGCTTCTGATTCTGTGTCTCCCTCTCTCTCTGCTCCTCCCCCGCTCATGCTCTGTGTCTCTCTCTCTCTCCTTCAAAAATAAATAAAAACATTGAAAAAATTTTTTTTAAAAAAAGGCTTGTCAGGGTGCCTGGGTGGCTCAGTCGGTTAAGCATCCGACTTCAGCTCAGGTCACGATCTCGTGGTCCGTGGGTTCGAGCCCTGCATCGGGCTCTGGGCTAATGGTTCAGAGCCTGGAGCCTGTTTCCGATTCTGTGTCTCCCTCTCTCCCTGCCCCTCCCCTGTTCATGCTCTGTCTCTGTCTCAAAAATAAATAAACATTAAAAAAAAATTTTTTTTTAATTTAAAAAAAGGCTTGTCTACAAAATCAGGTAGAGCAAACATGTCATGGGAAATCTTAGTTTAGCCCAAGGAGTCGAAGGAATCAAATTGTCCTCTTTTGTTCTACTGTGTCGACTAGACAGGAAACTGGCAGATCACAAGCTTTCCCCCTTGAAAACCAGAGCGTTTCTTTACTGAAACCATTCTCTGCGCCCTTCGGGGGAGGAAATTTGCCGTCCAGTCATCTGTGAACGGTTTTCATATTTTTTGGTTCATAAAAAAGGTGACAGCAAAAGTTTATTTCAAGAATGTGTTGAAGAATGTGATAAAACATTATCATTTGAAATCAGAACAAGTCAATCACTCTAACCGAGTTCTGTTCACTTAAGGGCCACGGAAACCAGAGGTCACCCGCCGTCAGCTGGCAAGCACCACACAGGCGGGGCCACACATCGAAACCCCACAGGCCCAGGTGACACCTTTTTCTCTGTGTTTGGGGGACACGTGGCTGCGTCCGGGTGCCAGGGTGACGTTGCCCCTGTGACTATGTCACCACGCAACCTAACCCAAGAGCCAGGAGCCACCCGTGCCCCGTGGGACAGAGGACAGGCAGGTAACTTACCCCACCCCTGCATCCTCAGTGTTTATACTCCACGAAAACCAAGTAGCATCAGGGAGAACACAAGACCATCCTTCCCAGACGCCCTGGAGAGAAGCCCAGTGCACGCCCTTCACACTGACAGGGCATTAACTTTGTTCTGCGTTAACGGGGACCAAGCTGCAGTTTGAGGACATGAGAAAGTTCTGGAGATGGAAGGTGGGGATGGCTGCACAACATTGGACTCAAAGCCACTGAACCATACACTTAAAATGGTTAAGATGGCAGGAGCTCCTGGGTGGCTCAGCGGGTTAAACATCCGACTTCAGCTTGGGTCATGATCTCACAGTTCGTGGGTTCGAGCCCCGCGTCAGGCCCTGTGCTGAAAGCTCGGAGCCTGGAGCCTGCTTCCGATTCTGTGTCTCCCTCTCTCTCTGTCCCTCCCCTGCTCACACTCTGTTTCTTTCTCTCTCCCTCTCTCTCAAAAATAAATAAAACATTTTGAAAATCAAAAAAGTAATAAAATGGTTAAGATGGTAAATTCTGTCATGCATGTTTTATGCCAATAAAAAAAAAAAAGTGAGAAATAGTTTTCACAATCTGGCCAGCTAGCCTCAAAACCTCGATGTCCTACAGCAGTCCTTCCTGCTGGGAACCCATAGTCACAGAAGATAGCCCGCCGGGGTGGGCCGTGAGCCCCCCATCCCTTCGTGTCTTTCCACAGAACCCACAGCCACGCTCATCACTGGAGCTTCTAATTTTGGATTCCCTGGAAGAAGATGTTGACGTTTGTTCTCTTTCCTCCTACCAGATTTGGGGAGCTGTTGGCATGCTCGTTTTGGGCCACAGTCTTCTGAAGCTCTACCGTTTCTTGTGTTTGGGGAAAGAAGGCCCCAGAACTTCTTCCTTAACTGCCTGCAGCCCAAGTACTCCTGAGCCTTTAAATCGAGTGTCTCCTCAGATCCCCCCAATGTATTTCAAGCCCGACTTGGCCACACCAAGAAGGAAGACACACACGCTGACCTCAATACTCCTAGACAGCCCTGCTGTCTGCTGGCCCCCCGGGAATTGGCCCACAGGGCCTGCTCAAGGACCCCACACACATCCAGGACCTGCCTCAGCAGGGGCCCCGGCATGGGGCTGGAGCATTCTCACTGTGAGCAACCATGTCTGAAAGTACGTCACCCCTTCCTATGAGATCTGCCACCAGAGGCTGGTGTGAGGGACACGGGTGTGGTGGCATTCGGACCCTGCAATGAGGGACACAGGTATGGTGGCACCCAGGCCCTGGCTGTCACCTCCTAGCAGCATGCCTGGTGCTTCCTATTTTCACCACTCAAGCCTTGTGCAGTGCCTCCCGAGCATGGCGGGAACCGTGGCATCTTCTGAGCAGACGGCCGCGCCTTTGGCGGGACCTGAGCGGACCGGCTCAGAATGGAAGTGACGTGACCCATTTCAAGACCACCTGATGGGGTGTTTGCAGGGTAGCTGGAAAGTGAGGACACACGGAATCTGATTAATGGAATTTGGAAAACACAGGTGGCCCAGGGCTCTCCCTCCTCTGCCCTGCCCGAGGGCACTTCCCCCGCACGTCTAACGGGATGGAGCGAACCCCCAGAGGGGGAAGGGAAGACAGCTACTGTGTGCTGCGGGGCCTTTGGAAACAGATGGTCAGATTCTCGGTCAGAGTCACCAAACCCTGAGAGGTGCTCACTTAACAGATCTGCAGAGCCCAGTATCACCCAGCCAGAGAGTGGAGGCACCAAGGTCCTAACTGGGACCTAATTCCACAGCCTAGCTCTTTCCACAATGAGCTGACTCTGCAAAGGCACCCACACCGCCAACTATCCCATGGATGATGGTAAGAAGGTGGGCTTCCAAATATGCTTGCCCCCACCCCCGGCCAGGTCGTGGCAATGAAACCACCCAATTGGCCAATTGACTGTTATTTATGGTAAATCACAAAACAGAAGTCATTTTCAGAAGCTTTCTGTGTGTGTGTAACTTCATGTGGGATTTCCTTAATTCTTTTTCCTCTCGTCACTGTGAGTCATAGTCTGTATTTGGACAAGACTGCCCGGTGGATGCTGCCTGGCCCCCAGTCCCGCTACCATATTGGGAGGAGGAAATGTGGTACCCTGGACTCCCAGGGGCTGGGGTTCACACAGTGGGAAGGAGAGTATAAAGAACACCTTTCCAGGGGAAACACGTATCTCCTGACTCCGCTGCACTAATTAATATCACCTACCTGGAATTTCCAGGCTAAGGGTCTGTATTTCCAGCTGTCCTAATAATCTACTGGTTTTCTAAATTTTCCACTTGGTCCTAAAGATTTCCACCTGACAAGTCTGTCTCCCCCATGATACCTTTCCAGTCGAGGGCTGCATTATAAAATCAATATTGTATTTCAAGTGTTGCAAAAAGTCTGTCAGCCCTTCCTGCCCAAAGATGCACTCCGGGCACCGACCCCACAGACCTTGCAAGTGTAAAGGCACTCTTGACATGGAAAGTGGAAGGTCAAGGTTTGCGCTCAACGTTGTAGCTCTGAACTTGAATCAAATGAGTCAGAGTTCTCCCTGGCAGTGACATTAGCTGGCGGAACTCTACATGCTCAACCCTTCCAGGAACACGTGCATGCATTTGGTGAAGGACCCAAAGAAAATGTGCTGTGTCCCCCTCTGTGGTGTCCCCCTCTGCTCCACACCAGAGAGCAAACCACCCGGACCGAAGACAGCCAAAGGGTCCAGTGAGTCCAGGTAAGCTCTGATCTCCGGGGAGGACATCACACCCCCAGTCTGGCACTTCCAAATCTAGGACGTAAGTTCAGCGGAGAGAACAGGGAGTGTGTGCCATCAGTAACTGCCAGAAACTACCTGGCCATTGCTGGGTCACATACACAGCAGATTTTTAACAGAAACTGAAGCGCATCACCCCTTTAAAACCCACTTTGAACCCTGCATTAAAATAAGCAACCTTGCATTGTTCTTATTATCACCAAATGGGAACAAGGTGATTTTTGAAATGAATGACACGTTGCCTCTCTTGTGTGGGAGTAGTAAAACCTTCATCAATTGCATCTTTCGCACAAACATAAACTTAATGGTTGAAACGGTGTTGTTACTTTGCAGATCAGGTCTCGTAAATGCTTCTTAGGGTTATTTTACAAGCTATAAAGACATACAAGCTTGAGCTATGTCAGGACCAAGTGAAAATAAGTTCCTAATTATAAATCTAGGAAAATCCGAAATGAAACGGTTAACAGTTTCCTACCCTAAAAAAAAGTAGGGCAGATCTTTTTCCAGAGCCAAGACATCTGTAAAAGTTGTACCGAAAGACAGAGCTCAGAACATCCTCCTCCCTGATGTTGCCTGGGGTAATGTCAGTGCGGCAGCTGTATTCCCAGTTCGCTCTCGATGCGGGAGACTTTCCCAGCGCTGGAGAACACATCCCCCACCCTCGCCCCCATCAGGAATCCCACGCGAGCTCCAAGTTGGCACTGAAGCCACCCTTCTCACGAGTCTGGGTTAATTAGTTTCTGAGGCTGAAACCCAGAGCCTCTGCTCCTTCTTCGTGGAGCAGGAGACCGTTAAGGAGTTTGCAAACCACAGCTGTCTGTCCTCGGCAACACGGTCGTCGTTCCGGGGAGAATCATGGACTCCGTTCCCTGTAGGCAACCGTGCCAGCTGCCCACGCCACACGGGGTCTCCGCCGAGGCCCCAAATTTAGCAATATCCCCGCTCACCCGCCCCACCTGCCGCCTGCCTCCCAGCGCAAATGACCGTGAGGGACAGAGCCAGGGAAGAAACAGAAGTCAAAGACCACAGTGCCGTCCCTCACTTTTCTGAATATATCAAGAAATGGGAAATTCCATACATGAAGTCTCTAAATCCCAAAATGAATTCACCTTTCAAAAGGAGACTGTTTTTATGCAGCACTTGGCTGGGGCAGGCGTGGGGCAATTTCCTCAATTTCCTCCTGGGCTTGTGTGCTACCAGGGCCACTGGCCGGAGGCACAAGGGAATAAGGCCTCCTGAGCCCTGGGATGCCTTTCCACCGTCCCATTATCTCCTACCGCTTGTTTTAACAGACCTTCCTTCCCTCCTACTGTCACTGAATAACCAGCGTGTGCAGGAACGCTGGCCGCACGGGGCACAGAGGGGCCCCGGCGAGACAGGTGCCGGGCCCTGCGTCATGGTCTCACCACCATCCGCCTCCCGGCTCAGGGAGCCCTGCTCTACCCTCTCAGTCCCCAGGTTCAGATTTAGGAATCTGGGGGCAACGGAAGCCTGACCTCATTTCTGTTCAACGCAGAGAAGGTCAGGATAAAGAAAGGAGGAAGGTAGAAATCACAAAAAGATGATTCATGATGGGTGAACTGCAGTATAAATTTATTTCCCAGGAGCGGACTGTGTAATTTTCCTGCACACTCACCGGAGGACGTCAGCAAAGCCAGAGGAGGCCAAGGAGAGCTTTCAAAAGCCCTAAGAGCATGAGTGTAGCTCAGAATGGGAGGATTCATGAAGACAGCCACAGTCCCAAACAGTGGAGGGACACGGGACACCCTTACCTAGAGTCCCACACAGTTAGGTTCATACTGTCAACTCAGAAGTGACCAACACCCCTACTCTCACCAGATAAAAGATCTCAGCACCCAACATGTGGGCACCACACAGTCGGACAAGAGAGACAGAGACTGGAGGCTAGCGGCACAGCTCAGCCAGTGGCTCTAACAAAGGTGACCTCAGGCCGGAGCAGGGACAGGGCACCATCTCCAGCCTCCAGGACGGAGGGACTCCTCTCCTGCCCACATGGTGCCCGCCTCCTTGCACATCGACGAGCAAAAAGATTCATTTTCTGAATCACCGTGCGCATTCCCATGGCACTCTGTCTTGAGGGTGATCCTGAGTCTGGAAGCTGCCCCAAAGAAGCCAATCGAACCAGTCATTTTAATTCCATTTCAGCCAGGCCAGGCTTCCTCATCAGGGGCTGGATTCAGACAGGAGCCCAGGCTCAGCCGACCGCCCCAAATTCCTGCCGATCATCCCAGACACCAACACGCCCGCTGGGATTACACCTGGGGAGCCAAGTGCTGGCCGCTGGGAGTCGCGCTGCCCACCGCGTGGGGGGGGTGGGGGACCGATGGGGACGTGACGGTCCCCGGCACGCACACAGCAAGCCAGAGTGGGGGCTGCTGCGTGCTCTAAAGAATGAAGTCATGCCCCGGCCTGCACCAGGGAAATCCTACACAGCAAAAGATCGCCACCGCGATAAAGGGCTGAAAGCAATTCCCCGATTCAGCTCTTTTAGCAGCAGAGTCTGGAAATGAGCTGACACCCGGCCGCATGCACAGGGCATCAGGCTTCGGGCAACGCCCAAGGACTCGGGGGCCGCAGAGTCGACTCCCGCCGCGCGGTGGGACCGGCACGTCGCGAGCAGCTCTCTGAGCACGTCCATCACTGTCACCTTGGATCTCACGGCATGCAGAGGGACAGGGACTCCACCCCCAGGATCTTCCATGCCGGCCCTGCTTCCCGCTGAGGGGAAGGGGGCCCCTGGGCCGGCTGCGGTAAGAAAACATCAGGTCGCATCCTGCAGAAGAGCCGTGGCCTCGAGGAAGACAGGCCAGCACGTGTCACCCTGCACCGGATGCTGGTGCTGGATGTAGCATTGTAACAATGCGCTTCCTGGATTTAGCGAGCACGCTGCGCTTCAGTGACAGAACCCTGATCTCAGATGTGAGGCTGCCACGCTTAGGGGCCGCGGGAGGTGACGGCCAACAACTCGCGCCAATGGCTCGGCGAAGAGTAGTAATAATTTGGAGACAAACGACGGTAAAAGGTCAACAACCGATTTTCAGGAGCGAATTTCAGAGTTCTTGCAACTTTCCTATACGTTTTTTTAAGGAGGGTAAAGGAGTATGAAAATGTGGGTAAGGACACCAAAAGGAGGAAAGGCTGTGAGGAGCAGAGCAGTGTCCACGGGGGACAGTGGCGACAGGGCAAATGTAGAGCAAGCCCTTTGGAGCAGCTGAGGGTGGGCTACAGAGAAAACCTCCCGGTGAGGGCAGCGGCTGCTGACAGAGGCACAAATGACACAAAGCGCCCGGAGAGAAAGGACCTGTGGTCACCCGCAGGCGCGGCGGCTCCCCTGCCATCCACACTGCTGGTGTCCAGGGCCTTGTCCACCTTTCGCCCAATGAGCCCCTTCCTGGCTGGTCAGGGTGGGCAGGGGTGTGAGCAGGGGGAAGGCGGTCGGGGGAGGGAGGTGTGAACAGGGGGTAGGCGGTCATGGGAGGGAGGTAAGAGCAGGGGGGAGGCGGTTGGGGGAGGGAGGTGTGAACATGGGGGAGGCGGTTGGGGGAGGCGGGTGAGCAGGGGGGAGGCAGCCCTGCCCAGGGCAGTTCGTGGCCACACAGACCCACCTCCCGGAGCACAGCGCAGGTGAGACTTCCCACGTGAGCCCAAGTCCTCCAGAGAGTTTCAGTTATCAACAGTGTGCTCCGCTGAGAGCATATTTTACCAAAGACATCAGAGGCTGAAAGTTTTTAAATAATTATAACAATTTAAGGAAAGCTTTAGAAAAATGGCTCCTTTCCAGAAGAAAGACTCATTCCCTGATGTCAAAAAATAAGGTGCTTCTATCCTTCAGTGCTCACAGATACGCTAAAAAACAAAATAAACAAACAAAAACCTTATTTATGATATAACTTAATAATTTAAGAAAGAGGCCCCTGGGTGGCCCAGCTGGTTCAGTGTCCAACTTTGGCTAAGGTCATGATCTCACTGTTCCTGAGATCCAGCCCTGAATCAGGCTCTGTGCTGACAGTGCAGAGTCTTCTTAGGATTCTCTCTCTCTCTCTCTCTCTCTCTCTCTCTCTCTGCCTCCCCCACTTGCTCACGCTCTCTCTCTCTCTCTCTCTCTCTCTCTCTCAAAATAAACTTTAAATAATAATAATAATAATAATAATAATAATAATAATATAGGAAACTATAGGATAATCAAACTAGAAAACCTTTATAAAATCAGGAGAGCCTATATATGTTTCTTACCATGTAGGAGGAAATTGTCATAAAAGGGTTTTGGCCAATGCTGATAGGCTGGGCCCACAGTTCCCATGCATTAAATGACCACAGAATCTAGAAGATGAAGGCCCTTTGGAATTATGAACACAGCAGTTAGTTACCCTATTTTACACTTAGCCTATACATTGATGATAACCAGCGTCAGAAGCAATCAAGAAAGCCGAAAAAGCAAAGCTAGCTTCTGGAGCTCACAAGACACGTGGCAATGTCCATCCAAACCGAATTCACAAGGGCTGGCCGTGACTCCCACACACAGGATCACACTGACATGTGATGGGACATGCACGCACATGGCAGGGTGGGCCCCAGCTAACCACAGGTCACAGCATGTCCCAGGCAGCTTCACCAGATGACACTAACTTTGAGGGGCCCTTGAGGGCGTTTCTGAAGTGATAGCACCATGAAGATCCTATTTCCGGGTCCAAAACGAATAGAAAGAACCACTTTAGGTTGTTCGCCTGGGTGAAGGGTCCCGACACTTCACACACGCAGCGAAATACCTAAAATGCCAATGGGGACTGGCACTGTAAAGCCAGAAACACGGAAATGCTCCGACGGCTGGAATGCGTGCGACCTAATTCTGGCAGATGCCAAGATGAGACCAGAGCTTCTCAAGGATAGTATGTTCCTCCCCCAACCCTGCTGCCTCCTGCCTCGGGTATGAAATTCTCAACCTGGATGGGCCAGATGCCACGGCAGCTCACCTGGACGGTGAGGCCGACTTCCACGCCGCCACGGAGGCAAACGTGATCATTCAGGAGCAGAAACCAGTCAGTCCCTCCGCCTTACCGAGATGGCAAAGATAAGCAGTAGAAAGATTAACCTGCCAGAAACTGACCTGCGATCATTCTACCATACTAAGAGTACATTAAGTATTTCCTCTTTAAGAGTGTTTTTAATAACAATGCCAACTTTCCTCTTGAAACCTCCTAATCAGATTATGGAAAGAAAGAAGGATTAAGAAGATAACATCAAGAGGATGGTGGAAGTATCAGCTACCAGGATATGATGCACATGCCCAAGACAGAGCTGTGTTCTCCCCTCCTGCGTCCACCTACCACCACGGGAGGGTCATTTCATGGCCCCTGAGGCTCAGGGTGAGTAAGAGGAGAGGCCAGGTGTCTCTGGCATCCACGCCCAGAATTTCCACCACGCCACGAGGCCTTCTATGAAGCCACACACAGGACACGGCAGGCGACGCTGGCTGAAATTCTACCCTTATCAGAGACGCCCTTTTTCTAATAGAAAGTATTAACTGCACCACTCAGAGTCTAGAAGGCAATGGCAACACAGTAGCCGTCAGCACACCCACCTCTCACGTCTTGGTTTCTAAACACCATTCTTCAACAGAAGGAACAGGACTCTCAGGAGGAAGGCTGCCTCAGGGCTGGGGAAGGGAGGACAGCACAATCCTGGGACATACATGCAACATGCAAGGAAAGCAAAAGGCTAACTCTGCTTTTTCTGAAAAGGCGTTTCACAATTACATGTTGAACTTCACATTGTTGGAACAAACACACTCTCCACACTCTGAATGCTAATCACACACCTCTAAGAAATACCTCGACCTGCAGAGCAGTCCCCAGTCACTGAGCACATGTGCGGCTGTTCCTATCAGCCGTGGCGCGTGGCTTGTGCTGCACGTCTGTGTCTCCCAGGGTCCTCGGCTCCCCAACTCCACAGCAAGCTCCTTCTCAAACACGTCAACCGCTCTACATCGCGCACACTGTGAAACTGCAGCGGACGGACAGAGGAAGGGGTACCTAACTCACGCCACCTGCCCAAACCCCCTTTCTCGCCAACACAAAGGTAGATGTTAACACTAAGATGGGGGCAAGGGGAAGAGTTGATTTTCTCCATACCCTAAACAATTAAAATGGAAACCACATTCCAAGGTGGCCTTTGCTATACAAACATGACATGGCCGAGGTCAGAATCCCTTACCCCATGTCCCCCACCAAGAGGACAGCCCGTGGGCATGGTGAGGGGGTACACGGGAGCCCACAGTCATTGATTGCTCTGGGCTCACAGGGCATAAAGGGGAACCTAAAGCAAATTGAAATGTCTCTTTTCTCCTTCCTTGAAAGAAAAAAAAAGTGCGTGTGTGTGTCTGTGTGTGTGCGCGCGCGTGTGTGTGTACTGGCAAAATTTTAAGTAAGCTAGTTAAAATTTTCAAAATCTAAACGAGTGTATTATAAATAGTAAATGGTTGCCTGAACTTGTCCCAGAGCACAAGCGTTTTGAGATCCAGACCACCTCTGAGGTTTTTCCGGCACCACTGGCTGGGTTAATCGCTCATGTATCCATGAACTCAACAGGCCTACATAATCCCTCTTACTGCTGGCCATGGTTCTAGGTGCCAGAACAGACAATGACAAGGTCCCCAGCTATCAGGGGATGCACACGTAGAAGGAACGAAGGTCTGGTATAGGTCTGCCCTGACGATCGACGACATGACCCGCCCGTGTCTAAAAAAATGCTTCCTTGACCACTGAGTGCGAGCTCTAGCCCCACCCACAGCACTTTGCAGAAAACAAGCTTTTTACCACTCGTGAAGTCCCTCCTGGGTGCTCAATAAATAGCTGTTGAATAATTAATAGAATCTGCAAGCAAGACCTGTTTTAAACCCACCTCTCCTCCCTTACCTCAAATCCTCATTTTAAAGACAAGATCATAAACTCTGAAAGCTTCAAAGGGCAGTGTTCCTTAAGGAAAAGTCTGTAAATCAAACCAGGGCTTGCTTCAGAAACTCAGATCCCAGAGTTAAATGCTTCATTGGGGAAATGGTTTTAAATTGTCTCACACAACCGAGTAATAAGGAAAGAACTACAATTATCCCTCCTCTTTCTTTTTTTCAAATGACAGACACAAGGGATTAAGTGGGTGTAAAGTCCAGCAAACCACACCTTCTGGTTACGAGGACAGAATGATCCTTCAAGGTGACCCCAACGTCCACCGGCATTGCCTAGACACAGACCCTCTTTTTAATGAGCATCAGCATGACAAAAGTCCTCGGCTGAAGTGCAGACACTTGGAAAGAACTTACAGCAGTTTAATCACCAAAGGATCCCATTTCCTTAATTTCCCAAAAAGTTTAAAAATTATTATATTGGAAGGCAAAAAGACCAGTAAGATTTGGGCTAGGCCAAATTAAAAACTAATTCTTATTTAAACATTTGCTGTTACAACTGTTTTAGTTATGCATTTGCTTATCTGTTCAATAATACTGAGCAAAATATTATACGAAGTGCTACGGGGAAACAGGGGGAAACACTAAGGCTTTGTCCTCAATTAATGGGGAGATGATGGTGTAATACAAATTACGATGTTATCGGCTAGTCGCTACGTTGAAACATGGACACAAGGGGAGAGACGTCTACACCTTCAAATACACACAACTCAAACTGAAATCTCTGAAATCTTCAGGGTAGGCTGTGAAATATGCATCTGGGCATATTAAGTCATTCTGCCTTAAGAAGCCCTTTTCCCCCATTAGTTGTTAGACGTTTTGCTCTGACGACCACACCATTCATCGTGAGCCACGTGCTCAAAGGAGAACACACAGCTTTCCAGAGAGGGACCTGAATCTGGCCACACTGCCTACCTGCCGTCTGGCTCGGAGCAAGTCCCTGAGCCCCCGACCCCCATCCCCCACAGAAGAGTGGGGACACAATCACCCAGCCTGTTCAGCTGAAATGATACATGTGTCCACCCACCGACGGTGCCTCCAACATCTTGAAACTGGCACTTTCGGTTCCCAGGCTTTCCAGACTCAGACCTGGGTCGCACCCTCCGGGCCCCTGGACCTCAGGCTTCAAGTTCAGCTGCACTTCACACCCGCCTTCCAGGTTCTGCAGCCTGCAAATGGTAGATAGGGCGGCTTCCAGCTCCTCTGTGAGCCGACGCCTAAAAGAAACCTCCTGGGGCACCTGGCGGGCTCAGCCGGTTAAGCATCTGACCGTTGGTTTTGGCTCCGGTCGTGATCTCATGGCTCATGGGATCGAGGCCCCGGGGGGCTCTGCACTGACAGCACAGAGCCTGCTTGGGATTCTCTGCCTCCCTCTCTCTCTCTCTCTCTCTGCCCCTCTTCCATTCTCTCTTTCTCTCAAAGTAAATAAACATTAAAAAAGAAAGAAAGAAATCTCCCCTTATACGTCTCTCTATACATCCTATCGGCCCCGTGTCTCTGGAGAGCCCTAGACAAACACTGAGAAAACAGCAAGCACTGAATCCTTCAGAGCAGAAATCTCTACACCTGTTTCAGATGTAGACGTAAATGCGTACGTGTGTGTACGTGCGTGGGTACCTGTGGAACATGCATTAAAATTATTCAAGAGAATTTTTAGGCATTTTTAAATTCTAAGACATCTTCAGGTAGATGTGGGGATAAACTACACCATATGTTTCACACTTCACACTTCTGTTTTCACGGCAGAGCTACAGAGAGCACACGCACGTATACAACCCTCACTTGTGAAACGGTATGACGGAGCAGAGTAAAACCTCTATCGGCACAATTGTTTTACTGTTGACCCAGATATTTTGTCCTTTCCTTCAATAACTCAAAAATTCAGTAAGTTACTACAGATGTTGCCCAGCGTTCTGTTGGGTCCTTGAGGAACACATCCCAGCCTTCGTGCCAAAACCTCACCGTCCTGCCAAGTGCCTCCATTCAGCCGAGGCACCACCACACCCTGGGCGTTTCTATCCAGGTTGTTCGGGGAGGGTCTGCAATTTTGGCATAACGTTTGGCACCAGATAACCCTGAATATTATACGCAGTAATGACTTACCATATTAGTAACATTACACAAGATAGAGAATTCACTATACGTTAATAACGAATTTCTCAATCTTCACTAGTACGCGCCACATTAGGTACATAAATGGGCTGCTTAAATGCAGAATAATGGTCAAAAATATCAGCCCACCAGTATGATATGCCATACCAACCAGTCAGAAAGGACGCTGGCCCTAACGATCCAGGTCCCCACCACCGTGCGCCAGCTCTAACCAGAAGTTATATGTCACCAACACAACGCGACACAAAACACTTTGATATGAAGATCCCAGCGTTTTCGATTTGGAACACAGATAGCAAAGTGGTGGCCCATGGGCTGGAATCTGCCTCCAGATGTCTCACGTGGCCTGAACCATATTCTAGAGTTTTTAGAATGAATGTTTTAAAAATTGAGACTCCAGGAGGCGCCTGGGTGGCTCAGTCAGTTGAGCGTCCGACTTCGGCTCGGGTCATGATCTCACAGTTCATGGGTTCGAGCCCCTCATCGGGCTCTGTGCTGACAGCTCAGAGCCTGGAGCCTGCTTCAGAGTCTGTGTCTCCCTCTCTCTCTGCGCCTCCCCCGCTCATGCTCTGTCTCTCTCTCTCTCTCCTTCAAAAAAATAAATAAAAACATTAAAAAAAATTTTAAGAAAAAAAAATGAGACTCCAGGTTTCTAATGCTTAACCTGTAAAAAGTGGAACCGTTCTGGGCACATTTCAATTTTGACTAATTAGCCACTCCCCTGAATAGCACACAACAAATCCATCCTTTGAAAACTAGCCACTGAGGCCAAATTTCCTTTTCTTCATCATTCTTTTCCTTCCCAATCTGTCTCTCTCCGAAATCTCTGATATGATGACTCATCTTTTCTGAATATCTTCTACCAGGGAGTTCAGATTAATTTATATAATAATCCTTCCTGTGGAACAACCAGGTAATTGGTGACCAGGGCACCCAGCCAGAGGGGCACCATCTCCCCTTCTACAGAGGGCAGCCCCCCTACCCCCACCCCCCAATTCATCTACTCCCATCCCCCACAACCATTCTACCTCCACCTCCTCTACTCCCATCCCCCCACCCCTACCCCCAACCCCACCTCTACTCTCAACGCCCCCATCCCCCACCTCCTCAACTCCCATACCCCTACCCACATCCTACCTCCTCTATTCCCATCCCCCCACACCTGCCCCCAACCTCACCTCCTCTACTCTCATCCCCCCACCCCTACCCCCACCCCATCTGCTCTACTCTCAACCCCCCCATCCCTTACCCCCCACCTCCTCGACTCCCATTCCCCTACCCCTACCCCCATCATACCTCCTCTATTCCCATCCCCCACCCCTGCCCCCACCTCACCTCCTCTACTCTCATCCCCCCACCCCTACCCCCACCCCACCTCCTCTACTCTCAAACCCCATCCCCCACCCCCACCTCCTCAACTCCCATCCCCCCACCCCCATCCTACCTCTTCTACTCTCATCCCTCCACCCCTACCCCCACCCCCACCTCCTCCACTCCTATCCCCCCACACCCACACACCCCCCATCCCAGAATCTGCTCAATTCTTGGCTCTCTCCTTCTAGGCTCCCTTCGAGCTCTGGGGGACTCACACCACTCCCTGGCACATTTGGCCCTTGCAGACTTTGCCCTTTCTGCCCTCATATCTTCCTTGACCTCAGTCTTGGCCTGCTGAGCAAGTTAAAGTTCACCCTCACTTAACCCAGAGATTTTATTTTCTTGAGATTTCTCAGCATCCATTTGGTTTCATTTCCCCCTTCGTTCCCGTATCATCTTCTCAAATTGTTAGCACTCACTCTCTCTTCATAATAATCTCCTTTTGCAAACTTGAATCATCATCACTAACTTCCTTTATCAACACAATAACCCATCCTAACACTGCATTCGATGGAAATTTTTTAAATTCCTTCATGCTTACCTCTGCCTTTTTTTTTTTTCTTTTAAAACTATCACCCATGGACTTCTAGCTTTCTCATTTCCAGCCCCCTCCACTGAGATGTACATACGTTAACTAAGCTTAAGTAATATTTTTCTCCTAATGATTCAGAAGATCTTAAAAATAAGCTTCAGGAGCCATTTATAGACATGGTAACTGGATGTAAATGAAGATGCACTGAAGAGGAAGCATTATATTTTATGGAAAAGGTAAAGTGCTTTCCAGTGAGACACCGCCCAGGCTGGTGGGAGTTTTATATTCCCCCTACCTTCTCTCTGACCCTATTTCATACTTAGTTTCTGGGTTCTGACAAGATCTAATATTTGTCAACAGTTTGAAAGTCCTACACTTCACACAATCCCCTGGAGTCCCTCAAAGAGCTGTGTGAAGCCACTCTGCGGATTCTTCCTTCGTGCGTGATCTCATTTCATGGATTCCTTTACCCATCCAATGTGCACCTACAAAGCACCCGCACTGGCTTCAAAGTCTTTAAAAAAAAAAAAAAAGCGTTCCTCCCAATGGATGTCTGTTTTCTGCACATAGTAAATGTTCAACAAATACCTCTGACTGGTATCATAACTGACGTCTCACGGCCATTTCCTCTTCTTTATTTTCCAACGCAATGTCTGGAATTTAAGTGAGCTGCATTTCTTATCGTAGGAAGGTTGTCCGAGCACAGAACGGGATTGCAACTCAAGGAAACCTGTTGTTCCCAGACAGAACTCTCGACACTATCACATTCTCAATCTGTCTGCCTATCTACCGTTGGAATGCTGGTTACATCCGCTGTGTTATCGCCTTCAGCAGCTCAGAGACATCCCGATTTTCTTTTTTCTCATTTTTTCCAAACCAAAACTCATGTCTTGTCCTGTAAAATGCCTTCCGTTAATCCAAGGCTTTGCTGACGCCCGCTTCTTCCCCCACGCATCCCCCTTCTGCCCGCCATCCCTTTTGGGGACAGCTTCAACTCTCTCTTTAAGCAAAGATCTTTGAACTCACATATTCTTGTATTACCTTTTGCAATCATGTTCCGCAAATATGTCATCATCTGGCTTCAATGATGATAACATTCCAATAAAATGTTCCCAAGTCTTAAAACCATAAATTACTTAATAAAATAGCTACAGACCGAATGCTGGTGTTCCTCCACAATTCACAGGTTGAAATCCCACCCTGCGCCCAGTGTGATGGTAGCAGGAGTGGGCCCTTCAGAGGCCACCAGGTGCAGCCCTCATGAGTAGGACTGGCGCCCTCACAAAGGAGACCCCGCAGAGGCCCTCGCCCCCCGCCACACGGCAGGAAGATGGGCGTCTGCGCACCAGGTGGCGGGCTCTCACCGGATGTGGAACCCGCTGGCACCTTGATCTTGGGACTCCCAGCCTCAGAACTGTGAGAATTACACATCTGTTGTCCACAAGGCCCCCAGTCTGGAGCATTTTTGTTACAACATCTCGAACTAAGGCAACGATCAAGTAGCCAATATTTTCTACACCAAGAAAGGGAACCTGTCATTCACCAAGACATACATCACTCCTTCTCCCCCTCAGTAATTTGGGTTTCTACATTCCACGTCACTCTATTTCCCTTTTGCACTGCATCCGGGATTGCTTCATTCTCCTCCATTTTTACTTTGCTTTTCCTATGCTACCACTCAGCCTGGCGCGGCCAGTGTCCCTTCGGCGGGTGTGTTCCGTCCGTGCCCCTGCGGCTGGGGCCTGACCGCCTGGTCTCTCTGTACCATCTTAGACCAGGATGCAATGCAACATCATTGAAATAACTCATGTTTCTGGGTGGTTCCGGAGTGTGCACACCACATAGCGTCATTCATGAAGTTCCGTGTGCCGGACTCCTTTAACCTACTCTCTCTGGGGTTCCGAGGGCCACATCCACGCCTATGGGTTTCCAGAGGGAACCAAAACGTGCCAAGTTCTTACTGTGTACATCCTCGCTTGCCGGGGGAAATTTCCCAGCACCAAAACCTGGCCACTCACAAGTGTTTCGCAGGATTTCCTTCTTCAGTTTGCCCCACCAAGACTTCACATATTGACCTTTGCTGTTGCTGTTTAAGTCTCTAACCATTCCAGACCGTGCTCTCATCCACAACCATTCACCTCCTCTGCATGATTCTTCGATGAAAGTCTCTTTTTCATCTCTCGCCCATCTTCTGCGGGCTGTCATCGAAAAGGCCATACTGCCCTCGATGGCTGTGCTCACTGTCCTGCCTCAGCTCGGCCATCACCTGCCAGGTGCCCCCAAGAGCTCCCCCCTTGCACCTGCTTCAGCAATTCTAGCATCCGTACTTCCCTTTGGGTCTTCCTTTCTGATACCCCTTTCCTTTATTCCTCTTCTTTATTAACATTTTGTTTCTGGTGGCAATGTCTCCTTTTTAATTTGGAGCCCCTTTTTATTTATGAATCCATCCCAAAATTATAACATCTGCCAAGTCGAATAAAGAGCTTTGTGTTTCTCCAAGCGAGACCTTAAAAGAACTGAAATACTGCGTGTTAATGCGTTCAGCGAAAACAGAAGGCGACTGGCCATTCTGATTTTTCTATGTGTTTACCCCATGCCGTCCTATGCAACACACACAACCTTTCAGAGACAACAAACACGCTCGCACTTGACGCCCTCTACCCAGCAACAGTCAACGACAACTTCATATAAAGGTCAAAAGTGAAATGCCTTTAGGAGTTCCCTCCAAATCTTAAAATAAAAGTCACATTCCAAACTTCATAATTCTCACGAATACATCACAAAGTCACCATTATGCTATTGAAAACGAAAACAATTGCGTGCTTGTATGATGGGGGAAAATATTCTAAAAATGAATTATATAGTAAAACCAGGAATCTTCAAGTCCCTGCTCACAAATCATGAGTTTGCTTTGGCCTAATTATCTTACGCGGCATGGTGTCCACACATCACACCTCTGCAGACAGAAGCCAGCCTCGCGTCAGGCTCTGTGCCGACAGCTCGGGGCCTGGAGCCTGCTTTGGGTTCTGTGTCTCCCTCTGCCTCTGCCCCTCCGCTGCTCACACTCTGCCTCTCTCTCTCTCTCTCTCTCTCTCTCTCTCTATCAAAAATAAACATTAAAAAAAATTTTTTAAAAGACTTAAAGCCTTTCTCATATTCTTGGTCAAACACTCTTTACAAAATACACGTGAGTACCAGGCGGAAGGTGTGTCTGGCATTGTGTGTCTCTGTCCACACATGTGTGTGTGCCCAACACGTGGAACTACTCAGGGTGCCATATTACCCCTTGTTTGCTTCAAGAGTTACCCAATTCTTTGGGATCAGTGAAAGAGAGAAGCTTCTTCTCCCACCCAACCATGTGTTCCATTTTCCCTGCTATTTGGTCCGAAAAACAATCGTACGGCTCCAAGCTTTCTCAGTAAACAAAACATCCTCTGGCCAGGGGCCCCAACATCTTTGACACCATCCATGGGTTTGTGTAGCCACCAGACATGGAAGACACTCCCTCCAACTTTCTTCTCTGGGGAGAACAGCTGTAAGAGCATTGTTACGTGGTGACAAGACTTTAGAAAGGGTTATCCCCATCTCCCACAGCTGGAATTACTGTTTTTCAAAACAAAACGTGAGAAACAACAATACTGACCAATTTTCAACATTCCAAAAAGTACTCTGTGCTCCTTGAAGCATATTTTATGACATGATTTCAAACTATTTTATTAGCATCTTTAGCCCCTTGAGAATGGCCACGGGAAAAAGCAGAGCCATCGGCTGAAAACAACCAGCTGCAAAGAAGTGCCAGCACGGGATGAAGTATTTACCCCTGCGGCAACACGGAGGGCACAGCGTCAAACACAAAGCAGGACGCCTGCACCTCTAACGTGTGGGTTCAGAGAACTCCGTTTTATCAAAAGTCTGTAAGTTAAGTAGTCACGGAGACTAGAAGTTAAGGTTGGGTAAAGCCAGGGGCGCCTGCCGAGGCTCAGTCGGTTGACCATCCGACTTCAGCTCAGGTCATGATCTCATGGTTCGTGGGTTCAAGCCCCACATCGGGCTCTATGCTGAGTGTGGAGCCTGCCTGAGATTCCCTGTCTCTGTCTCTGTCTCTGTCTCTGTCTCTGTCTCCATCTCTCTCTCTCTCTCTCTCTCTCTCTGTCTGACCCTTCCCTGCCCACACTGTCTCTATATTAAAATTTAAAAAATCAGCCACCAGGGGCGCCTGGGTGGCTCAGTCAATTGAGCCTCCCACTTCAGCTCAGGTCATGATCTCATGGTTCATGGGTTCAAGCCCCACGTCGGGCTCTGTGCTGACAGCTAGAGCCTGGAGCCTGCTTCGGATTCTGTGTCTGCCTCTTTCTCTGCCCTTTCCCCACTCATGTTCTGTCTCCCTCTCAAAAAAACAAATAAACACTAAAAAAATTTTTTTTTAAAGTTTGGGTAAAGCCAAATCAGAGTGTCCTCCATCAGAGAACATGCTACCTACAAAACCTCTCCTTTCTGGAACATTTTAGTTACTCTTGGACAAAGATTTTCTGGAAACTAAGGGTCTTTTCTTATTTCTTGAGTTAAAGCCATTTCCCAATCTGTCAGCAAAGTCATATCCCCCCTGGCGTGCTGATAAATGTCTCCAACCCTCCGCCACCGTCGCGGGTCCAACAGTCCGTCAGCACGGCCCGGTACTCTAGAGAGAACATACTCAGGCATCATCACTTTGCAACGTCCACTGGGGACCCTACGCTGTGCACCTGAGTCCCCCCAGTGCTGTCTTCGGCCCTCCTTCCGGGCCTTCACTGCCGTCCTGTCCACATCGTTCTGTCCCCTGTCCAGTGCAGATCCATCACATTTTCGCCATGGCACGCACGCTGCTTTCAAGATTCAGCTCCTAGCAGACACGGGTGTCACTGGGAAGAGCTGCGAGGCCCTGCCCAAGATCGCCGAGCGAGCAGGTGGCTGAGGCTCTGGTGTGGGTCCCACCACCCGGGCGAGGCTCAGCAAGTGCCCAGACTGCCATAGGGGTCACACCGTGACAGCGGCTCCTGTGCGGAACACGCCAAAAGCAAAACACGTTGTGTCTACTGATGTGGGGGCCACCGTGCTGCCTCCCTGAGGCCACGGCTTTGTGTCCAGGTATTCACAGCCTCCTGCTGAAGACTCACTCTGGGAGGGCAACCCCTGTGTGGATCCCACCGGGGTGGGATTTCTGTGATGGAGCCTTGTCCCATTTTCCCTAAAAACCATGACAGTGGCCATCTCCAGTCTTCCTGCACCTCTCCATGTTTCAAACCCCCGAGCCCAGAGGCAGAGGCCCTGACCACCTCCGGTGGCCCCAGGGCCCGGGTGGTCACTGACCTCCAGACGTAAAGGTGCGGCTTAATGTAAGGAGTTAAATGGTATCTTTCCCTCTCTTTACTTTGTGGTTCACCTTTATCTATCTATTGTTTTCCATCTGAAAGACATTCTTCTTTGAGGCCCCGGGGTGGCTCAGTCGGTTGAGTGTCGGACTTTGGCTCAGGTCATGATCTCACAGATCATGGGTTTGAGCCCTGCGTCCAGTTCTGTGCTGGCAGCTCAGAGCCTGGAGCCTGCTTCCGATTCTGTGTCTCCCTCTCTCTCTCTGCCCCTTCCCTGCTCACGCTCTGTCTCTCTCTCTCAAAATAAATAAACATTAAAAAAATTTGTTTTAATTAAGGAAGAAAGAAAGAAAGAAAGAAAGAAAGAAAGAAAGAAAGAAAGACAGTCTTCTAAGAAACACAGAAACTGAGGGTAGTTACGGGATTCTTCCCAAGACCAAGCAAAAGAATATGTTCAGAAAAGAGAAGTCATCAAACCAGAAATTTGGAGGACAGATTGAAGAAAACAAAGAACCATGTAGAGCAGCAAATTTTATGTCAGCATCTAGCTTTTAAATCATAGATTTGGTCTTTTGATATTTAATAGAAATAGCTAATTAGCCAAAAGTGAAATATGTTTATGCTGATAATACGGGAAGAAGAGAATGTGTACTAAGCCCAGGGCGTGAATCAAAGCATTCAGAGCCAGCAGGGAAAATGCAAAGGGAAAGGCCAGGGTGTCTGGGCCCCCACCCCCTCCGCACGTGCACATAGGTACACAACCGCACACATGTACATGTGCACACACACACAAACTGCCCTTAAGATGTCCTGCCCTCCAGGAGCTCACCAGACGGCACGACGCACGTGTCCCAGGACGGATGCTGAGCACTCAGCCAGGACACGGGCTGGGCCGCTTGGACAGCAGCACTGGGTGGCATTTGTGGGGAACGTGTTCCCTTTCCTGGCCCCAAAGGCCCCAGGCCCTGCAGTTGGCTAACCAAGTCTCAGGCTGGCAGGGGAGTGAGTTGTGGGAGAACAGCACCCAGGAGGCTGTGATGGTTGCAGGCCGACAGCCTTCAGCGGGGACACTGGCAGCCACAGGGTAGAGACCGACCACTACAGAGAGGGGCCCCCACCTGTGGCAACCCCCACAAAGCACAGAGCCCGCTCAGAGGCCCAGAGGCGTGCAGGGGGCCCCATCCAGCCTGCGGTGCTGACTCAACCCAGTGGAAAGCTTTTTCTCACTCTTGGGCCTGGGTTGCCCTTCAACACACAGAGAGAGTTCTGGACACACCTTCTTCCCGACCGCCCTATCCCACCCCCACACGAGCACGGAGATGGCTCTCAACAAAGGGAGAGGGGTGCTGAGGGGCCAGAGTGAATCACCACCCAAGCCTGTGGCTGTCCCTGGGGGTGGGGTACACACAGCTCCAGCCTGAAACCCAGACACAGAGTGCTCGCTGCCTGGTAGAAACTTCTGGAAAGGGGCTGCTGAATTTCGCCAATGGCCCCCTCAGAGCTTCTCTCTTCAGTGTCTCCAATTTATTTTTTTTTAAGTTTATTTATTTGAGGGGGGAGGGGCAGAGAGAGACTCCCAAGCCGGCTCCACACCATCATCACAGAGCCCGACGTGGGGTTCAATCCCATGAACCATGAGATCACAACCTGAGCTAAAACCGGGCGCTGGGGAGACGACCGGCGTTCCTGTATTGAGGAACCCAAAGCCACAGCCCTGACCCTCACATCTGACGTATGTGCTTGAACTACCTAAGTTACGCCCCAACCCAAACCGACAAGTATAACCTGAAAGCTGCAAGGATCTGCTAGTATAGCCTCTTGGAAAGTCAGGGTGATACCCTAGTCTTAGCCTCTGACCCCTTACAGAACAGGGAAATCTAATTCACACTCCTCAACAGTGCAGAAGTGGAAGCCTGTGTCTTCTCTCAATTTGTGTCTAAAAAAACACGGGAGGGACACCGTATGAATGAGCTTTCCTAACCACGCCTGGCGGTACAGATCGCATTCAGTGGATGGGGTCTGCGGTTCAGACAAACCAAAAATAACCCCCCTAGCTGTCTCCTCTCCGTAAAAGGCCTTTTCGGCGAACAGAAGTATGGCGCTGTCCTCCTCTTGACATGAACAAGACTGCTTTGCCTGGTTCTTTGGGGGTTTACATTGCACTCACCCCGTCAGGCCAGTAAGGCAGATGCCAACGAACGCGACCATTCCCTGAACGTCAGAGAAACACGACCCCGGGACTGAACCTCACTCATTCTGCCCACTTCTCCTAGTGCGTTTTGTAGCTGTGACCACCGAGCACAATGGCCAGGAGACAGACAGCCACACTGCCCTGTCCAGGAGAAAGGGCAGGATGCAGCAGCATCCCCCACAGCCCAGAGACGGCCCTGAGTGCCGAGCAGGCCAGGAGGACCAGCGCACAGCCACCTGCCAGGGGGCAGGGCCAGGAAAGAGCGCATCTGAGCGGCGCCGCGTCTTGTCATGTTGAGAACATAAGAACAGTTCAACTCTCCGACGTGAGTTATTTTCCAAATTCAAGACTACGGCGTGAGCCAGAATCAGTTCCCTTGAAATGCTGCAGCCGGTAGGCACAGGTTTCAGAATGACAACGTGAATTGTGAAGACACGGATGCACGGGGAAGAAGACCAGCAGGAGGCCTCGCACGTGCCCACGGAACCCCACGCGTGTGCCTCATCACCCAGCAGCTGCTGATCACTGGGGCTGCCTTGGAGTACCGAGCTCTGGCCTGGCCGCACGTGCATGAGGCCGTACAGGCAGGGTCCTAGGGCCCGGGGAGCACGGCCAGCATGAGGGCCACGCGACAGAGGTAAAACCACTGCTGAGGCCATTGGGGACACGGATCCATCCACTGACATGGCCAGTGACGCTGCTGCTGCTGCTACTATTGTGGCCAGCGCCACTGCCAATACTGAGGCTGTGGCTGATAACCGTAATACTGCTCTTACCAATACCACTGCTAATACTACTCCTGCTCAGGCACCGCTAATACTGCTGCTGGTAGTAATAATGCTGCCGATACTGTTACTACTATTCCTAATGCTGCTGCTGATGCTTCTGCTACTACTAGGAAAATACCTACTAACACCACTGCTCCTGCTACTGCTACCACCACAGGTAATGCTGCTGCTACTACTACTACTAATACCTCTAGTAATACCAGTGATAATGCTACTGCCATCACTAATGTATCTGATGATACTACTGTTGATACTGTTACTACCATTCCTAAGGCTGCTGCTAATGCTACTACTAATAATAATATTTCTACTAACACCGCTGCTAATGCTACTACTACTACCACGGGTAACGCTGCTACTGATACTAACACTGCTGCACCTGTCACTGCTACGGATACTACGGATAATGTTAGTAATGCTGCCACTAATACCAATACCTCTAGTAATACTAGCGCTAGTGCTACTGCTACTACTAATGTATCTACCAATAATACTGCCGATACTGTCGCTCTGTTACTACTATTACCGATGCTGCCGCCAATGCTACTACCGCTGCTACTAATACGTCTAACACCACTACTAACGCTGCTACTACTGCTACTAATACCTCTAACACCACTGCTAATGTTACTGCTACTACTATGTGTAATGCTGTTATTACTACTACCACTGCTGCTGCTGCTGCTGCAAATACTACCGATAATGTTAGTAATACTGTTGCTAATGCTACTAATAACACGTCTGGTGATACTAGTGCTAACGCTATTGCTACTACTAAGGTATCTAACAATAATACTGCCGATACTGTTACTCTGTTACTACTATTACTAATGCTGCCGCTAATGCTACTACCACTGCTACTAATACCTCTACTAACACCACTGCTACTGCTACTACTACCACCGCAGGTAATGCTGCTACTACTACTAATAATAATACCTCTAATAATACCAGTGATAATGCTACTGCCATCACTAATGTATCTGATGATAATACTGCTGATACTGTTACTACCATTCCTAAGGCTGCTGCTAATGCTACTACTAATAATAATATTTCTACTAACACCACTGCTAATGCTACTACTACTACCATGGGTAACGCTGCTACTGATACTAACACTGCTGCACCTGTCGCTGCTACGGATACTACGAATAATGTTGGTAATGCTGCCACTAACACTAATACCAATACCTCTAGTAATACTAGCACTAATGCTACTGTTACTACTAATGCATCTACCAATAATACTGCCGATGCTGTCGCTCTGTTACTACTATTACCGATGCTGCCGCTAATGCTACTACCACTGCTACTAATACCTCTACTAACACCGCTGCTACTACCATGGGTAATGCTGTTATTACCACGGCCACTGCTGCTGCTGTTGCTGCCACGAATACTACCGATAATGTCCGTAATGCTGCCGCTGACGCTACCAATCACACGTCTGGCGACACTGGTGCTAATGCCACCGCACTGCCAATGCGGCTGCTGAACCTACTACTCCTGACGCACCTCCCGAAGCCGCTGCTGACGCCACCACCACTCAGACAATCATGAATACCACCGATACTGCTGCTAACGCGACCACTGAAGCTACCACTACCAACATGTCCACGATACGACGGCTAGTACCGTCGCTAAGGATACCGTGGATACTCAGGCTGCAAACGCTACCGCTGATACTATTAACTCCACTAGGGTGACAGCTACTGCTGAAGCTACCGACCCTGCTGCAACTACCACCACCACTGACGCATCGACTGATCCCATTGCTGACGCCACTGCCGCTAACACCGCCAACGCTGCTGCCACTGAAACAGCCCCCAATGACACCGCAAAAGGTGTCGCCGCTGGTCCCACCGCTAACACCATCAGCCACAACAGTGCGCCGGGTGAAGCCACCGTTCAAGGGTCACGTCCTCCATCCCACGCCTCGTTCCACAGCCTCCGCTGCCGGGACCCTCGACTCTCACAGCACACGGGATGAGGTGCCAACACGGACCCCCAGGACGGGTGAGAAACGAGCCTAGAGAGGCTCCGAGAGGATGGAAGGCCCAAATATAGGAAGGACCCGGTGAGAGACACTCACAGAGCGGGGAGGTTACGAAGCCGAGAAGGACACCGGGTTCTGTGGAACTCAAAGCCCCGGCCGCGCACGCAGGGCAAGGTAACCTCACTCTGGACGAGGGACCAGAGCTCGGGGCCAAGAACCGTCTGGCTCGTTCGCAGGAGGGCGTCGGGACACCCGGCAGCTTCCAGGGGGTGGGCGGGCTCGGTGATCTCAGAAGGCACGGGCCAAAGCGGCTGCCCTGGAATAGCCGACCTCTGATGGCCGGGCCAGACGAGGGCTCGTGCAGGCGGGGCTGCAGCACTGAGGACAGGGCCGGCGAGCCTCGGGAAGCTGAGGGCTGGGGAGGCGGGGGGGCGGGGGGGCGGGGCGAGGCAGCGGTGGGTCATTCCAGGACATCCGTCCTGAGTGAGGCGGGGAAGGAGAAACAGCTACAGAGAGAACGAGGCTGTGGCCGGAGAAAAGCAGGTCATGGCCAGTCGGGGATGCCCAGCAGACGCCTGAACAGGGACGGGAGGGGCTCAGGTGCCCGAGAGCACCAGACAGGCAGCCTGGGGACCCCACTCTGCTCCCGAGCCCTGGAGGCCCCTCCATGTGGCAGGGCGAGCACAGGGCAGGCCACAGAGAACTAGATACTGGGCGGGTGGGGAGACTAGGTACTGGAGTCCAGCCTGGACCACGGTGGCACCAACACCCTCTCAGACATCCACTTCTTCCAGGTCTGCGCAGTTAACGGGCGGGCGCGTGCGTCTTCCTGGGTCGCAGGCCATCGGACCTCTGACCTGCACTCAGTCACAGACAAGCTCCGTGGAATCTGTTTCTGGGAAGAATTCCACTTTGCACTCTACAACGCGAGTTCAAAGCCCTCCTTCAAAATGAGCTTGGAACCAACACAAAACTGCAGAAAATTCAGGAGCGGCACTCGGAGGGATCGAGGCCGAGGGCGAGGAGGGTGTGACGACGCGCTCCACACTCCACGTCTTTCTCCCCAGGAGGCCACCCACCTAGGGAGAGGCGAGCAGGACCGCCGGCACCCCCGAGGCACACGTCAGGGTCACGAGGCCAAGGAATGGGCCGATGGACAAAAAGAGGCATTCTTTTTCCTACCGAACGTCTAAGGGGCAAGAATACCCTCCCCAGTTCCTGTCCCACCTTTCGACAAAAGCAACAGAATGCCTTTAGGATGCTGCCACACCCCAACCACAGCATGTGGTCCCCACCCCGGGGCCCCAGGCCAGCCACGGTGGCTACCTGAACCGTTCCACTCAGCTGCACAACTCAGCACTCCCCCCCAACGCATGTGTGCCAAGGACCAGTGCCACGGGTGTCCGTGTGATGCTCCCACAGCCAGGGCTGAGGCCTCCACGGTGAACGTGGAGTGAAGCGTCACGCGTTTACAACCGGGGCTCTTGCGCTCGCTGAACTTTTCTGCAGAGACCGGGTGGCTGGAAGCCGTGAACTGTCACCTGTGCGGGCAGCCCGTCCTGCAGTGATACGCAGAATGAAGTCAGCGTGTCCTCGGGCCTTGCCCAGCGGTGGCTGGCGGGAGCTCAAGGCCGCACGGTGGAAAATCAGACACACTTCCACAACCGGGGGCTTCCTCACCATTCCCAAGCACGAAGCACATGTGGCACGCCACCCAGCTGCTTCCAAGGGAAAGGCCTCCTGCAAGGCCCTGAGGTAGGAGCCCCGCACCTGCCAGCCACCAGGCGCAAAGGACTTCCAGAGCAGGGGGTGGGGGGGAGCTGTGGGGATGCGGGAAGTCCACCCGGAGCCTGCAAGCGTTGGGATGTCTGGAGCTCGCTTTGAGTCTGGGGGCCAAGTAGGAGAATCTGTCTAAAGAGAGGCCTGTCATCACTTCTGGAAAGAATGCACGGGTGCAGAGATAAGAATTTCATCTCTCGCAACCACACTCTGTTCGAGGATGATCCAACCGTGGGGAGAGCAGCTGACAGAACTGGTCCCACCTGACTGTGTCGATGTTTATCATGCACTCTGTGTACTGCCTTTGCACGGACATTTAAAAGTCACTCAAGTGGGAGTTCGTTTAATGTGGTTTGAAAGAAACTGATGATGGTCTCGAGTCCATAACTGCACGGAGTAGGATCCTCTCTTTCTCTCTTTCTCTCTGCCTCTGCCCTGCTCACCTCTCTCTCCCTCAAAATGAAGAAATAATTTTTTAAAAAACATGTATTCTTTCAGCCATGCAATACGTGGGAACACGCTGGGAGCTAAAATGCCCCACCGAACGAGCTTTGCATTTCTGGCTTCCAGGCTCCCCAGAGGGAAGCCAATCCGTGTAGTGTTAGTTTTATCATGAAAATGTCACTGTGCTGTTTAAATTTTATGTCCAAGACTTAATTTCTTTTATGATTTACCCTCTTAATCAGTACATCTAATGACCCACAACATGTTTATATTACACCAGACTTGTCCTTAAAAGGCAACATAGCCCATAACATTCCTTTTACAGGCTCCCTCGGCTTCTGAGATCCTTTGTTCTCCGACTGCAGCTCACTCCCAGCTGCCACCCGACCGACCCCCGGACAGGACAGGACAGGACAGCGGCCGTGGTGGCACTGCTGACCTCCTTCTGCAAGGAATGCGCTGTCCTGGCATCACCTGCAGCTCACTAACTCCACCCAGCCCACCCCCCTTCCCCCCGCATCCCACTGTTTCTGACATCACCCTCAGTCATTCTGCCCATGACCTTGGGCTCTTGGCGAGTCTCCACCAGGGCCGGTCAGTGAGCAGGGGAGGGGTCACTGGGCAGCGGTGGAACCTGAGAGTAAGTGAGTGTGCCCAGGATCAGGTGTCTACACTCTCGGACAAACACAGAAGTGGTTAAATCGGGGGCAGGAGGGGCTGTGGGGACCTAGGACAAGTACACAGAGTAGCAAACGCCCCACGTGCCTTTCTCCCCAGGACAATGGCCAACACCTACCTGACCTAGAACCCTGACAGCCTCCCCTCCCCACCTTAAAACTGTGTCTCTAAACCCCTGCCTGCACATTCTGCCACCAGGAGGAGCGTCGCTGACTCCCAAGTCACTCAGGGACTTAGAATCACTTGTCTCTGGGCGCCTGGGTGGTTCAGCTGGTTAAGTAGCTGACTCCTAGTTTTGGCTCAGGTCATGATCTCAACGTTCATGAGTTCGAGCCCCATATTGGGCTCTGTGCTGACAGTGTGGGGCCTGCTTGGGATTCTCTCTCCCTCTCTGCCTCTACCCCCACCTCCAAATACATAAATTTAAAAAAAAACTTAAAAAGAAAAGAATCACTGGTCTCTGACCATCTTTTACAGTGCACCCCAAATTCTTCGTGACTTTTGACTCTATGTTTTCATGGCTTCTGAGCACCAAAGAATGTGCTTTCCTCTTCAAGACTGGGTGGAAAGCTCTCAGCATTGAATCTCAAAATCAGGCTCCCATATAACTAATCTTCCAGATCAGGACACTGCTGGGGGTGAACGGGAGCTCTATTAATAATTAACAACCACGCCAGGGTCACCGGCATGGACTGGGCTGGCCCTCTGCACACCTGCTTCTGTGCCTTACATGGCGGACAAGCAGTACAGGGCACGGGGCTTGGAGTGTAATGGCCTTGCACAAACGTGCAGTCCTTCGCCACGGCATGAAGCCACAGCATGGCTCCGTAAGGACACGCTCCATCTTGTTTTCTTAGAAAGGCTTCCCCTGTGGATCAGACGGCCTCTTCCGTGGCCCCCTCACTTTCCCCTTACATCAAGGCTCTGAACTGGGTTCTTGAAGTCATCGCCCAGTTCCACCATCTGCAGACAAATTCTAGGTTCACCTCCAAGATTTCAGCTTCTCTAGCACAGCCTTGACAATCAAGAGAGCCTGGCTTGGTGTAAGTCCTGTGCAGCGATGGGCACGTACCATGCGAGGTATGGCAGGAAAACTGAGGGGCTGAAACGCAGGGGAGTGTTGGATGTTTACACACAAAGAAATCAGTGGTTCCAGGAAAATGAGATGCATGCCAAACATCTGATGAAGACAATGAGATCATATGTGCCAAAAATGTCCTCCTTCAGCAGGCTCTCCTGTCACCCTCACAAGTGCCTACATCCTGCCTCCTTCTAAGAGCCAACTCTTTGGGGGATGGTCAAACCTAGCTCTGTTCTGCCAAATTCAAGGGCTTTTTCCATAAGGAATCTTGTGCAATGGATCTTACTATAAAAATCAGCTACCAGGGCGCCTGGGGGGCTCAGTCAATTGGGCATCTGACTCTTGATTTTGGCTCAGATCATGCTCCTAGGGTCGTGGGATCGAGCCCCGCGTTGGGCTCCATGCTAAGTGTGGACCCTGCTTGGGATTCTCTCTCTCTCTCTCTCTCTCTCTCTCTCTCTCTCCCTCCCTCCCTCCCACTCTCCCTCTCTCTCTCCCTCTGACCCTTCCCTGCCCACACTCTCTCTAAAATAAAATTTAAAAACTCAGCTACCAAAAACATTCCTTTAGACCTGTAGTTTGTGGTTTGTATCTCTTCCGGAGTCTGATAAGGGCTCCAGGAACCGCCTCCTTCAAAGTGCACCATGCACGGACTCATTAACATACATATGATTCTGAGGGTTCATGGACACCCACCCCCAACTGAAGAGAACACCCTGTGGTCTAGACCATAAGTTTTCACTTGTAAGTTGAATTTATTTTTTTTTAAGTTTGATTATATTTTTTCCAGTTTTGAGAGGTCACTGACACACAACATTGTATAAGTTTGAGTCACACAATGTGCTCATCTGAAACACTACAAAATGGTCACTAGATTGTTTCTTGAATTTAATCTTTCCAGTGCCTCTAATTTGGGAGTGGGTATCCCAAACCACCTTTTACCCTTAATTTAACTAGAAAGAGAGAGAGGGACCAAAGATCAGGAAGACCTGTGTGTGGTTCTCTCCATAGGGCTCCAAGCCCCCCACTGTCACGGTCCCACCTGCCTGGCGCTGGTACAGGACAGAGACAGGAACTCCGTAGGGTTTCTGGTGGGTAAGCAGGTAGGATCAGCAGGCCATCAAAGAGAGGTTATCTCCACGTGGAGGGTGAGGAGAAATGCAAGTGTTCAGGGACGTTACCAGCATGGCAATCTCAGGTAGAAGCTAAGACAACACAACTCACATTCACAGGTAGACTCTGCGATTATGAGAAGTTCCTGAGTGCTGTAACAAATCTCAGTACCCAGCTAGACCTCTTCCCCAGAACTGCTCTTAGAAATATGGTCACTTTCCATCCACTGGTGCTAAATGCTGGATTCCACTCAAAGTTGCCTTATACCGGGGCCTCATCCAGCTTGGGACACACACAGGAGGACAACCGGATGGGCAGAGAGCCCAGATCTGGTGATTTTCTGTTACACACACCGCCCAGTGCCACAGCGCACACCTATGCAGATTAGCAAAGTCCCCAATTTTGAAAAACTAAGACCAAAACTGCGTAAAACTGTTGCATAGAAAGACACCTCTGCTTTGCACGTACTCAGGCTACCACAGCCCATGGCTTGCACATGCGTCATGGCTCAGCATCTGGGAAGAATGGAGAAGACACTACATAAGCCAGCGACCGCTGCATCTGCCTACGAAGCTATTTATATGAGAAACTCAACCTAATGCAAGGCAGAACTTTCAAATTAATACCATATCCTCTCAAATTACACAGTGGCATATCACCCAGGACTAGAACAAGCTGAGTTGACGTGTGGAGCTGTCCATCATCTGTCATTCTGGCTTAAGGTCAGAAGCAATTCCGCTCAGATACGGGAACTCAAACTCAGGGCAGCATTTTTACATGGTGTTCGGATGTAACGGAAACCGGCTGATCTTCCCACCTCTCTCCTCTCTGAGGCTTCATTTAAGAAGAGAATTGCCAACTCAGGGAATTAAGCTCATTAAGGATCGGGTCTATAATGACTTCCCACTAAAAACGCTCTGCGACATCACACATTTCATCAGTGATTTTTACAACTTTCCCCTGTATCAATAGCTCTTCCCAGTTGCAAGATGACATAGGATGTGTCCTACCAATTTCCTGGGACAGTTTCCCAACATCTTTTACCAAGAACTTTGACCCATGTTTTCTTTCTTTAAGCCACTCGATATTTTTACAGAAACAGTCTCTGCATTTCCGATTCATTATCCCTAACTCACACATTAGATTGGTTTTGCCCAGGAACCGTGGTAAACGTCCCTACGGCATAATTTCAATTTTTTCCCAATAGCATAATCCGCAAAAAGGGCTCACTGCTAACTGTGACAAGAACCCCTCCAAGTTCAAGGACGTGTTAGGTAGAGAACATCGAGCCCTTCATTTCTCGGTGTTGGTGCACACGGTGGCAGCCTGTCCCATGGGGCTCACCGTGTCGGGGGTGGGATGGAGTGACCCTTGTCTTTTGGAACTAGAGGTCCTTCGGGTATGTCCCTGTTGATTACAAAATCATCCCTTCTTCTGTCTGAGTCCAACCTCTTCACACAGGATGCTGCCGACTTGGCCACATAGCAATTTTAAGGCAAAGGACAATATTCTTGCACCATTACTGTTGTGACACATACCACTCTCATCAAAATGCCTGGAAGTCATGAACACTGTAGAAACACATTTGCTCTTTGAAGTCTCCATTCTTACATCTGGTATTTCCACATTTGCTGCCTTTGTCCTCCCTAAATCCGAAGCGTTCTCCCTGGCTAGTTTTGCATAACTCCCAGGGCGAGAGGAGACCCAGGCCAACTCATTCCCTACTCTAGAGATATTTTGAAATTCCTAATTGCTTTTTTTATTTAATTTTTTAAATGCTTATTCATTTTTGAGAGGGAGAGACAGAGCACGAGCAGGGAAGGGGCAGAGAGAGAGAGAGGGAGACACAGAATCCAAAGCAGGCTCCAGGCTCTGAGCTGTCAGTGCAGGGCCCAACGTGGGGCTCGAACCCACTAACCGTGAGGTATGACTCGAGCTAAAGTTGGACACTTAACTGACTGAGCCACTCAGGTGCCCCCCGCCTACCTTCTAAATAAATGGAACAGCCCTGAAGGTCTGTTAGAGATAATCTACAAAGTAGATAATACTTCCAATAAAGAGCTTTGGTCCTTATATTTACAGCTCTTTTAACAAAGTCGAGTTTCTGAGGCTGAGCCACTCCTAAAAGAGCAAAGAGGGGCATCTTTTAAAGTATTTTCTAGTTCAGTATGATGGAAGGCCCAAACTGTTTGTTTGTATTAATTCCACAAACAATCTTTGAGGGCAACAATTCTCGTCTGTTATGTTCCACAGCCCAGTACGATACTTACCACGTGAATGAATGCATGAAGGAAGGACCAAAAATCATTAATTACATCAATGTATATAACACATTTAAGCCATGCGCACGTGTGTATATACAAACACGTAAACACATACGCACATACGGAGGAACCGAAGGTACTTAATATACGAAAACCGTAACATCCTCCAAATGACCATTCTACTGTAAAATGTACAAGCAAGACTCATTTCCCGAAGGCCTGTACAGACCTCTGCAGAAAGGCTCTCTATCAAGACGTATGGGGCTCTCTCCATCTTAGGCTTTTCAAAGGATAAACATCCTCCATGTGTCAGCATGTTTGGATTTTCTTCATATGCTCTCCCAGTCTGTGGCGTCCTGACCCCGACCTTCTGTGAATTCTAAAACGGATCTCAGCAGCAGAGGGGTTATGTGGCTGGAAGCCCCAGGTCTGGTGCCCCATAGACGCTGTCTCTCACAGAAACTCGGCCGTTCCTGCAGGATGAGGCCCGGTGATACATGTGATCTCAGCACCGGAGCGGGCCACCTCTTGGATCTGTCTCCACATCTGCACTCGGGCCGAAGCAGCTTGCTGAGCGCCACGACTGGCTGATTCCAGAGGAATTTATCACTAAAAGATAGGGTTGTTGTCTTCAGTGAGACCCATCAACTCTGGACTCAGCGGATGTGCTGGTGGAAAATTACCAGAGTCCCTGACACTTGAGGTGGAGTCTCAGACTCCCAGAGACCACATGCATCTGGGACGTGGAGGAGACAAAGCTCCGAGAACCCTTCATTTCTCAGGCTCAGGATAAGATGCCCTTTCTCATGTGAACAAGGTCAGGCAGAAAGTTCTGGAAAGCGGTTCCCACTTTTGCAGAATACTCTATTAAACCATGCTCTTTTCACACTAACCACGTGCAGGAAGAAACCCCAGAAGACACCTTCTTCTGAGTGGCTCTCAAATACCAACCGTCAGGGCATCTCACGAGAGTCAGAAACTACTACGGTAATACGGTCACTTCCCGTGCGGAATCACTACACTGTGTTTCCTTTCAATTTGCTCGTGTTGGTTTTATTCTTGTCTTTAAAGCCCAGTTTTCAACCTTGGGTATAGAATTATACCCTTAAAATTATGCAATAAAAACTTATTCAATTAATTGAAATATGTGAATATCACTATAATCCTAATCTGTAAATTACCCAGGAATTACCGCACTTTAAGGAATGACGTAGAGGTAAAAGGAAGATATTTTTCAGTCCACATCATTTATAATCATGAAATAAATGAGAGCTGACGTGTCCGGGACCCGTGATATAACAGTTCCTCATTTAGGTGCTTGGAATGTATTATCACGTACGCTGTCTTCACAACCATCCTACAAAGGAACAGTACCATCACTCCTACTTTCAAACGAGAAAACAAAGCACAGAGAGGCTGAGAAGGCTGTCCATAGTCAAACAGCAAGTCAACCCCATGTGGTCTGGCCCCAGAGTCTATGACTGCGTGATGATCTCTCTACAGTTTCAGAACCTATGTGAAAACTCTGGGGGCAAAAAAGAGCACCGTGAACATCTTCATTGTTCAGTATAACATCTATTATACCATTATTAAAATTGCTCTTACCTTAACTTGGGCACAGAGCAGAGTACAAAGCATAAGAACTCTTCTAACTGCCGACATATTTTCCGACCTCTAGTGAGTGTTCAACACACATTTGTGGAACACATTTTGAATGCCAGAAGCAAGATACTGAGTTATGGACCCATTACTTTATGCTAGGTGCCTAAGTGAATTCTTAGCTTTATTTATTTTATTTTCAAGGATGTAAGAAAAAGGGGGGAGGGGCGTGCTTTGATTACAAATCCGCCTTCTGGCCTAAAACAATGCCCAAAGTTAGGTATGTTTTAAATGAATTATCCAGTCAAGGGAAGGACGTGTAAGTCTATCCTATACTCACACATAATCACTCTATGAGAGCAGAAAAATTATCTAAGGTCACCAAGAAATTATAAAAAAATGATTAACTATAAATTTTTTTCAAGTTTTAAGAGCCTGAATTCCAGAATAAAGAAATACAATCTTATTGTGTTCAGCATTTGGAAAAACAAAATCTAATTATTACTAAGGCGCCTGATAGCTGTTTGTTCGGAGTTGTTTGAACCAACTGATAAAACGCATCTGTCGTCAGCATAACGTCTACGTGCCAAAATGCTTGTCAAAGACAAGGGATGAGCCAAGAACACTGCCCGCTATACCCTATGGAATAAAGAGCGTCCCCTCCCCAGTTTCTCAGTGAACAGAACTGAGCTTGGACCATGGCTGCACTCTTCTCCAAAATACGTCCGACCCAGAAGCTGAACTACTCATACTGTAGTGGTTCCCCCATCTTCCTGCTTTGGCAAGTTTATCTCAATTTTATAGGCCATTTCCTGACCAAAATTTAGGAGTTATTTTAAACCACTAACCCCAAATGGTCTTTAATATCCAGGAAATAGATTTAGCCATAATAGGACACGAAACAGAAACTCCTCATGAGGAGGGCAAGCAACAGAGACCCATGGGGGGCGGGGGGCCACAGCAAGACATGGCAGCCACGCCCTGGGGGACCAGCCTCACAACCCACCTGCCCTCTGGCCCGGCCAGCCTGTAAGCAAACAGCCTGTGCACATTCTCAGCAGGTGTGTGCGTGTGTGTGCACGGGCGCGCACGCGCGTGTGTGTGTGTGTGTGAGAACAGAGTCTTAGAGATGGCAAAAATTCTGACTTAAGGTAGATAATCCTGAGAAGACACATGTCCCGTGTCCTGAGGAGAGGAAGTCCACAAGGCACCAGCATCTTCTCAACTCTCATTGGCCGAAACCCCCTCAAATTAACTCTCAAACACAGACACTCCACATATATACTTCTAGAACCTTCTTCCCACTTCTCCCCCTTCAAATGGCACCACAGGGCTAGAACTGGGATTGCCAGTGGCAACAACAACCAATAAGAAGAAAATGAGAATTGTGAGTCATTTTCAATACAACAGTTCAGCTTCTACTTGAGGGCAAACTAACGCCCAGAAGAGCAGGTGGATAGCCCACATCCTCAAGCAGCTGGCCCCGTAAGAAAAAGGAATGGACAAGACCCATGGCCTCTGGAACAGTGGCCGCACATCACCTGCTAGAAAGGCAGCTCTCAGGTGCACAATGCACCCCCAAATAAGGGACTCTAGGAGGGGGCCTGGCACCTGTGCTTCACCAAGCCCCCGGGGAGAGTCTGTTGTGAGCACAAGTTCCAGAACTACTGGGCCAGGTGACCTTCGGGGTGCCTTGATGACAGAATTACTTCACTACTTATTCCTCAGTGCTGATTTTTCATTTAACAAAGAGAATGGTGCCCAGCACTGTATAAACGCCTGGTAAACATTAACTCATTTAATCTGCATACATGTCTTCTTAGCCAGGCACCAACCACCACCATCGCCATGGTCCAGGTGAGGAAATGTGGGCGGAGAGAGGGAGGGAAGTTGCACAGGGTCCCACAGCTTGGGGACAGGTGCAGCAGGAGGGGAACCAGCACCCTTGAATTTAACCACAGTGTCCATTGCCCCACGCGGGGCTCCTCTCCAGATGCCTCTGAGACATCGCAATGGTCTTTCCAAGAAGCGGTGTGTGCACAGCCCAAGCCAAGCGTCCCAGAGAATGACACATTGCTTCTGCCTGGCTCACTGAGTCCCTGGAATTGAGCTGACCCATTCATAGACCATTACTTCTACTTAAGACATAAAGTCAGGTCAAGTATTTTCCAAATGGACATGACAGAAAATGGGCCACGTGATAGGTCCCATGACCTTTCTCTTCCTCATAAAACCTTGCATGTTAGAGGTATAAAAAGACAGAATGTTACCTTCACTCAAGCCTTTCTCCAGGAATGGTCTGGACTTGGTAAGTAAGTTTCACACAACTCGGTAATAACTCTGTGACATTCAAGTGTTACTGTATTCTTTAAAAAAAAAAAATTCTAAAACGTGACTTGAAAAATTAACGCTACTTAGGAAAAGGAGTTGCCTGCATTTTAAAATGACATTTTAGGGCTGACGCTCTTGGATGATGTAGGAATAAATACTCCTGTGCCGACTGGTTGATTGAAAGGATCCTGGTGGGGTTTTAGAATAAACTGTGGTTGTTTCTTTGTATTATAAAATAATATGCTTACTTTATAAAAAATACTGTTGCAGACGTAGCCCCCAATCTTCCACTGATAGATACATTATACACTTACATATGTATGTATAAGTATCCATTAACACTTCCTTATCAGAAACAAAGGAATAGACCAGTATAGTTATCCTCGGTTTATCTGTAACATCCTGAGGCCTGCCAAATGCCCCACGTGCTAGCTGACATATGTCAGGGAAGATTCACCTGTCCCAAGTGAAGGCACCCCCGTGGCCTGCCACCCACCTCTCTGAACCTCTTCCCATCACCCAGTGTGAGCGGCTGCCGTGAAAACTTGTGCTAACAGCTCTGGAGGCATTCCGAGTTACAACTACAAAGCCCTGGGTTCTGTTCTCCATGGAGGAATATGTTGATTTTCTAAAGCAGTCAATAAAACTTTTAACAACTTTAACGAAAACGTCAGACACAGGCATACTAGGTCTCCAAAATATTCTGCTGGGTTTGCACGACATTTATTTTAAGTGGCTAGACTCTCTCTGAGAGAGGGTACAAACAGCTCCTCCGACTGTCAGTACATGTGGAAAGCAATGGACTCCCATTACGGCTTCACCCAGACCAAGCCACAACCTGCTGTTATCGGACCCAGAAAGAAATGCCCACAGGCCACTGAGCTATGTGTTCAGTAACGAACAAAGTCATTCCCAAACTCTGAACAAAGTACTGATTCTAAGAGCAGGAGAAGATGAGGGGGGTTCAAGAACTGTCCTTCAGCAGCAGGAGGTGAAACCAACGCCACATGGCGCATGGACTATTCCTTTAATGTCCCATTGGGTGCTTTCATTTGTCTTGTGCTTCACCACAAATCCAGCAAGACTCACAACTCAGGTGACATGAAACGTTCTTATAGTGAGCAGATGAAAAATCAAAGATGTCAAAGCGAGGAATGTCACTAAACCACGGAATGAACTATTTACGTCAAGAGTTCAGCACTGTGTATATTTCCAAGTCGTGTTTAGTCTATGGTGCAGTAACTACTCCAAATTCCAAATGAAGAGGAAACACCTTTGTTTGGCACTAATTTTATTCCCGTTCCCCGACACCGCCACAGAGATGAAACACCACTCCCATGTGCCAGCCTGGGGTCCCAGCGGGGTGGAGAGTTGAATGCGACCCACAAACACTAGCACCGATGACAAGAGCTCAGTGATTTCCCTCCATGGGACAGGCGCTCCTCGCGTAGTGGGGGCGTTTTCAAAAGAAGCCGTGTCCTCCAGTGTCTCGGAATTGTCAGGGCCGTCAGACTAACACACATAAGACGATGAGATCCCAGCCACGCGGCAGTGATAACACCCCACATTTCTTGAGTTCTGACCTGCTTTGAGGGCACAACTGCACTGGGCAATGTGAAGGTTCCCACGGACATCATATTATTAGAGTAGGGACCTGAGGCTCAAAGCGATTACATCATCCCATGGAACACAGAGACTGGTCCATTGTGACAATTACCCAACCTCTAGGTTGGGGGGTCACGAAGAAGAAGGCCACATAAATTCCACGGATCCGGGCTGCGGTGGGCACGCAAACCCAATCCAAATTAAAGTGGCAATGAGACACCACGAGACACACTTACTATGGAGAATGGTCAAAACCCAACACCAACAACGCCGAGTGCTGAGGAGGGTGTGGTGGAGACACAGGAACTCTCGTTCATAATGATAACGGTGGGGACGCACAGCCACCTTGGAACACAGCATGGTGGGCACCCATAGCTGAGCATGCTTCCGCCATACTACCCAGCAATCACATGCCCAGGTGTTTACCCAAAGGAGGCAAGAACTTATGTCCACACAAAAACCTGCACTTGGATGTTCACGGCAGCTTTATTCATAATCGCCAAAACCTGGAAGCAACCAAGATACCCCTCGGTAGGTGATGGATGTATAAGCAGCAGTACGTCCAGAAGGTGGACTCTTACTCAGTGCTAAAAACACAGTAGCTATGAAGCCATGAAAAGACACGGAGGAACCTGAAAGGCGTATCCCCGAGAGAAAGAAGCCAGTGTGAAAAGGCTACGTTCTATATGACATTCTGGAAAAGGTAGCACTGTAGAGACAATAAAAGGATCAGTGGTTGCCAGGAGGGTGGGGGAAGGGAAGGATGAGCAGAGTTGCCCAGGGGATCTTGAGGGTAGTGAAAACGCGTGGTGTGATATTCAGTGACGGCGACATGTCACTGCACATCTGTCCAAACCCACAGAACGCACAACACCAAGGGTGACCCTCATGTAAACCAGACACTCTGGGTCTGGGTGACAATGATGCGTCACCATAGGCTCATCCATTGGGACAAACGGGGCGCTCTGGCTGGCGACGTTGATAATGGGGGAGGCTGTGCTCAAGTGGGGGGCGAGGGGGTGTGGGGGGCATTGTCTGCACCTTCCTGTCAGCCTAAAGCTGCTCTATAAAAAATAAAGTCTTTATTAAAAAACAAACACAAACCACCCAGCTGAAAAGAAGGGAAGGTTTGGTTAGACAGCACGTAGCCACTGTCAGGGGAATCACGTGGTCCTAAGCGGGCTCTCTGAATACCGTTAGCCTCATGACAACATGACAAATGGACAGAACCTGTGGCCGCAACGAGGCGCGGGAGCCGGAGGGCTTTGTGGCCACCCGGCCCAAGGTGCACAGACCGGAAGGGGGCCGTGGCCGTGGGAGAAGAAAGCAGGCAGGGACAGTGAAGCCCCTAGAACTAAGACAATGCAGCCTTGGGGACTGAGTGACGCGGAGGTGGGAAAGCAGAGAGGGCGAGGCCTCGGGGTGAAGCCACTGTGTCCAAGCTGAGCGTCAGGAGCCGCGGGGACATCAACAACCAAAAGACCACAGTCGGGATGGGCAGGCGGTCCGGCGTGGGTAAAAAGCAGCAAGTTGGGTTCTGAACACTCTCACTGAGTCTGAGACCAGAGCCCAGGTGACCTGTCCCACAGGAACATGAAGACCCAAGACTGGAAATCAAGAGAAAAGTCTGGAGCCCCCTTCAGGGAATGATGAGGAATCCTTCCAGGAGATCTCCCCAGTGAGAGAGGAGATAGCACGGGGAGGACAGAGGAGCCAGCTGAGCAGACCCCACGGCACAGCCAACGCTGAAGGCCTGGGGACAGGCAGGAGGGAGACGCAGAAGAAAACTAGAGGAGACCCATGTCACTGGATTGGGACCAGGAGAACAATGGAGGGAAACAAAGGCTGGAAGCAGCTCACTGGCTGCCGGACGAGAAAAATATTAACCCCAGTCATTCTTACGGGGTTCAACTCCTCAAAAGAAATTAACCATTGAAACGTGTTCTGGTTTATATCCTCTTTCATTGTACACGTCAGAATGGTAGGAATATTCTTTTGTATTGTTTTACAGTTGACATTTTTTAGTGGTTGTTGAATAATAGCAGGAAGAACAATCCCCTAATGATATTATTTTAGGCATTCTATTGTTGCTTTTGCTCACTCCACCTCAAGAATTCAAAATACCGAATGTGCTGGAGAGGCATTTTAATGAGGTTAATCCTTTTTAAATTTCTGGAACAAATGTTATAACAAACATTGTATATACTTCTGCAAAACAAGTGTCGTAACTTATTCCAGTCTTGATGCCCTCCGGATTTCTAAAAGGGATTGTCTTAGAGCCTCGCTGGTGGGTTCGACTGGTCTGCAAAACCTTTACCAGCTCTTAACCAATAACTGAACTGGTAAAGTTATGACCATCCCTACCAGTCCCAAGACATTTGCCAACAGTCTTGTTAATGAATAATGCAGGGTTTTGTGAATTCCCTCATGCCCTTGCCCAAGTGAGGGTAGGTTTTCTGGGTCAGTTCCTAAAGGCACTCCAGTCTAGAATCAGCCATCCATGCGGCAACTTTCCAAACATCCTGATGGGCCTGCAGCCTCAGGAGAGGGGACACCACCAATCTCAGGGCCACTGATGGGAGCTGGGCACTTCTCACCTCTGTTCTCTGAGACCTCGTCCCTCAGTGTCTCTACCCTTCCAGGAGGAAAGTTCAGCTACCACGTTAATAACAGAGGCAATGACATGTTGGTATCTCACAGGAGGGAGCTTTAGGCTCATTTTTAAATGCAAACCCCTGGAGGAATACGAAAGAACCTGTGGGTAGATTTATCCCCCCTTCTGAGTATAATGTACCGTAACACTCATGAAAATAATACACTGAGCTTATAATTCTATTTTCCCCTCTGATTTGGAGGTGGGATGTCCTCAGGGAAGTTTCCCTGAGTTCCCCAGAGCTGGTTAGAGGCTCTCCCGGCCCTCGATTTACCTTGACCGCAGCACTGACCAGCCTGAGTGGTGTTGACCACTCAGTTGCTCAGCACTTCTTGCCGAACTGCGAGCTTCCAGAGGCGGGGTGGGTCCCCCTCACTGTGGCCCGGCCATCACCAGGCAGAACACAAGGCATGAAGAAGGGCCCAGGGCACATGTATGGAACAAAGGAAGGGAGGGAGGGGTCCCTGGGAGAAGGGGCAAGTCTGCCAGGGCCGGAGGCGGAGGGTGAATGAGTCCTCCAAATTCAGTTGCTTAATCAAAGCAGATAAAATTGAAGATTGTCTCGTCCCTAAACCGCACTGGCTCTTTGCGTATGTGATTAATCGACACCACTAATACATCTGTGAGGGTCCACCCTTACACACTCACAATGCACACACACTCTTCCTGCCGGTTGTTACCTAGTTGTCGCATACACCTTCCTTCTGATCAAGTCTATACGTTAAGAACAGGATGGTTTGGATCATGTCTTCACCAATGGCACTCCTGAAATATTGGGCTGCTGGTGGTGTCTCTGTCATTGGGTCTAAATTGGAAATCAGCCTTCTCGTTTAAATTACATTTGCAGCAGAACACAGTCCATACTCACACGGGAACTAACTCTCACTTCATTGCAGTTCCGGGTCACTGAGTCCCAGGAGAGTGAGTGAGGGCCTGACGGTGCCAACACCACTGGGCAGGCATCACCACACACATAGGGAAGTGCACATTTCTGATCCTGAGAAATAATCTCTGAAAGGGGTGTCCCTGGGACCAGTGAGGGAGGAGTCTGAAGGCCGCGTGTGGTGGGGACACCTCCCTTCCGTCTGACTGCTTAACTGAGAACAGAGGGCACTCACGGCCATAACACGAGGGGCACAGTTTTGTCTCAGGCTTGCACCCTATTCCTCCTTTCCTGTCTCAGAAAGAAAAGCTGTGCGGGAGAGTCAGGGCAGATTCGGCTTGGGGAAAAGTCACTGGCCGATAAAACCCATCTACTAGTAAATGAACAATAGGGCCACGGCATATATGGTCAAATATAAAATCAAATAGCCTTTCATATGGGGAGTGGGGAGTGCACTTCTCACCCAGCACAGGAGGTGATGTTGGGACAGGTACAAATGCAGGTAAAAGTGTGACTCAGACACTCTTTCAAAGGCACAGGTGACCCAAGAATCATTCATGTTGGCTTCTGAGTTCAGATTTGATTGACTTACAGCACTTTGCATTCAAATGTACTTTTCAATGTATTTTGATTGGATGAGTATTGAAGTCATTTCAACTTTTTAGTAACTCTGCAAAGAAGTAAGCAAAAAATTCTTGATGGCATGAAGAGTGAAACAATTTTAAAATTAGACAAATTACTACTTTTGGATTTTTGTGTACACCCATAACTCATATCCATGTATCTCTGATTAAGCAAGGAAAAATGAAGTACAATGATAATGCCTGGTAAGTCAATGGTGATTGACCAGAGAGTGTCCATTCACACGCCAGATATCCTAAGATACTAGGCGATACCTTGTGGCTTAGAGTCAAGCCAGTGGAAAGGAATGTGCTTGGGCCTAAGAGAATAATTAAAGGGAAGTGAAAGCATCCCAAACTCAAGAGCAATGAGTTTGGTTTCCCAGGCAGGAACAGGGGTCCCTGCAAGTGAGTGGCTCATCCTTTAAAGTCCTGGCTGTTTGAAAAGCTAGCTCTCACAATTAGCTTTGCTTTGCTAAGATTTTCAATTAGACACTCTAAGTCAGAGATTCCTAGTTCCAAATTAGAGAACTTTCTCTCATTTGTTTGCCACCGAGTTTAGCAATCTCTCCTTGGAAGTCATAAATCTTTTGGTCAATATTACTGCACCCAAATAACGTGCTCTAGAGACTCCTCTTTTGAAAGTATTTTGTCACCATTACTGAAGAGCGTTTAAACCGAGCATGGCGCTTGGCCTGACTCCGGGGCTGGGAGAAATCGTCTGCAGTTAATTGCTGCTGTGATCACCAGCCTTTTCGACACCGATGAAGGAGCAGCCAGTAAAGGGTCAGGTCTGGGATGATGAGGCATGTGTGCGAACTACCGGTTTCTCCTGGCACCTAACAGTTAGCACATTTTACACCCAGTGAAGAGTGAAGCGGGGGCTGGTGGCAATCAATCCTCCAGAAGAGAAGTAAATACAAACAAACAAACAAAACCTAAGAGCAAGATTAGGATCTGAAACAGTGAGCCAGTAAGTAGGAAAAGTGGCAAGTAGCAAAATAATTTTAAATGGGGGGGGGGCGGTGCAAACTGGGCCAAGAAGCCACACTCTCCCGGGGTTTTGTCTACAAGGCTCCCCCACTGGGTAACGGCGGACGTCTTTATTCTGTCTGAGGGGAAGGGAAAAAAAGGAAAGAGCAGTACATCAAGGACCCACCGGGGCTGGGAGCCTTTACTCCAGCAAGCCGAGCTCCCAGATCCTTTCCGGGCAAACACACAGCGGAGGAAATGAAAACGAGGAAAACAATTTGTGCTTAGAACACTAAGATGTAGTTTCGCTTTGCTTTCACTCCCAGATACAACGTGGTTGTAGCTGTTCAACGTATACAAGTAACAGGCAAGGGGTCCTAACTTTTCAAGCCGCGCCGCACAGGAGCCCCACTGGTGCTCCGGCCGGTCCTCCCGCAACAGCACAGTCGTGGGAAAGCAAAGATACAGCTGTTTCCAGGCAAACGGCCCAGAACTGTTCAGCATCAACCAGCAGAGTCGCCCAAGAACGGGAGAAACACGCCCAAAGCGACTCCCGGGCGCAAGTGTGGGGCTGTGAGCGGCGTGGGCGCGCGTGCCCTGCCCACCGGGCCGCGGCCCACCCGGGGGCGCCCGGGGCAGGTGAGGGCGCCGGGCCGCCGAGGCCCCCGCGCTGCGAGTTCAAATCCCAAGGAGTCCCGGGCACGGGGCGCACCCCGCTCGGCTGCGCTCGCCCGGGGCGCCGGGGACTCGTCCACCTCGCCCCCACCCAGCCCACAACAAAGGAGGTTCCCTAACGGATGCGCCAGCGCAGCCCACCGGGAGTCACCGGCGGGGACCGGCTCGGAGAGGGCACCCGGCCGTGCCCCCGCGCGACCTCCCCCCCCCACCCCTGGAGGGGCGGGCGGCTCGGTCCGGGGACAAAGGGGCCGCGCGGGGCGCGACGCCGGGGCGCGGGGCGCGACGCCGGGACG